>NC_091117.1:176365187-176710187 GCF_040183065.1 Periplaneta americana
ACTGATGTCCTTGCTAACGTCAGTCACACAAACTTATGGCCGCTGTTGCTAGCAGTGAAATAAACAGTACAGAGTACAATGTGTTTCAGAAATATGTTTCATTTTCTGTAGAAGGAAGAGCTTATTTTATATTGAAGTTTATTTTCACATAGGTATCGTGTGTAGCATAACTGAATTTATCTGTGTAGACTGAGCACAAGTGAAGATTAGAGTTATCGAAAGTACGGTACCCTATAATATGCTGCGGTACTTAACAGCATTATTTAAACAAGAGTTTTGTTTTACTGTTTGTAGGTATGAAGGACGATGATGGAAACTGGAATTACAATATAACCGAATGTGAACAATAGTTTTTTCACAATTTCCTGATTATATAATTACGGAATATTTTCGTAGAAATGTCAATCTGGTAGATAAATTTAGAGCAACAGAGTGTACAAAAAGGAAGAAAAGTGTAAGATGGCGAACAAAGGTGACAGAAGATGCTAGAGAAAGGATGCAGCGAGGTCCTAATAAGTCGGTCAAGAAGTTAGCTGTAGAAATTGGGGTTCCTTACGGAAGCGCTCACAAAATTCTCAGGAATACATTAGGTTAGTAATATGCTGAATAAAGTAGACATTACATAATGAATATAACCGCCTGAATAGTTGAGTTTGTGAAAAAAAAAAAAAAAAAAAAAAAAAATTGTTACAGGTACTATTCTACTGTTTTTTGATAAAATACTGTAAAAGTAATTATCAAACTGAAAATCGTAATACTGTATTTCCCTGTAACATAAATGGATACACTACTTTTCTCTCCTCCTATCGCTAGTAAAATGATTTGTTTACATATTGCACTAGCAACTCCAAACTCCTGCAATGGAAGGGGGGTAACAGTGTTTCCGAGTATAGCCAGGTTAATGTTAAAAATGTTGGTAAAAATAAAGTGATGTCCCTGTACAAGTTAATCTACAACACAAGCGCGCAGCAACAACCAACTTGGTCCAACTTATGCAAGAAGCTCAAATAGACATTGCTCTTGTGCAGGAGCCGTATAATATCCATACTCATCTTGCCGGTATACCAAAATCCCTTAGAACATTTGTGTGTGGGAACGGAAGGAAACGATCGGCTGTAATCGTAAATAACAAAGAAGTAGACGTACTACTCATCACACAATTATCATACGAAGACTGTATCATACCGAAATAAGCTACAAAAACTTGAAATTCTACGGAATATGTTCATATTTCGATATCACATTAGACATCAACATAAACATTAGAGCAGTAGAGCACATTATGCAATTCTCAAAGGGGCAAGATCTATTAATAGCAGTTGATAGCAACGCCAGGAATAAAACATGGCATGACACTGTAACTAACCAACGAGGTAAAACTCTGGAAGATTTTTTGATGATCAGTAACCTACACATCATAAATGAAAGATCAGAGCCAACGTTTGAAACTATAAGAGGCAGTAGTTACGTGGACCTAACCATAATTAACCCCCGATTATTACAGCACGTTAAAGATTGGTCATGCGGCACACAAGAAAGTTGTTTGGATCACAAGTTACTCACATATAACATCACAGTGGAAAGGCAGGCAAGACATAATACCACTATAGGAAATGTGAGGTCAAGATACACAGTAAGGGAAGAGGAACTAAAAAAGTTTGATACCCTCTTCATATCTAAAGTTGCATCCAAATTTAACTGTAAGAAAGAAAATAAAAGCACGGGCCAAGTCGACCAGGAAATGTGCGAAAAAACAAATATCTACGAGCACGTGGAAGACCTAATAGACGCAGCATTCTCTTGCATCATAGAAACCAGCAACGCCACCTTTAAAGTTTCAAGAGGAGCCAAACATGTAATGAAGAAAAACACAGTCTCCTGGTGGACAGACGAGCTAACAGTGCTGAGGAAAAAGACAAATGCACTAAGGAGAAGATACCAACGAACATATAATAACGAGAACCTAAGACAAGAAAGAAAAGGAAAGTACTTGGAAGGAAAACGAGTATATGAAGAGAAAATGCAAGAAACAAAAATACAATCATGGAAAGCAATCTGTACCATTGACGAAGGAACCAACCCTTGGAACCAAGCATACAAAATAGCATCTGGAAAAATTAGATCTCCAACTACATTGAACATACTATTAAAAGAAGACGGAACCTATACTACGGACACGAGCAGCACAATAACACATATGATTGAAAACTTCATACCCAAAGATGGACAACACAACGATAACGACCAACATAGGAAGATTAGAAAGGAAGATCAAGAGCCAATAGGCACCGAGGACGACAAGAATTTCACTACAGAAGAGATAATGACAACTCTAAAGAAATTCAACCCAAAAAAGTCTCCTGGAGAGGACGGATTATCCAGCGAAATCCTCATGAGGGCTATCAAAGTCCTTCCTCTATTCTTTACCAAAATGTATAACGCATGTCTGCAGAAGGGCTGTTTCCCCACAAAATGGAAATGTTCAATCATCGTCCCACTCATCAAGCAGGACAAAGAGGACTGCAACGACGTGTTCAAATTTCGCCCCATCACCTTACTGAATATCGGAGGCAAACTGCTGGAAAGATTGATGATCGACAGGATATTGTATCACACATACTCCAACGAACTCCTTAACAATAATCAATATGGATTCACCCCCCAGACAGGAACAGTGGACGCAGTGGTAGAAGTTAAAAACTTCGTAGAAAAGAGCCTGAGCTCGAAAGAATGTGTCGTTATAGTCAGTCTGGACGTCAAAGGGGCGTTTGACGCAGCCTGGTGGCCCAGCATCCTTAAACAACTAAGAGAAATTCAATGCCCTAAAAATCTGTATAGTCTATCAGCCAGCTACTTTAGCAACAGAAGAGCAATTTTTTCAACTACACAACAGAAAGAGAAGTTCAAAAAGGTTGCCCACAAGGATCATGTTGCGGCCCTGGATATTGGAATATCATGTTCAACTCACTCCTAAATCTGGACTTCAGCAGCCAAACCAAAGCCATAGGCTTCGCAGATGATCTAATCATTCTCACAAGGGGAAAGTTCAAACTAGAAGCAGAACAAACCGCAAACCAAGACAGCAAGAAGATCGAGAACTGGGCAACTAAAAACAAAATAGAATTTAACGCCAAAAAATCTAAGACTCTCTTCATAACAAGGAAAAGGAACAAGGACAGAAATGTCAGCATTTACTTGAACCATAAAAGGCTGGCTCAAACTGAGGAAATTAAAAACTTAGGAATATACCTAGACACCAAATTCAACTTCACTTCTCATATAGATCATGTCGCAGAAAACTCTCTCACTTTGATAAACAGATTGGCAAGAACAGCTAAGCTACAATGGGGCTTAGGTCACAAATCGCTCAAGACAATTTATGAAGGAGCCGTTGTGCCTATTTTAACTTACGGAGCACCAGCATGGGCGGAAGCAATTAAGAAAAATAAGAACCTCGCGAAATTCAAGAGGATACAACGACTCATCAACATCAAAATAGCCAAAGCCTACCGGACTATTTCTTATGATGCCTCCTGCATACTAGCTGACACACCCCCCCCCCCATAGCCATAACAATAGAAGAAAAAGTGCAAACTTACCTGGCAACGAGAGTCGACAACGCGGAATACGATTCCCCACTGGAACCTAAATACTGGCGACATCCTGCACAATCACCAGTCATTCACGAAATGGAACAAGGAGCCCTATATCCAACTGAAGTGTATACCGATGGTAGCAAGACCGGAGAAAATGTAGGAGCAGCAGGAATTATATTCGAGAATGGGAACCCAACACACCAACTAAAATACAAATTACACAAAAACTGTACAAACAACCAGGGTGAACAGATTGCAGTCATAAAGGTACTAGAAACGCTCCAAGGAATCCAATACCGATCAGACGAAGAGAAGCTTGTCGCCATATACACTGATAGCAAGATAACATTAGACCTACTGAGTAACAAATCCAAACGGAGCAGAATAATTGAGAGAATAAAAACAAAAATTATAGAATTAACACAATCCAAGTGGATAATACACTTCGGTTGTGTCAAAGGACATTCTGGTATAATGGGCAACGAACTAGCAGACAGATTGGCGAAAGCAGCGGTGTTAGAGGATAGTGAAGTCGTCTACAATAAAACACCAAGAGAAGTTATTCTGACACGAGAGAAGGAGAGGGGGCTCGACATGTGGCAGCAACAATGGTCCAATTCGACGAAAGGAAGGATAAGCAAAGCCTTTTCTCCCCTCAGTCAAGAGGAGGCTGAGCCAAAAGGTACCCCATTTTCCCGAAATTCACAGCAATGACAACAGGACATGGAAAGCTGAGGGCAAATCTCCACAGATTTAGAATAATAGAGTCTCCCATATGCCCCTGTGGACAGCAGGAACAGTCAGTCACGTAATATTTGATTGTAGCATAGTGACCAGACAAAGGAACGACATGATAAGAAAAATCCAAGAAGCAGGAGGCAAGTGTCCAACAATGTGCGAAGCACTGGCCTCCAACTACCTCCAAATATTTTCGACCTTCGTCCGCTGTATAGACTTCACAATTCTGTGAAACATCAAACTTGACAGTGAAATTGCAAAACTTGTAAATAGGATAGTGAAAGTGAAGTCTTGATAATTTTTAATTATAATTTAGTGTGTTTCTATTCTTATGTGGGGTTTGGTAATTTGTAATTATATTTTAAGATGATTATATTCTAATTGTATGTGTAATTTGTAAAACTGATACTGTGGAACTATGTCCATGTCCCTAATGTCTTTTGATCTATCTGTGTAACTTACTGGTGTATTATCTTTATCCTTTTGTGTGTTTATTGCTTATTGAATTGAAATCTGTAACTAGGAAAATGTAGGAGTGATATATACTTAAATTATTGCTGCTAATGTAATTTAAAATTGTAACTAGGGTAATCATAGGGTCTTATAATCTTGAATTAATAATGCTAATGTAATTTGTAAGTTTGTAAGAAGGAAGGTGTAAGGATTCGTAATTTGGAATGGTATTTAACTATAATTTTATTCTCATCGTATATCTTATCACACAGATATTTATTGATTACGCAACTGGTAAATTTGCAATCTTAAAAATGTAATTATCTAGAAATGTCAAAACATGTAATATTACAACCTATGTAATGGGGCATGTTGAAATATATACTGTAAAAAAGAAATGCATGCACGCACACACACACACACCCCCCCGCGCGCGTTAAGAAATTGCTAGTGGAACACACGAACAGTGTTTTTAATTCATATTATTCTTCGGGAGAAAAGCAGATTTAGCGAACCTAGTTTGTATTGAAACAATTCCACAATGTATAACAATAAAAATCTGAGATAAATAGATAAGTTAAAAACCTTAAATGGAAAGTATATAATAAGTTTCGAAAGCATAAAAAAGTTTAAATCTTCTATTAACTTTATAATTTACTTAAATAATTACACTTAAATAATGATAAATAAATCCTGTGTTGCAGGTTTAACACTAGCAACAGTCAAGTTGGTAACAGCACAAAATGTTACTGGTACAAATCCTGCAGCAATCAAAGTGAACGAGAGATTCCGACGCCTAATTCCATACATGACATTCTACTTTGCACAGCAGAACTATGGCAACAGACCACAGTACCAGGAGGTGGCTCCTGTCACCAGCAACAAGCTATCAGCAGTACCACAATACCAAGGCAATCTCGTGGTGCCCACCACTTACCTCCTCCGCTACACTTCTAGGCCAGCACTTGCACCTAGACCTTTCTCTCCAAGTAACAGATATCCAGATTCTCCTACAGCACAGGCCTACCAAGCACAGCCAGTTAAAGAGCTGCCAACAGCACAGGCCTACCAAGCACAGCCAGTTAAAGAGTCGCCAACAGCACAGACCTACCAACCACCACAGAATTACAAGATTCAACAAATTAAAGAACTTCCACCTGCACAGATCTATCAACCAACACATACTTACCAGACACACCCAATTAAAGATCTTCCACCTGTGCAGGCTTACCAACAGTCACAAACCTATCAGACTCAGCCAATCAAAGACTACACAGGACAACAGCCAACACCACAGATAAAGTATGACACTGACAGAGCAACAACTATAATGCAGATTCTGAATATTTTGCAAGCGATACGCAGACTGCCCACAACAGTGACCCCTAACAATAGAGAGCAGACAACAGCACAGCTTGTGGACATTTTGCGACAAACCAGCCAGCTACCCACCAGCACTGTTGCCAGTCTGGCTAAAATTCTGAGTCGTCTTCCTCAATATAAGGCTTACCAGTCAGTGGACACACCCATTAGCTCAAGTCCCAATCCTATCTATACCAATGCTAACCCTACCATCATCCGTATATATCCCAAGAACTATGTAGGCAAAGTGGTTCAAGTCTCCACGCCTGTACCAAACCAAGTAACAAGCTTAGACTATGAGGCTTACGATGACCCCAGCCCACCAGAACCCACTCCAAAAATCTTGGTCAGTCCCTTAACTCCCATTCCGAAGCCTGCTCTGCCTCAGGTGTCGACATTAGCACCAGTTCCTTCCCTGGCTCAGAATGTCAATGATCTTCAGAATTATGACTATAGCTCTGAGGTTATTGATACTCCAGAAAGCAAACCATCAACGAAAGGCAAGCTAGCTTCAAAGAAACCACAAGCAGTAACAGATTCTGTTGATGGGGTGCAGACATATGGCTATGCAACTAAGCAACCTCAGTCCAACTATTACCATGGCCAGACCACAACGCAGATCTTCCCAGATCCCACAACAGAAGGAGGCACACCAGGACGCCCAGGCATAGACTATCCAACCTACTCGAGAATTCCAGAAACTAGCTTTACCTGCAAAAACCAGAGGTACAAAGGCTTCTTCGGAGATCCTGAAACGTCTTGTCAGGTAAGTTCATATACCACTTATGGTATATGAATAAAACATCTTTAAATTTTTCAAAATGTACAAATATTTGTAGAAACATGTTACTTTTTTACCATGACACAAGTCAAACAGGTGTTTGACTTCAAAAACCGTTTAAAAAGAACTTAATGTCCGTAAATACTTGTAAATTAATTGACCATAGGAAGGAAACAGATAAATATTCAGATTAATTTTTTTGCAAGACATATTATCTATTATTTGTGCAATTTTTTTTATCATATAACTGCTCAGCTTTTTGTTACACTTGTTAGCCACATGCACCATGAACAGATTTTTTTTTTTTTTTTTTCATTTGAACAAGAGTTTAAGAATTCCAACACATCTTTTGAGAACAGTGCATAATGTTAAAGCTCGTCCTATAGGCAATTGCATCATACGTGATAAAACTCCGTATAATGTTGTCTTAGACTGTAACCTGCTAACTAAAAAAAAATTACCTTTTCGTTAGTTAGCAGGTTTACACTCTAAGCCACAATAAATCCTGATCCAAAAGATAAGAGTGGAAGAGAAAATGCTGAAAGACTGAAAGAAATAAATTACTTTTTTTTTTATTTGAAATTACATACCAAAGAAAGAAGATACCAATAATAATTATCAAATCTTTTATCAATTACCGAGTACAGTATTATCAAGAATCATTCCAAATCAAATTAAAACACACATCGAATCTCTTCCTAGAAAACCCAGTAGGATACCAAGAGAATATAAACTACATGGATCTCATATACTGCACATTTCACACAATTTTACAACAAAATGCTAAGTTCCAGATTGCACATGTGTAATCTTCGACTTTGAGAGAGTTTTTGATATCCTAAATAGTTTTATGGTAGTTTTTACAAGAATGCGAGATCACGAGGGAGATTATTAATATAATCAAGGATATGACTGAGATATATAAAAGTAATGAAGGAAAACTTACTGAACCCATAGAGACAAACTCACGTGTGTATCAAAGATGTATTCTTTCCCCTACTGTTTCCAATAGTACTCTACAGTTGATGACACAGCTCATCTGCCCTGAACCTTGGGGAAGTTTGGGGTGTTGTTTAGAGGGGTGTGAGGCTAACTTTGGAGCAAGAGGCTGGCTAACGGTACTTTTGGTGTGAATATCCTCTGCTTAATCCCCTTTCTATTTTCTCCAAAAAACCATTTCTCTCTCTTAATTTGTACTTGGAAGACGAAGGTGAATGTTTGCTTAATAGAATTGCTGGAGTAAATATATATTCAAAGTTAAGGCGTAGCAATATAACTTTCATGTGTAGTGTACTCCATAGTAACGTGACACGGAATTGGTAAATCAATGTTTTTATAATGCATGCTACATTGTACTTCTAACTTTCTCTCTATCCACTACTAGTGCGAAACTACTACCCCAACTCCGCATTCCTTCCAGGGCAGATGAACTGTGTCACTAACTATAAGAAGGTAATGGAAATGAGAAGTACGCAATTGGGAAAGTACAAAGTGACTTGAAGTTAGTTTCTCCTTGCAAAATTATTTATTTCAAATATATAATTTCATGTATCGCACTTATACTGTTCGCATGTGTTGTTCAAACTGCCTACCACTGTTTCCAATACATTTCATATGACAACTTACAACCGAATCTGTATTCTCTTCTCATCGCAAATAATTTAAAAGGTAGACAGGACCATCAAGGATCGCTACTTTAAGAGCATTAGTGGAAATATTTAATATCATAACATCCTATTGTTCGGAAATAAGAAAGACAAAGATGATAGAGCAATTCAACCAATGCATAAATATTCTGAAAGGTTTCCACAATTTAACACCAACATAACTCTTTCTTAGTGTAATATGTATCTAGTCAGTGATGTAATGGAGGGGGAAAGAAATTGGCTAACCTATCCCATTATCTTCTGGCCTAGTTGCCTCATGAGTGATGCCTTGTTGGTGTCACTTGTGGGGTCCAGACCTGTCCATTGACAGTTGACTAAATATACATAACTTTTCGAGCTCAGAATTTTATATTCCATTACCTTCTGATCTACACCTTTTCCAGTTGTATTTCAGAAAATATCAATTGTATTTCAGAAATTATCAAATGTATTTCAGATTAGTCAATTTAATTTCAGAAAATATCAATTGTATTTCAGATTTGTCAATTCAGTTTCAGATAGTATCAATTGTATTTCAGATATGTCAATTGAGTAGCTTAATATCAAAGAAGGACATCTGTCATCTCCATAGTTTTGATCTAGAGGCAATTTTTTAATTCACAGTGTTCTTTGTAATATTTAACACAATTTATTTTATGAATGTAGTGTTAGGGTTTGCATATGGTTTCACTATAACTGGATAGAACATGAAAAATTGCATAAAAAACCACAGCTATCTAAATTTCGATTGAGGTCAGATGTCCGTCTTTGATATTAAGCTACTCAATTGTATTTCAGATGGTATCAAATGTATTTCAGAAAATAAGCAATGCATTTAAGATTACATAGTCACTTTTACTTTACAAAATAACAAATGTAGGATTACTTGAGATTTTAACATATATTTAAAAAAATGGAAAATGGATTTAAAAAATCCTTAACTTAATTGCATTTTAGTCAGACAGGCATATTCTCCATAGCTAAAGCTGCAGCATAATGAATTGTACTGTGTTGCACTGCACGAGCACAATCACCGCCAACAATATTATGTGTGTTGCTTCATCAATTTTATTCTCTACAGTAGGTAAATTTGCCTGCAACATCAGGAGCTATGATGTCAGGAATTCCAAAATGGGTTTTTACATACATCTTCACTTTACACCAAATGATCTCGATTGGATTTAACATTGGAGAATAAGGTGCCAACCATAACTTCCGAAATACAAATGATAGTTTCTGAAATACAATTGACAAATCTGAAATACAATTGATGTTTTCTGAAATACAATTGATACTATCTGAAATTGAATTAACTAATCTGAAATACAAATTATACTATCTGAAATTAAATTGACAAATATGAAATACAATTGGTATTTTCTGAAATACAATTGATACTATCTGAAATTGAATTGACTAATCTGAAATACAAATGATACTATCTGAAATTAAATTGACAAGTATGAAATACAATTGGTATTTTCTGAAATACAATTGATACTATCTGAAATTGAATTGACTAATCTGAAATACAAATGATACTATCTGAAATTAAATTGACAAGTATGAAATACAATTGGTATTTTCTGAAATACAATTGATACTATCTGAAATTGAATTGACTAATCTGAAATACAAATGACAAATCTGAAATACAATTGATATTTTCTGAAATAGAACTGGAAAAGGTGTAGTTGTCTCGTAAGTGGTGCCTTGTTGGTATCACTTGTGGGGTTCAGACTTCTCTTCGGACAGTAGATTAAACAACAACAAAGATTTCTAATTTACATATCAATAATGTCCACAGGTCTGGCACTACTGCGATCTCAACGGTGGACAAGCTTCATTTCTCTGTCCAAATGGAACCATGTTCAGCCAAGTTGGTCTCACATGTGACTGGTGGTTCAATGTAAAATGTTCATCAACACCACAACTATATGTTCTGAATGAGAGGCTGTATAAATACATTCTGCCAGTAGCACCCAGCTTCCCTGAAGATTTTGCTGGACCCCTTGTGGACCAATACCTAACACTCAAGTTTAACGAATTGGAAAATAAGAAAAATGCTAAAAACTCGAATAAAACCGAGACAGCAACTCCAAGTAAAGAGCAATAAAAATAAATAATATAAAGGGAACTATAGAACTGTAATCTCACAGTAGCATTCATGAAACCTTCATATACTGAAATAGTAATTGGAGTTGCTTTTTGTTAAACTTCAAATTCGAGTAATCTCATGGAGTCCAGGTAGAACATCATAAGCAGCAATTAAACACTAAAATATCCTCTTTTATTTATAACTTATTTCAAGCATGTGATAGTCCAAATTTATGCTGGTGAATTATTTAATCACAACAGCACCACAGTTCAAATTTGAATCAATAATAATCAATCTTTGTCCTTACATAAGGAGAATGAAGAGAAGAAAGCTTATTGGTAAGCTATTACAATTATGGAAAATTATGAATTTAGAAAACATTGTAATCCATTTTTTTGAAAAGAAGCTTCTCTTCAATCTCAATATGCAATGAAAACCGTTGCTAATTTATTCTGACTATAATTACCAAAGTAGAATTTTGTCATTAAAATAAAGACTTTTACTATACAATACCCAAACTGGTACAGGCAAATCCCATTGCTTCAAAATTAACATCTCAGAAGCACTGGCTGTGGACGAGGGATCAAGTCTAAATCCTATATGAATTCAGTTACAACTTCTATAATAAAAAATGTCCTATTCCTCTTCATCTGATAAAGTAATTTTCAACATTACTATGACGTGCTATTTGATATATTTCCAGCAATGAAGAAGTTCCAGCAAAACTTCCTGTCATTAGTACAAATATTAGAGGACAAAGAACAACTTTAGTGAACTATAAATATGAAGATGCAATAAAAATAGCCTAAACACGAGAAGCTGCAATCATAAAAAGATATTACTGCCTAAGTTTACGTGCAACGGAGAAATCATTAGAATCTCAAGTGGCAGAGAACATTAGTTCGAAAATCATAACTTAATGTAATTGTAAATAGAGACAATGTGTGTGGTTCAGAAAGCCAAATGTCATAAAGAGGTACATGTCGAGTACTTCTGACTGACAACACACAAGACTGCAATGTGATGAGGCCATTGTAATCGAATTATGGGGTGTATGCAATATCCATCATTTCTCTCAATGACGTACAATATAATTTTCTTTCATGACACCATAACCTCCAATTAAGAATAAACACCACCCCCAAGATTGCATCGACATGTTTACATACCCCTGTGATGGTAACAACATATCTAGTCACTTGAAACATGTGCAATATGCAAGATAACTTGTAGATCTTGTTCAAAACTTGGAGAAATACTTTTTTCTAATTTATATTTGCATTGTAGCTTGTATTTTGTAATAAAACTGTTTCCTAAGTATGATGATGTTATTTGTATTATCTACTAAGGCAGAGGAACCCAAACTTTCTTCATTAATAATGGTCAGCAATTCTTTCATGGTCCTCCTAAGCAAGAGAAATTCCCAATAACTTAATTTAACAAGTAATTCGGTTCTAGCAACTTTCATATTCTAACAGTAACCGTTAGATAGAAATTGATGTTGCTGTTGATATATTAATGTATTAGTATATTATTAAATAAATAACAAAACTCCTTTCCAATCCTAAAATCCTTCATCATCACAGAATTGCCATAGGACATGTTGAGTGTTTCCAAACAAAGCACAGGTGACATTAGCGGCAAATCGAATGCTTCATCCATCCTCAACCAAAATGAAAGCTCTCATATCTTCTCGATTAGAATGCATTTTAACTTACCAAATTCGAAAGAGAAACTGAAGAAAAATGTTGACTTTAGACAGAAAACGCACATCATAATGCTCACGGCCTGGCACTTACAGTGAAGAAAGTGGCTCATGGGGTGGTATTTTATGAATTCTTAACATAAACATCTTCAACAATGTTGAACATATCCTTCTACAATCATAAAACCTCCTTAATTTAATGACGCTTTTTTTTGCCGGCCAGTGTATGAGGCCTGTTCAAAAAGTTCTGGAACATTCATAATTTCGAGCCAATGGAGTGCCGGAGTGAAATGTGGTTGGTACGCCTGTTTGTTGACTTTGATTTGAAACTGCTTCAAGATGCATTCATTTAATCCTCTTAGTCATTGTTGGATGTTGTTTTGAGTAGAACAGTGCATTGTGTTTTTTGCGAATTTAGAGATGACCGAGTTACAGGAGCAACACATCTGCATTAAATTTTGCGCCACACTCGATAAAACCTTTACCAAGACCACCAAATGCTCCAGCAAGCCTATGGTGATGAGTGTTATGCCGTACTTAGTGCCATGAATGATGTAGCAGTTTAAAAGTGGTTGGATGTCAATTGATGATGAGCCTTGTTCAGGACAACCTTCAATGTCTACCGACAACACTAAAGTCATGCAAGTCAACGAAACTGTGCATGCCAGAAGATTGGAATGGATCATGTTGCAGCCAAGTTCATCCCACGCCTCATTACTCAAGAGCAGAAAGAACATCGCGTCTTAATCTGTGAAGAGCTTTTAAATCGCTCCAATGAGGACGAAATGTTTCTTAAGAAAACTGTAACTGATAAAGAGACATGGGTCTACAGTTACGATGTTGAGACCAAGGTTCAGTCATCCCAGTGGGTTGGGAAAGGTTCTCCAAGACCAAAAAAAGCTCGTTAGATCTAATGTCTAAGTCATGCTGACAGTTTTCTTTGACAATGAAGGAGTAATCCATCATGAATTTTTGCTACAGGGACAAACTGTTAATCAACGGTACTATCGGGAAGTTCTACGATGTCTCAGAGAAAATATGAGAAGGAAACAGTATGAAATTTGGAGAGACAACTCGTGGTTCTTGCATCATGACAACGTGCCAGCACAAGCATCGCTGTTGGTTCGCGACTTTTGCGCCAAAAAGGAAATGACTGTGTTGCCTAATCCTCCATACTCACCTGACCTGTCCTAGTGGACATTTTTTTTTTTTATTTCCCAGGTTGAAAACCGCGTTGAAAGGGCGATGATTTGAAGTGATAGATGAGATAAAAATGAATTTGCAGATGGTGCTACACATCATAGAGAAAAAAAGATTCCAGGACTGCTTCCAGAAGTAGAAACGGCATTGGGAACGATGTATCAACTGGGGAGGAGAGTACTTTGAGGGAGACCATGCACAATAAATTACAGGTAAGCCTAGAGATAGATTTTTAATAAAATTCCGGAACTTTTTGAACAGGCCTCGTATATTCAGCACTATCAAGAGGAGAGAAAAAGAACTGTGCCCTACCTTCTGGGTGTGGACCATTCTCTTCAGGACTTCTACAGCCTTCTCCCTTGCAGAGTCAAGTCCTTCCATATCTTCCTCATTCTGAAATCATCCGAACGCATAAACCCATATCAATTATGAACTGTAACACCAGGTCTCATTTTTGAAACGTAAGGAGAAGAGACAATAAGCTCTTCTTCAATGACAGAATTTCAAAGAGAACCACTAGGAAACAATGGTCTCTTACACCAGTTTATAGTAAATTACAGTTCCCACCATACTTAGATGATGGATGGCACACAGGAAAAGGATAGTGGTACAAAATGCTTTATTATAATTTTATTGATAAACACATAAAACCAGCTTTTTGGTCTGTTTCTGAGGAACCTAATGAATGTTCCATTCACTTTCCATGGTGGAATTTAATAATGTTGAGTATTTTATTTTTATTTTTCATTTGGTAAGGTCATAAGACACAGCATGAAGATCATCCCTGGTATAATGTAATACATTTTCCAACCTAGGTCAACTGATTGAACTAAAGTTCATTGTGTATTCAAGTTGCAAGCAGGCAGCTCTACTCATGTCTTAACCAGTCTCCTCCACAATTTTGCCAGCCAGAAGTCAAGGAAATGCTATGAAATGGTAAAGATATATTAATGGAATGATACAGGTGCAGAAACATGAGCACATGAAAGAACCTCCTAACTGCGGGACCTTGTCACCACACAAATGCCATTATGGATATTTCAATGAAAAATCCTATGCCAGATCACATGCATTAAGGCTGATGGTTTTAGTTCATGTTGCAACAGGGTCATGTTGAGTGTTACAACAGTGCTAACATAATGAAATTAATACAGCCCATAAACTCCTATAACACAAAATGTTTACTCCCTAAAGCAGCAGTCATCAGCACAGTGCACCCTCAGGTTAGCATCTCTTATCTGCGGTTAAGAGTGCATCAGTGGCTGTTGGCAGGTGTGCTTTCTCCCCCTCGCTTCTGCATTCTGCATGACGGTGCATATTCTGATACACTCCTTACCCGTTACCCATTTCAACGAGTGCTGACGACCACTGCCCTAAAGCAACACTCACAGCACCCTGGTAACATATCTCTCTCCCTCTTCCTCCCCCCCTTTTTCTCTCCTCCCTCTGTGTTTTTTATTTTATTCACTGCATGTTCCATTACTTCCATAATAATACTACATGCTGATTTCATCAGTTGTGTTGGTTCCCCTCTACGAGACTTCAATGCACTTCCATATGTGTAGTGATTGTGAATAGGAAGACTGACAACAGATGAAACTGCTTGCAGTAAGCATGTAAAGGAAACAAATTACGAAGTAATTGAGGGCTTCTGAAATAGCTGAGTTCCAGTAAAAAAAATGTTTCAACTATAGTACTGCTTATATTTATCTTTTTACTTATGTCCCAAATAGATACTTTATTATTTGCTGATGATATTATGTTTATGGCAACTTCAGAAGATAATTTACAACGTTTGGTTTACAAAAATTTCAACTGACAAATCTAAAGTGATGGCTTTTTTAGGAAAGGAACCAGTCCATAGCAAAATATGCATCAATAATAAGATCATAGAACAAGTCAAAAATTTTAGTTATCTCAGTCACCAAATTTAATATGAAGAAGAAAAGGATTTGAATGAGAAAATTATTAAATTCAACAGAGTAATGGGGATAATTAATCAGATATTCAAACCAACCTTAGTACAAAAACACATGCGCACCAGAATTTATAAAACATTGGCCAGATCTATACTTTGTTTTGGTAGTGAAGCTTGGACGATTCGTAATATTGATTCACAAAGATTAACGGCATCAGAAATGAGATTTATGCATCGTACAGCAGGATACACGAGAATGGATCACTTTAAAAATGTTGACATTATGAAAGAACTGCAGATTGAACCGATTATGGAATACCTAAAGAAATACAGACAAAACTGGAGATCACATGTCATCAGAATGCCTTGTTCTAGAATTCCACACCAAATTTTAAATTACCATCCTGTGGGCAACAGAGCCTTGGGCAGACCGTTCAAGCATTGGCAAGAGACCGTAACGGGCCACTAGGCCAATACATGCAAGGATGATGATGATGATGATGATGATGACTTATGAACAACTCCTTAAACTAATGGCGAAAAAAAGTTACCAAACAAATAATTCAAGAAGTTCAGCAGTACTATTGATTAATTGTAGACTCCAGTCCTGATACAATATCATAGATCTAGAAATAATTATTTTTATCGTATATGTACAACAAAATGAGCACTCTATGGAGAGACTTTTGTTTCTCTTCTCCTGCAACATCACAAATCAGAAGAAGTTTTCAAAGATGTTTTAGATGTGCTAAAGTCTTATGATCTTGACACGACAAACTGTAGGGGACAGTCATACTAATGTGACAATGCTTCAAACATGGTCAGAACTTACACTGGACTTCAAGCCAGTTTAATTCAACATCTCAATACAAACTGCTCTGCACATCCTCTGAATTTAATGGGATAGTATGAAGCAAGTTGCTGTGAAGAAAGTAGTCACTTTTTCAAGCTTCCTCAAAACGTTTGTGAGTGTTTTCTAGTTCTACTCACTGATACAATGAACTACAAAAGCTTTAACAAAGCCAGAAAATCAAACTCTAAAAAATTTATCGTTATCACACTTATCACAGACTTGCTAAGTCCATAATGATGCATGTACAAGTCTCAATAGAGATTGGAAATAAGTTATGGCACTACTCAAGTCTATTGAGAAAAATGAGTCAGAGAGAAACCTTGTGAATCAAGTAAAGCTTCAGACTACCTCCACCAAGTGCAGCAACTCAAAACTGCTATTTTATCTAGCTGTGGGGTAATCTCTTGGAAAGATTCAATGCTACTATCAAAACACTCAAAGCATTTGATGTTAAATTTTCTGTCGTTACTCACTGGTCAACTGTATAGATCACTGATTCAGTACATAATAAATGCTAGGAATAATTATGAAAAATCTGCTATAGAAAAGTTGTCCATCTCCGAATACGAGGACACAATAAAAAACAAACGAAAAGAAAACTTCAAGCAGGTGAAACAAGGCATAGCAAAGTAGAATTTAGTAATCATGATGACTTGCATGTCACACAAATGCCTCAACTCGACTGTCGTGCTCATGACAGAATCAATCAACTAAAAATAGCAGTTGACTATAATCCTGTGATAGATTCTTTCTTGCAAGATCAGTCACAGAGAAAGCATATTTAAGCTGTTGTATCAGTTTCTGTCAGATGCATTTCCAATTCACTGTGGGCTAAAGCAAGGAGATGCACTATCACCTTTACTTTTTAACTTTGCTCTAGAGTATGCCATTAGGAAAGTCCAGGATATCAGAGAGAGTTTGGAATTGAACGGGTTACATCAGCTGCTTGTCTATGCGGATGACATGAATATGTTAGGTGAAAATCCGCAAACGATTAGGGAAAACACGGGAATTTTACTTGACACAAGTAAAGAGATAAGTTTGGAAGTAAATCCCAAAAAGACAAAGTATATGAATATGTCTTGTGACGAGAATATTGTACGAAATGGAAATATAAAAATTGGAAATTTATCTTTTCAAGAGGTGGAAAAATTCGAATAACTGGGAGCAACAGTAACTAATATAAATGATACTCGGGAGGAAATTAAACACAGAATAAATATGGGAAATGCCTGTTATTATTCGGTTGACAAGTTTTTATTATGCAGTCTGCTGTCAAAAAATCTTAAAGTTAGAATTTATAAAACAGTTATATCACCGGTTGTTCTTTATGGTTGTGAAACTTGGACTCTCACTTTGAGAGAGGAACATAGGTTAAGGGTGTTTGAGAATAAGGTGCTTAGGAAAATATTTGGGGCTAAGAGGGATGAAATTACAGGAGAATGGAGAAAGTTACACAACACAGAACTGTACGCATTGTATTTTTCACCTGACATAATTAGGAACATTAAATTCAGACGTTTGAGGTGGGCAGGGCATGTAGCACGTAGTATGGGCGAATCCAGAAATGCATATAGAGTATTAGTTGGAAGGCCGGAGGGAAAAAGACCTTTGGGAAGGCCGAGACGTAGGTGGGAGGATAATATTAAAATGGATTTGAGGGAGGTGGGATACGATGATAGAGACTGGATTCATCTTGCTCAGGGTAGGGATCAATGGCAGGCTTATGTGAGGGTGGCAATGAACTTCCGGGTTCCTTAAAAGGAAGTAAGTAAGTGAGCCATTATTTAACCATTCAACTGTAAATGAGAGGACTATATACATGTAAATTGTAAAATGTCATAGTGTTAAAAATATTAAAGTAGGTAATATATCTTAAATACGCCATATAGCTATTTCAGAGTGGTGAAATCTGTCATCAATACTGACGGAGCACACCATTCCAAAACGGGCATAATACCAGCATATGAAAATATAGTTTCATTGTGTCAAAATACATTACCTTAATAGGTTGATAGTATATTTTGTTGTTATAGGTCCATCCTTAAGCTTCGTAAAGTCTACATAAGAAAAAAATATATTTACAACCTGAATTGGAAAGGACTGAGCTATTTACACGCTTAAGTAATGATACTTACTCTAAACTCAGAAGTGAATGAATTTGCAACTACTTAATTTCAGTGATCACAATGTTTCAGCAATGGCAGGTATTTGAGAAACCAAACTCCTTCGACAACAAACCACTTTGTCACATATTGATACCCTAATTTTTTCTGTCAACAACCATGTCTCTTGTTATTGGGATTGAACATCAGTGCCAAGTGGCAATGTAGTGGAGAATTTTATAACTTTTATCTGTAGTAGGAAAGTAGGTATGGAATGGAATGGAATGGAATTTACAGAAGGGGGCACTATGGCCCAGCACTACGACCTATTACAATCTATTGCACTAACCCTCAAACTAGGTGCATTCGCAAATTCACACTGGCTGACTAAACTAAGGTTCGCTGTGTACCCAGGTTTTGAACAGGCAACCCCCTTGTCCCTAGGGTAGCACCCTCCATGCATCAACAGCCGGCAATCAGGGAATGCTAAGGAATGATGACAGAATGGAAAAATGGTGATGGAATTATGTAGATGCCTAACACGGAGAAAAATGGGAGAACTCCGAGAAAAATCCCAACTGTAACCTTGTCCGCCACAAGTGTCACTATGGATTTTTTCAATGAAAAAACCCAGACCTCACCGGGACTCAAACCTGGGACCACCTGCGTGACAGGCTGGAGGTCTAACCACTCAGCCACTGCAGGAGTAGAAAAGTAGGTAAGTGCCGTCACCAAGTATTGCAATTCTAATGTTCCGACCTTACAACCATCTCTTATACTGAGACCAAACATCAATGCCAGCTACTTAGTATGTAATGGAGAATTTTTTAACTTCTATCTAAAACAGAAAAGTAGGTGAATTGCTGCAGCTTTAAGCATACTAGCGAGCTATGGTATGAGAAATGAAAAAAAAAATAAATAAAATATTTATATACATGTGTCCACAAACAAGTAACGTATAAAAGTGTTAATGTCAAATCTTTAGCTATTATAACGGTAAACAAAATAAAAATAAGTTATTTGAGAGGGGATGAGTGCTACCTTCTGCTTCTTCGTCATGGCTGAATGTCCTTGGTGCTGACAGATCATACAGTGCGAGCACACCATCACTTCACACTCTTTGCAGAAGAACTCTAGTTTCTGTGTTTGGTGCTCAGCACAGTATATGATCGTCGGTGAGGACAGCAGGGATGAACTTTCTATTGGCGACTTTTGGTGCTTGGAAAGGGCCTTGCCAGCTTTATGGACCTGGAAACAAGGTTACGATTTTAAACAATGGGATGGAAGACATAAATTCCCTCCAGGATATGCAGAATCTATGTCTCTTTATTCTATTAAATGATTCTGAGTACAAACCACTATCTTATTCCTTTCTGGACGCAAACTTGCGACGAATATCTACTCTCAATAGAGAAGATACTTATATAGGCCTGCGCACACCGAGACAGATACAAATGCGAACACGAACCTTTAGGCTCACACCAACACAAAAACTCACACAACCAAAACACCAACACAAAAACTCACACAACCAAAACAACAATACAAAAACTCACACAACCAAACAGTTTTCTGAGGGCAGCATTGCGACGAACGTGGATCCTTCTCAATTTGAAGAAGAATGACTTCCTGTAGGAAGAGTCTTGGATGATGATGAAGATACAGAGAGGTAAATATGCTTTGCAATGGGAAGCCTATGCACATAAAACTCTCAAAAAGAAGTGGCTCAACTTACTTTATTTATTTACTCATACATACATACTCAATTGTGCTTTTGTATTGTATGATTGTAAGTTTACATGTATTGATGTTGGGGGATATGGAAGAAATAATGATGGTGCTATTTTTGAAACTTTATCAATAGGGAAAAGAATTAACAGTACCACCTCCATGTTCCAGAAGGTAGAACTTTGCCAGAATAAAATGAGCATACACCATGTATCATGATTGGGGACGCAGATTTTCGTACCTGATGCAGCCATTCCCATACAGGTAATCTAGAAACGAAATTAAAGAAAAATACGACAAAAAGGTTATGTCGAGCTAGACGCAAAGGCGAGAGTGCATTCGGAATTTTGGTGCAAAAATGGAAACTTTTCAGGCCTTTAGCAGTGAGGGTTAAAGCTGCAAATCTCATTGTAAAAGCTGCTTGTATTTCTTCATTCATTCATTTATTCAGTTTTCTGGCCAAGGGAGGTCTTTTACTGTAAACCTAGCATTCTCTTATTATTTTCTGCCTTTCTTAAAGGCTCTGCATACAATCCATATATCTTAGATGTCGTCTATAATCTGATATCATCTTCTGCTCTGAACTTTTCTCCCGTTCACCATTCTTATTGTCTGTCTGTCCATTTCACATCCTCCATTCTTCTCCATATTCACATTTCAAATGTTTCTAATTGTTTCCCTTCACTTCGGCGTAATTTCCATGTTTCTGTCTCTTACAATACTGCACTCTATACAAAGCACTTCACTAGTCTCTTTCTTAGTTCTTATTCCAGAGGTCTGAAGAAGATGCCTCTTTTTCAATTAAAAGTTTCCTTCGCCACTGATATCCTCCTTTTGACTTCCTGGCAGTAGCTCATCTTACTGTTTATATTATGCTCCAAGTATTTGAAGCTTTCACTTGCTTCACTGCCTCATTTCGAATTTGTACGTTTATCTTCTTTATTTTTCTTTCAATAACCATGGTCTTCGTCTTACTTGCATTTATCTTCATCCCATACTCCTCACAGCTGTTTGTTAGCTCCAGCAGCATATCCCTTAATATTATCTCCACTTTTGTTAACAATTCCATATCACCAAAGCTTATGCTCTTTACAAATGTAATCTTCATCTTACGATGTTTGGGTGACGTATATACGTCCGTTGATGTGATGAATTAAATACTATTACAGTCACAATCATGCCATGGTATGAAAGAAAAATTTCACAACCTCGAGCGGGAATCGAACCTGCGACTTCCTGGTCTCCTTTGGCGTGAGACGAACTCGATAGCTCAGTGGTAGAGCGCCTGACCGGAGACCAGGAAGTCGCAGGTTCGATTCCCGCTCGAGGTTGTGAAATTTTTCTTTCATACCATGGCATGATTGTGACTATAATAGTATTTAATTCATACTTATGCTCTTTATTCCTCTTCTTAATAATGATAGAATTTCCTTCTTTTCTTCACCTAAGCATTTCACTAATTCAATGGGCATTCCATCAACTCCTGTGCTTTCCCATTTTTCATTTCCTTAAGCACTAGTTCCTTTCCTTAGAATAGAAAATCTTTCTTCCTTTCCTTAGAACAGAAAATTTTTCTTCCTTTTCTTAGAATAGAAAATCCTTTTTCTTCATCTGATATGGCTGCTTCGTCTTCCATCTGGGTAATTCCTTGTCTCATATAGTTCTTCTACATTTCGTCTGTCTGTTCATTATTTCTTGTTTGTTATTTCATTACAGATTTCGTTTTCTATCAACCACATGAATTTCCTGTTCTTATTTATGAAGTCCAAACATTTTACTTTGCAGTACATTAAACTATATCTTCCTTTTTCTTTACATTTCTCTTAACTATCTATAATCAAAGGATAGTGAAGAAAACTTTGGATATCTTCTTGAACCAGCTAATTTCAAGATAGAATCTTTCAAAATCGGAATTTGCATCTCATGAGATCAGCTAATGTTGCCTTTGAGATACGTGAAAGATTTGTTATGTTTTTCAATTCAGTTTAAGACCATTCTTAAATAAAGAGTTGAATTTAATCGCATGTGTTCAGGCTAATTTCCTTCTTTCCAACTATGTAACAACTATAATAACAAATAAATATCAATTCTGAAAGCTAATTATATCTTACTGTGCAGAGCCTATTTCGTTCCATATCTTGATTGTTAATTTGATATTTTTGTAGTCATCATGTGACAAAGTTTAAAGAACTTCCTTCCTTCTATTAGTCTCTCTGTAGTTTTTTAACCATACTAGCACTAAAAAGTGAAACAAGTGAATCACAGTGTAACACCAATCTGTCTGGCTGGCTGTCTGCATTAACTACTCACATACTGGTTTGCATCACTGCATAATCATCCAAATGTTGAATAGTTCGCATTTACTTTCACATTCGCATTTGTCTGTGCAGGCCTTATACAAACAATTCTCATATGCTAATATTAACACCTCAATAGAGGGTCAATATTCTTTTGAACCAATACCTGATACTCCCATATGGCTAGTCTTCCTGATCGTGTGGTCAGCATGATACAAAGCCACCATGAAGATGTCACATGAAAAGTACAAGACCCAGTCACAGGAAATGGAGACAAATCTCCATCCACGCTGGGAATCGAACCACAGACTTCAGTGAAAAGCACATGCTATCCACCTAGCCTTGGCAGCGGACTCAAGAAACCCCAGCTGAGGAATACTATTGGGTTAAGGTTGAAGAATGAGACTGCCTAAGATATTAAAAATTCGAATTTAGGTAAGTAGTAACGGTAAAATTTTATTTAAAAACTATTCTTCATCCAATGACCTTCCAGCTGAAAACATCTAGTTCATTTGGAAGTTAAATGCAAGATGAGTTTCCAAGTTTACTTCGGCAAAATCTAAGAGTAAACTTGAGGCACACATTGCAAGAGACCGTGCAATGTTTAATATTTTTACTTTAATAAAATAACATACAGGACTTTCATTCCAAAACTTCCTAGTCTAAATAACTAATTATTTAAATTGAATTCAATAAAAAAAAAAAAAAAAAAAAAAAAAAAAAAAAAAAAAAAAAAAAACACGTCAATTTAGATATGGACAGGTAACTCTGAAACCAGACTTAATAGCATTTTACATTCCCCCCCCCCTCCTACCCTCCAGCCACTTGCACTTTGAAATTTTAAAAGGCACCCCATATTTTTATACATAAGAATAAAAGAGCATTCAATTGTTTATACGCTTCATTCATTTGTTTTCGCATCTTTTGTTTCCTATCGTCACCTGGCAACCTGTATTTTTGTTAATATCAGTTGACTGTAGAATGAAAACACAGCTTATTTTGTGTAATTTCCTAAATTTAATCAATAAGGATGATTTATGTTCTCTCTTTAAAGGTACTCTCTTTAAAGGTATACACCATTTTAAAATAATTTAATACACAAACACAACTATTATATGAAATTCTCCATAAGTTTTTGTAACTTTATTCTCTTTAGCTCTAATCAACAATAACAATAATCCAGGTGGCCGGCGACAATAGAAAACAAAAGATGCAAAAACAAATGAATGAGGTGTATAAACAATTGAATAGGTACTCTTTCATATTTAGGTATAAAAATATAGGGGTGCCATTTGAAATTTCAAAGTAGAAATGGCTGGGGGATGAAGGTGAAATCTAAAATGCAATTAAGCCTGGTTTCAGACTTCCCCTCAATATTTAAATTGACGTGTTTTTTGTTCAAATTGAATTCAGTTTAAATAATTAGTTATTTAGACTGGGAAGTTTTGAAATGAAAGCCCTGTATATACATGTCTGAAATCTGCAAGCACAAGTAATGATATGCAATGGGTTCATGTAAGGTGTTTGATGGCAATATACTACCAGACATGAAAACATTTATCACGATCACTTACCTTTAATTAATGTCACACTAATTTGTTAATACTTATTCACTAAAATTATGATTGTAACACACTTTATAACACTAAAAATACATTTAACTTTAATAACAGAATGCTGAACTAATAACTTTTATCTAAGCAACCAAGCAGTGAAGTAGGAATAATATTATGTACATAGAACAGTATGTAGGTGCTCACCTTGCATACACACTATTATACAGGTGACATCTAGCAGTAGCTATGCTTGCAGATTCCAGGCAGGAAGTGTATTTAGGTATTTGTGTATGATAATTTTTATAATTGAGAACTCTACAAAATCTGCCAAGTCCACTTCCATTCATAACTGATTTTTAATTGGATTTATACTGTTAGAAGGGGCTCTACATTGGGCTACAAAGTCTATTTAAGGGAAACAAATGAGTTAGTAGCAAATAGTTTGTAGCCTGATGTAGGGCCCTCCCAAAAGTATGAATCCATTTCAAACTTGAGTTATAATTCAAAGCAGACTTAATGAGTTTTGTTTCAGAGCACTCACGGAGAGAACACAAGTTCAATGCGCAGTGTTAAAAATGTACAAAGATGACTGTGCCTATATCCCCGAAGGGCAATTATAAAAGAGTGCAGTTGTCTAATTTCTCTTCAAGGAAAGACCATTTACATAAATTGAGGGAAGGAAAACAGAGGACAGACATTGTAAAGTTTTCTTTTCTCAACTGTATTATCAGGGCCTGGAATGCTCTATCTACAAACTTACTAAAGGCTTAAACAATAACCACAAATGTTTTTAAAAATAGGCTTAAGGACTTTACTAATACATGGTAGTATAAATTGCTCGCTATTTGTTAGATTTATAGTGAAAGTGGGTTATAGTAAGTGTGCAATGTGTAGTAGTGTAAGTGCAGTGAGTTATAGTGTATGTATGTGTGTGCAGTGTTTTGTAGTGGAAGTACAATGAGCTACAGAGCCAGCTCAGTAAGTTTTAGTGATCGAACAATGAATGCAGTTAATGTGTAGTAATTAGAAATGTACAGAGAGTATTGAAAATGTTAGTAGTGAAGAGTGTGCATAGTAGTATAACATTTCTTTTGACAGTACAGCGAAACCTGTTCAGGATGAAAGTGACATGGTCCTAATTTTGTTTTCCTTTGTGGACAAGTTTCCGTATTATTCAGGTGTGAAGTTAAAATGCAACATTTTATCATTCGTGTAAATGAAAAACAAAATGGCATGCCGCAAATGCAACAAGTACAAAAACATTCTGTTTAACAGTACTCACATTAAATCAGCTTTCTGTTACTTATTCCATTGGTGAACCATCTTGATGAAAATCTCATTTTCTGTATAAATGTTATCCCGACTCATTAAACACTATTAAAGTTTACTAACAACACTAAATTTAATACCTAACACTGTATTCTACATCACTGCACATTATTTAATTGGACTAGAGGCCATCCATTAGAAGTATTGAATTCTGGCTTTTTTTTTTTTTACCTTGTATGAAGGAGGGACCTGAAGGCTTACACTGCTGCCTGAGGCTTATTGTGCTTACTACTCCTATTCTGTGAATGACTGAGTAGCCAAACGGCCGCACTCTTGTACAAGTACAGCACATCGCACTGTGAACTTAACCTGGCTATTGTATGGATATGTGAATTAATGATGGCGAAATGAGTTCGAGGTTCAAACACCAGAGTTACCCAGCAATTCTGCTTCAATTGGTTGAGGAAAAATCACAGAGAAAACCTCAACCAGGTAACTTGTCCCAACCAGGAATTGAACCCAGCCAGCTGATTTCACGACCAGGTGCGCTAACCGTTATTCCACAGTGATGAGCTGAATTCTGACTTATCTAATTTATATGCCTGTTCAAGGCTTTGCTTTGCAGAACAGTACTTCTTTCCCTTCAATTCGATTCATTTCGTGTCTGCTGATGGTGGTTCATTGAAATGTTCTTCAGCTGTACATGTTAACAGATTCATTATTTGCGTTACCTTAAGTTGAGCGTGATTTGTATGGATTTCTTCTTTCAAAATCGTGACTTCGTCTTCAATGTCGCAATTTCTTATATATATATATATATATATATATATATATATATATATATATATGTGATATGCAGGGTGATTCAGACCACCCGTAACAGTAATTTATTTCGGAAACTAGTGCATGAAAATTTTCGAGACAAAAATATTTATAACTAAACCACATGTGAACTTTCACTTGAACTTGATTTCATCGATCAGCCCTAACAGGAAGTAGGGTCAGTGGCGCATCACTTTAAAATTTCAAATGGGAGTCGGGGTCAAATAAGGTACCATTTGATAGTAGAGATCTTCAAAACAAACAACTTTCATACGAAACGTTTTTATTAATTCCTACTCTTTCAATGAGAAAACGTACGAAAATGCAATGGGTAATTTGGACCACCCGTAAGTCATTTATTTCGGAAACTAGTGCATGAAAATTTTCGAGACAAAAATATTTATAACTAAACCACATGTGAACTTTCACTTGAGCTTGATTTCATCGATCAGCCCTAACAGGAAGTAGGGTCAGTGGCGTATCACTTTAAAATTTCAAATGGGAGTCGGGGTCAAATAAGGTACCATTTGATAGAACTCTTCAAAACAAACAACTTTAATAGGAAACGTTTTTTATTAATTCCTACTCTTTCAATTAGAAAACGTACGAAAATGCAATGGGTAATTTGGACCACCCGTAAGTCATTTGTTTCGGAATTAGTGAATGAAAATTTTCGTGACAAAAATATTTATAACTAAACCACATGTGAACTTTCACTTGAGCTTGATTTCATCAATCAGCTTAACAGGAAGTAAGGTCAATGGCGTATCACTTTAAAATTTCAAATGGGAGTCGGGTCAAATAGGGTACCATTTGATAGAGCTCTTCAAAACAAACAACTTTCATAGGAAACGTTTTTATCAATTCCTACTCTTTCAATGAGAAAACGTACAAAAAGATAATGTCATCAATATTCAGAAATGTTACAAGACGAAATGTAAACAAGACAATTAATGTTGACATGTTACTGAAAGGCTTCACAATTCCATTAATTTTTTTATAAATTTTCAAACTATCTGCCGTTCAGAGCAGCATACACCTGTACTCTTCTTCTAACACTGTCAGTGACTCCTAATACTTCGGTGTGGTCAAGTTACTGGCAGAGTAGGAATTAATAAAAACGTTTTGTATGAAAGTTGTTTGTTTTGAAAAGCTCTATCAAATGGTACCCTATTTGACCTGACTCTCATTTGAAATTTTAAAGTGATACGCCACTGACCCTACTTCCTGTTAGAGCTGATTGATGAAATCAAGTTCTAGTGAAAGTTCACATGTGGTTTAGTTATAAATATTTTTGTCTCGAAAATTTTCATGCACTAGTTTCCGAAATAAATGACTTACGGGTGATCCGAATCACCCATTGCCTTTTCGTACGTTTTCTAATTGAAAGAGTAGGAATTAATAAAAACGATTCCTATGAAAGTTGTTTGTTTTGAAGAGCTCTATCAAATGGTATCCTATTTGACCCCGACTCCCATTTGAAATTTTAAAGTAATAAGCCACTGACCCTACTTCCTGTTAGGGCTGATCGATGAAATCAAGCTCAAGTGAAAGTTCACATGTGGTTTAGTTATAAATATTTTTGGCTTGGAAATTTTCATGCATTAGTTTCCGAAATAAATTACTGTTACGGGTGGTCTGAATCACCCTGTATATATTTTACATCAAAATTTCTATCATTATCTCTTCTTCCTCCTCCTCCTGTTCTTTCCCCCCTCTTTCTCCCTCTTTCCTGAGGTGCGTTTGTGTTGTGTAGTGTGGAGTCAAATAGTGTGTGTATTCTGAAATTCAGTTGTGTGTTGAGGATTTGTTGTGGGTGTGTTTTTGTGTATCTGTATATTTCGTATTATGACCAGCCTCATGGTCTAGTGGTCAGAGCTTCTGGCTATAGTTCATGAGGTCCCGGGTTCGATTCCTGGTTAGAGCACAGGAATTTTTCCTTAAAGGGGATTATTCCTGTGTTCGTCCATGGTCTGGAATTTAGGTTAAGTTTAGATTTAAGACCTCTCCTGGCACCACATTATCATAATCATCCTATCACATCATCGGGGTAATGTAACTCCGCCTTCCAGGCGCCCCAACCTCAGAAGTGGGTTACAACTAAGCCACGGCCAGGAGAGAAGACCAGAAATGTCGAAAAGACAACCTGGTGGCATTGGATAAAAAAATATATATATATATATTTTACATTAGAAATATCTTTTTTCTCTAATGTCCAATATATATATATATATATATTTACTATTTCTACTACTGGAATGATGTTACAAAAATTTTGGTTTACTAGAAAATCTTTTTCTCTTCTCGTGGAAAAAAATTACTCCTGCCTTAATTTTTTAATTTTCTGTCTACGAAATAATTCGTCTCTTCATTGTACTCAAAATACCGTGAGACAGAGTGCAACACAGCAAACTGTTGTATCCTTTCTTATCTATCACTAGAAAATCGCAAATTAGACAATTATACTATACACACAATCTATACTAATAATAAATCTGTAGCCGAAATTTTTCTGGTAATTTTAGATTTTCCAAAAATAATTGGTCCTAACATATATAATTAACCACCCTGAAACCGAAAATAGCTTTTTTGAAATTTTTGTTTGTATGTATGTCTGTCTGTCTGTATGTTTGTTACCTTTTCACGCGATAATGGCTGAACGGATTTCGATGAAAATTGGAATATAAATTAAGTTCGTTGTAACTTAGATTTTAGGCTATATGGCATTCAAAATACATTATTTAAAAGGGGGGTTATAAGGGGGCCTGAATTAAATAAATCGAAATATCTAGCTTATTATTGATTTTTGTGAAAAATGTTACATAACAAAAGTTTCTTTAAAAATAATTTGCGATAAGTTTTATTCCTTGAAAAATTTTGATGGAACTGATATTTAATGAGATAAATGAGTTTTAAAATTAAAATAACTGCCATCTAAGGCCGTATAATGAAATAAAAAACAAATGATTTCGTATATAAGGGGCCTTGGACAGCAACAATCGAAAGCTATGAAAGATAGCCTACAGAGAATGTTTCTGTGTTTGTATGAAGTAATATCGGAAGCTAAATTAACCGATTTGTATAATTAATTATTATTTCACCATTGGAAAGTGTAGTTTCTCTTTATGGACATAATGCTATAATGTTATTACAGTAACTTCTGATATAATATAAAGTAATATAATATAATATAATATAATATAATATAATATTTAAGTTATTACCATAATTCAATGGAAACATATAGCAAGTAAAATAAAGTATAGATATTAAATCTAAATGATGTCAATGTTCATTAAACTATGGTTGCATGTAATAACAATTAAGAAACATGTTAAAGGAATTGTCATTGCACCAAATGAGTGCTCTCTGGACCGAAATGATCGCATTTTAATTATTTAAACACAATTTAAATTAAGTAACATATTAAACGATTTATCCTTCTATCAAACACGAATGTTCCCTGGATCAAATGTCCTATTTTAATTATGTAATTACTTTATATTTATTTCTAACGGGTGCAGCGGAGCGCACGGGTACAGCTAGTATAATAATAATAATAATAATAATAATAATAATAATAATAATAATAATAATAATATGTGGTGCTACAGCTCGTGAAGGGCCCAGATCAGCCAGCCAGCTGCTGGCCTCACACCCACATGGCGAAGCAGAGGTAGACGATCATCCAACCAGAATGGAGGTATAATATGGTTAACACGATGATCCCCCCAGCCATTATAGCTGGCTTTCGCAACCGAATTTCGCTACCTATCGTAGCTCCCCAAATGCATCACGATGCTGGATGGGCACCGGTCCCATACACTGGCCGAAATTTCATCCCCTATGAGGACTCGAACCAGCGTGCATTCCATAATGCGAGTCCTAGGCATGATGCCTTAGACCACGACGCGGGACAAATATACTAGTATATATTAAAAAATGTACAGTGTAATAGTATACACATACGAAAACAGAGTGAATATGGGAAGGTGAACACAGTGGACATATTGTCAATATATATTATAGAAAACTGGCAAAACATCTACAAACAATTACTTTGATTAACATTTTAATCTGAATGCAGATACTTGAATATCTTGAAGATAACAGAGTTTTTCTGTTCTTTCCTTCTCTTTATTCTTCTTCTTCCTGCCATGTAACAGGCCCTTTTACTGTATTAATGAATCATTCTACCCTTCATTAGTTCTTTCTAATAGTACTGACTGTTTACTACTAGATCCGTAATTTAAAACTAAGGTGTGAACTAAAGAATCATCCATCTGAAACACTTGATTTTTACATTTTATTCCAAATTTATCTTTACATGCAGTGAAAAGATTTGAAACAAATCATCCCTCTGAAGAATTTTATTTCTAAATTTCAATCGAAAAATACCTGTATAGTGCCAAATTGAAGCAATTTTTAATTAAAGAATATTTGTAGTTTCTTTCTGTATTTATTTTGGTATATTTCGCTGACTTCATTTAGAATTAAATTTAATTTGTTAAGAGTATTTTGCTGGAACTATACTGGAGTTGTCCTCGATAGTTTTGTGGTTATCCAGCTGGCCACTGGATCCAAATGAAGGCAATGTATTCTTTGAAGGACGACAAAATCCTTAGTTTCCTCTGGGAGGGAAGTAAAGCTGAAAGACTTGTATCATAGATTTATGGCACATAAAAGAACCTTGCTACTTATAGAAGGCTCCAGATAAAATTTGTCAGTTATTTTTCGCCTATGTTGAATATGATGCTGAATAATGCAGCTAAACAATGACACCACCACCCCCAATGCCATCACCATACAATGGATGTCAACGTAACTCGATTTCTTGTTTCAAAAGCTCAGATTCCAATGTATTTTTGAAGGACTTGCGGTTTAAAAATTAATTAATTATCTACTAACAAAACCTTGACATTTTTTCATGTAATATGTTTTATAAAAACGTATTCGTTACTAAAATTATTTACTAAAAGAAATACAAACTATGGCTAGTCAGTGACTTTCGAGATCGTCAATATCCTTCACCTTCTTTCTGTTGTAACTAGGATACTGTTTCAGATAACTAAAAATACAAGATTTTGGTATAATTTCAGCGTAAAATGTGGTAAATACGTTTTTCAATGTTATTTCATTTTAAACAAGTACTTTTTATCAACATTTTTATTATGTATTTGAATTTATTTTTAATAGTCAAATTAATGAAGGGGTAAAAGTAAATCCGTGGCACTAAAGCCCATGAAGGACCAAGACTGACCAGTCGGCTGCTGGCCTCAAGTCCACATGACAAAGCAGAGGTGGACCATCATCCAACCAGAATTGAATAAATATAATGACATGACTGGTGGAAGAGTCATAAAAATGAATTCAATAAATATAATGTAAAAGTGTTCCCTATAATTCAACAGCTATTCACAGCTAAGGCCTCTTCTATTAATGTTGAGCACATTTTTTAATCATTTGGACTAGTTCACTCTAAACTTAGACAGATATTGGAAACAGAAAAAATCTCAAAGTTGATATTCCTGTTTATAGTGTTCAATATGGAGGCAAATTTGGATGATTTTGATATTTAACTAAATGGTGTCAGTTTATTGGTGGAGGAGGAAAAATAGTCAAGGCATGAGAAGGGGATTATATAGATACACTGGCTGTGATCTATCGCAAAAAAAATGTAGCCTACGAAGTTTATTTAGTTTTTTCTCTTTCTAAATCAGTTTATCACTGTTACAAATATAATAAAATCAGTGTGCTGTTGCAAAGCAAATGCTGTTTCATTGTTCATTGTATGGGGTTATTGTTAAAAACAGAAATTATTTAAATAAAAACCTGGTTTAAACCAAAAAAAGCAGCGTTCCTGGATTTTAAAAAAAAACCTGATTTTTTGTCAATCCTGCTGGAAGTTGTCATCTTCCATTTCTCAGCCAAAGCTGCTACAGTTAAGTTCATTCATGTAATGCTACCTGGTGTCTTTAGTATCCACCCAATAAGCTAACTTTAATATGGATAACATATCGACAAAGGGAGTGAATTCTTTTCCTGGATCATATGTCAACCTTACACATTATAGTACAGGCAGAATCAATAGGCAGGTTTTTGATTTGGTACGGAAACAACTCACTCCACACTTTCTCGAGTGGTTTATGACCTGAACAAAGAAACCTTTCTGTTGCTCCGTTCGAATGTTAGTTATTGACAAGTGCTTGTCTGTGATATTACTGTGCTACAGTTTGTTCGTAAATACAATATATCTCATAATAAACATTATTTTTAAACAGCTATCATCCGAGTACTGTAATCGCTATCATGTCTCAATCGGGCCCTGATATCAGAAGCCTTACTAAAGGTGGTGTTTATCAACTTCACTGTTTCTTGAAAGAACTGTGAGGACATTAAAAATGTCCTATCATCAATGCAGACAGTCACTATCAAAGGCCAGTGGCGCTTCTTTACGATCGGTCCAGAGAATTTATGCAGAAGGAAGACGAATAGCATTAAAACTATCATCCTATGGAGCCTAATTTTACATATATTTACTTAAAGAATACACGGGCAGATGTAGATAATATGGAATTTTACATTTAAATTAACAATATTTCTTTTAGATATTGTAACATTTTATTTTATGTTATATTAAGTTGCTTATTTAAGACATTAACAATGGAAAATTGTTTCATTATTTAGATTGTTGAAGACCATTATTAAGTTAATTTAAATTTTTTAGAAATTGTTCACGGAATAAGGTAAATTTCTTAATTGATGTGCTAATTATATCTCTGTTAAATGGAGTATTATATTGTAGTCTACTACATGTTCTTGACTGCTAAATTTTTAGGAGCTCCAGTGTTTGTTATAATTAGGTAAAATACATTACGTTTGGGAATAAAATATTATTAGAATCATAAAATGAAATGTTATTTAATAACCTGTCAATATTACATTAACTTGAGTAGATATAACTGTGACTGGCGACTATTTTATCGACTTTTTTCATTGAATATATGCTATTTCAACACTTCTTGTATTGAATTGTTGATGGACTTCAATAATACAGACGCATAAACAAGACTGAATGAAATTCACCGCATAGAATCAGAATAGTGCTGAGTGCCCAATTTATAAAATGATTTTTTGTGTCATACTTATTATGTTATTTATTTTATTAAGCTAAGCCATTCGTAAGTGTGCTTTCATTACGAAATTCGTTCATGTTATAATAATATACATATTCCACAATCAGTAAACATACATTAATATTTTGTACTTCAATGTTTAATTTTATCGTGATTTATAAAGTTGGTAAGTATACTACATAAACATTATTTAATATTTACCATTTCAACACAACATTCTGAAAATACATAAATACAAAGTATTTGTGTAATGCTAAATATTTGATTTATATTAGGTTTACATTACACTTTATTACATTTGTGAAATGACTTAACTTGGGAAATATTATAATGATAATATTGAGTAAAGAACGTAGGCCCTATTTGTAATTATTACAAATCACGTTATTATTTTATTTTCAAAGTTTTCCTGCAGTGAAAAAATATCAATGGAGTTATTTGGGACAGGACCATACACCAAGCATGTTCTGAGGGGTGTAGGAGTCGGGGTAGAGAAGTAGGGGTTCGCCATACCCGCCGATTTCTTCTGCCCCTAGTATAGTCATTACTGTATATAGACCAGAGAGAACAAAAGGATAACATGGATTGCTGTGACCAATTATAATAAGTATTCAACCAAGCATTATGCTTCCTTCGTTTTATCTGGTTGTCAGTTGAGAAATACAGATATTTATATAATTATAAGCCTTATAAAGTATATTGCAATTAGATTTGTATCAGGAAAGAAAGCAGGAAAAGGTAGCTTGTTACAGACTATTTTTACAACAAGATCATTCTGAGACTCTCACACTCAAATTCCAAGCTCGGTTCATATTTGTTCAATATTTTGTGAAAAAAAAATAAAAAATTAAATAAATAAATTTCAGTGGTGCAGCACAGATAACTTCAAAATCGGAAAATCTGCGAGCGAATAATCGAGAGTTTTCTGTGACAGGCTGTAACAGTAGATCTTTTTTTCTTTGTAGTGTTGATCTTGATGGCGATCTATATAGCACCAGATGATGATTAATGAAACAATGTTGAAATGTTGGTAGGGAAAACAGGAATACCCCTCAAAACCCTATCACCAAGCACTATCTCTGCCCACCACAAATTCTATTCAGACCCCCCCAGGATTCAGACGCGAGTTACCAGCATGGTAAGCTCGCCTGCTAATGGTGAACTAAACTAAAATATTTAGTAATATGCATGCTGAATCACTTACATAAACTTTATAAGTAAAACTTTATTGTCTCTTTTTGATTGTTTATTGTATCATGAGGGACATAACAGTTAATTAACTGAAGTATTTTCTATATGAAAGAATGCTACACCGTGCATGCTCCAAGCCAAAAGCTTTGGTTCATACGACAACAAGATATTCACTTTGCCTTTCTGTTCAAATATAACATATCTATGTCCAAGAAGAACTAAAACTAGTCACTTACGAACCACACTAGAGATCTTCAAACATTTCTGCCTGCATAATAATTATGTTCCTGCTATACATAACATTAGACTATTTTTGCCAATATAAAAAAAAAAACTAAATTTGAACATTGCAACTTTAAAAATTTATATAAAGAAAGTAACAACTACAATTTCTTCCATTAGCAAAAACTAATTTTACCCACGTCCAGCATTTTCTTGTGTTTTGTCTTATCTTATATTTATCAAACTGATTTTCGTCAAGTACAGTAAACAGATTAACAATGATACCAATTCACAAACATGCAATTTAAAACTTGAACATTTAGTATGAATTCATGCAGATAGCAGCATGCATATTTTCACTCACAGCTTACTTACCTTGTTGAAACATTGTTCACAATATGGGACTCCACACTGAATGCATTTCCAGTCTGTTTTCCTTTCAGCACATTCTGAACAAGATTCTGAAAGTAATATAATAGTTGTAGATTTCAAACAAATTATAACAATTTTTATATTAAATGAGGCATTTGTAAGAAAAAATCAACTTTCTAATCACAACCGATTTAATAAAAGAGTCTTCAAAATATTTCATACAATGAAGGTGAAAAAAAGAAAAACAAAGCAAATCTTTCACTAATAGCATGTGTAAAATAGTCAAAGGCACTAAGTGTGAAAGATGGTGAACAAATTTCGCTGCTATTAAGAATAATCTTCATAAAATTGTAAAAAATATATTTTACTCTAATAATTTAGATTAGTCTGTGCAGAGTTGAAAATTATTTATATACATATATATATTCTTATATGAGGTCTCGCCATTTTTTGAAACTGTAAAAAGTAGTAGAAACTATAATGCATCTGCTTTTCAGTTCTAGAAAGTATTATAAATATTTGCTTTTAATGCACAAAATGGATATTCCACAAATATTTAAGCTTATACCACAGGCAATTGAAGGGGGAAGGATATTTCAAACCTTAAGGCTCTGATCACCTATAACAGATTGGCCGCAATATAGGATTTTTGGGAACAACATGAGTAGTTCTACAGACAACAACATATGACACAGCTCTGGACACGGCAGCAATGTGATAAATAAAATTATCGCATTAAGCAATATTTTTAACCCTGATATGAAATGCAATAACACTTATAAGACAAAGCGATAATTTTCTTTATACAATTTGGGTAAGGGAGTTTAATGTTAACGCGCTCAAATCAGGCCTACATCGTTTTTCTGTACAATACAGAGAAGAAGGAATTCGAAGAATTGAGTAATACTTATTACTCCATGGAGCTTGCAGCTATAAGGCTGTCTCAAAGCTCAAGTCCATACTACACACTAGTGACTAGCAACTAGGTGACTTGTAAACTACACACTAGGGAGCTTTGGAAATGTATGCTTGAAACATGACCTTCTTCATAGACTATTTTTCTAAAAACCATGACATCACGGTGCAGCACTGAATTAAGAAGGCAGTGTTCTAATGCAGTTTCATTACGAGTTATATGGAAAAGATAAGGACTTAATATATTACAGTAATGTTTAAAACTTTGTTCAGAAGGTACTAACAATGTCAGTGTTCAAAGTTAACGTGTTATTCTACATTATATTTGCATCATTTCACTTCCAAAGCATTTTCAGATTTCATAACCCCAATTGCTGATGAGGTATCCAAGTTTGTTTAGTGAACAAGTCAACAATCAAGCAAGCATTTTCGTTTACTAGCTACTACGGACTTGATTGCTATGCACTATGTAGCTTTGGATCATGACTTCTGACATCACATCCGGCTGTTTAGTCAACAATCTAGTTCACTTCAGCTGAAAATGTAGCTTTGAGATACGGCCTTAGTCCATCTAGCAATCATTACCAAAAGTTCATTTTCGACAATGAAGATGTCTAGTGATCGTTCTTTTTTATGTTACCATTTTATAAAATGGGAATGGCCAATCTGATATATGTAATCAACTGATCAGGAAGAACTTAGGGCCTAAGTAATTTGATACTTGACATGCCCACTAACTATAAGTCTATGAAGAACACGTTAAACTACATTAACTACGCATTAATCTGTGAAAAGACTTATTAAATCTACATACTTAGGCAGTGTCTCAAAGCTACATTTTCAGCTGAAGTGAACTAGATTGTTACTAAATAGCCGGATGTGACGTCAGAAGTTATGATACAAAGCTACATAGTGCATAGCAATCAAGTCCGTAGTAGCTAGTAAACGAAAATGCTTGCTTGATTGTTGACTTGTTCACTAAATAAAATGGATACCTCATCAGCAATTGGGGTTATGAAATCTGAAAATGCTTTGCAAGTGAAATAATGTAAATATAATGTAGAATAACACGTTAACTTTGAACACTGGCATTGTTAGTACCTTTTGTACAATGTGTTAAGCATTACTGTAATATATTAAGCCCTTATCTTTTTTTTCCACATAATTCGTAATGAAACTGCATTAGGACACTGCCTTCTTAATTTAGTACTGCACCATGTTGTCATGGGTTTTAGAAAAATAATCTATGAAGAAGGCCATGTTTCAAGCATACATTTCCAAAGCTCCTTAGTGTGTAGTTTACAAGTCACCTAGTTGCTAGTCACTAGTGTGTAGTATGGACTTGAGCTTTGAGACACGACCTTAGACTTTAACAAACAAAATCTTATAACATAATCTCAAGGGAAAAAATGGAACTCTCCGCATCATAATCCACAGTCAATTCTCGATTTACCACGCAAATCGTCTGTAGCTGCATTTAGATTGGCAACAGATCATGATTGTTTGGCCGAACACCTGCAGAGAATTGGAATATATCAGTCCCTAACTGCTCATTGTGCAACTCAAACGAAGAAATTGATTCGGAACACCTCAAAATCTGTACTTCAGTGGCTGACCATGACAATATCTTTAAAAAATATTGGAGTGCAAGAGGTCAAATAACTTTATTGCCAAATGCCTGGCATTAGAAACCAACAACAACATTAACAAGTCAGAACTAATCTACCTCAAAAAAAAAAAAGAGAGAGAGAAAATATTCTTAATATAATACACAATATTGTTTGCAAAGCTAATCAAATTAGCTGGAAAATCTAGTAACACTGAACAACAAGAATTTTGCTCAGACTTAAAACAATGTGTCCCTTATGGCTTGATGTGCGCTGAATCAGAAAATGCATCTCTTTTCTTCGTATCGCGTAAGGTTTTTAAGATATACTATGATTTCATTTTTCGATAAGCGCTCCCCCAGGAAACATCTGGCGTGGGTTGGGGGTATAAACCAAAACAAAAGCTAATGTATTTTATGAGTTTATGAGTTATTTAAGGTTTATTATGGTTGTTGGCATGTTATTTTGTATTCCTAATCAATAAACAGATATTGGTCCCTTCTATTAAGTAAATTTCGTAACAGTTCAAAGTGAGGTCTATGCAATGAACAAACAAGGGTGTGGTTTTCAGTATTTAAAGGAAGCGTTTACCAGTTTGAGTGAAGGAAAATTAAAAGAGGGAATTTTCATTGGTCCACAAATTCACGAAGTTATGGCTGACCCTTTCTTTGAGGAAAAAATTTCTGTTACAGAAAGAATGGCATGGCATGCTTTCAAAGACGTTTGCTCAAATTTCCTTGGAAATTCTAGGGCAGAGAACTACATAGAACTTGTTGTGGAAACCATGTTAAATGCATATGACAAAATGGAGTGTAATATGTCTCTCAAAATACACTTTTTACATTCTCATTTGGATTTCTTTCCTCCTAAATTTGGAGCGGTAAACGAAGAGCATTGGGGAAAGATTTCATCAAGAAATATCTGAAATGGAAAGGTGATATAAAGGAAGATCATCATCCAGCATGCTTGCAGACTATTGTTAGTTCCTTGTAAAATACAGTCCCGGGTCTGGTTATAAACAGAAGTCATCCAGAACATTAATTTAAATGTAAGTTCAAATTCCGAGATTTTTCTCATTATATGCTTGAAATATTTTTATTCTTGTTGTGTTTTAAACTATGTAACATCATTTTTGTATCCAGTACACATTTTTCAAGTATTATGAGGAATTCTGAATCCCTAGTGTGTTGTAATTTTATCAATAGCAGCGAAAAATTAAAAACAAATAAGTTTTGTCATAAAAAATTCAATTCATTTTGCAAGGAAAATGGTACGTGATGGGGCAATTTGGATTTGAAATTCAGATTTAAGACACACACATATTAGTAATATTCACCTATTTTCATTTCGAAGCAAGACAAAAAGTAAAAATTTGTTGTTCAGTGTAATCATGAATAAGCATCTCTTGTCCAGTCAACAGATGAAGTATGTGGTACTTTCAGTTGTGATTAATACTGTCTGTGATAGGAATCTATAGTTCTGCTGGTTGAAGAAAGAGGTGGGAGCAGCCACCCTTAGGGGTTGTTACTGAAAGAGCCAGTTTTAGGGTCCATTACTCAAGAATTTATTGTGTAGTACCTACCAAAAACATTTGTTGTTTATCTCTTTGTCACTGTACAGACCCAGAAACAAAATCTGAGCCACTTAAATTTCCCAAGTTCCGGTTATAACATCCTGCACTGAGCATGCACCATATGTTATAACTGCAATTTGGAAAATTCAAATAGAAAATTTTGTTTCTGGGCCTGTACAGTTAGTAGCATGTTTGGTAATTGAATTGTTCTCATCACAAATAGTTGTTGTTGTTGTTGTTGTTTTCTAATGCCAGGCGTTTGACAATAAAGTCATTTGACCTCTTGCACTCCAATATTTTTCAAAGATATTATCATGACCAGCCAATGAAGCACAGATTTTGAGGTGTTCCGAATCCATTTCTTGGTTTGAGTTGCACAATGGGCAGTTAGGGGACTGATATATTCCAATTCTATGCAGGTGTTTAGCCAAACACATCACAAATAGTAGATTAGTAGGATCATGACATTTTCGTAACAAACGTAATGCAATGTCGTTTTTAAAACTATCATCATCATCATCATCATCATCATCATCATCATCATTATCATTGGCGCTACAGCTCTTGGTGGGCCTGGGCCTCCCTTAGTAATTGTCACCATCCGTCTCTATCTTGTGTCGCAGCCTTCCAATTCTTGCACCCCAACTTTCTGGCATCCTCTTCCACTCCAGCAATCCACCGCAAGTGTGGTCGACTTCGTATTCTCTGACCTCCCGGATTTGTTATTACAATTTTTTTGCAAGGTTCACTTGGGTCCATGTGTATTACATGTCCTGCCCACCTCAATCTGCTTGTTTTAACTGTTTTGATTATATGTGGCTATCCTAGAAGTCTGCATAATTGCATCTCCTCCTCCAGAGACCTTCCTCAAATGTTGGACCATAGATCCTTCGCAGAATCTTTCTTTCGAAAATCTCCAATCTTTTTTCATCGTTTTTGGAGATTGACCACGTTTCTGCCGCATTTGTCAAAACTGGTCTCACTAATGTTTTGTAAAGAATAATTTTTACTTTCCTGGATAGAGCATGCGAATTAAAGTGATATTTCAAGCCGAAATATGCTCTGTTTGCTTTCATTAATCAATTAGAGATTTCTTTGGACATGTTATTATCGCTAGTGACCACTGATCCTAAATATGTAAAGTTGTCATTTTAAAACTATAACAAAAATAAAAGCGAAACCTTATAAATGTCATTTTTAAAGTGAGAGTGAGTGAGTATGTGTGTGCGTGCATGTGTACGCGCGCGTGCGAGTGTGGGGGGAGGGGCAAGCAGTGCAAACGTGTTTTTTTTTTTGCCTATCAGGATGGACTGCAGGACCATGTTCTCATGAGCAAATTTCGATAACAATTCTGTGCTGTCACTATTCCGGACAAAGTCCTGAGAAAAAAACATATTATTTCATTAATGATCGAGGAAAAAAAATTGAAAATGCCCAGCCACAGAGGGAGTAGTATTCTCGATCATCCTTCTGCCACCTCTGCCTGGTCCTTCTACAAACGCACTAGCATTACCTGTAATATATATTATTTAATGTACCGAAGTACATATGATATTTCCATGCAGATATTCTGCGTCATCATACGATGAAAGGGTAATGGAACGGAGAAAAATTCTCTCCGGCACCGGGATTGAACATGGGTTTTCAGCTCTACGTGCTGATGCTTTATCCACTAAGCCACACCGGATACCCACCCCAGCGTCGGACAGAATCGTCTCAGTGTAAGTTCCAACTCTTGGGTTCCCTCTAGTGGCCGCCCTCTGCACTACGTCATAGATGTCTATGAACGTAGGACTGAAGTCCACACATGTGCTGAGGTGCACTCGTTATGAGTGACTAGTCGGCCTGGATCCGACGGAAAAAGCGCCGTCTTAAATCACGAAGTGATTTACGCATATCATATATATTATTTAATGTACCGAAGTACATATGGGCGGCCAGGTAGCTCAGTTGGTAGAGCAGCTGGCTACGGACTGAAAGGTCCGGGGTTCGATCCCAGGTGGTGACAGGATTTTTTCTCGTTGCCAAACTTTCAGAACGGCCCCGAGGTTCACTCAGCCTCCGGGTCTTTCCCGGGGGTAAAAGGCGGTCAGAGCGTGGTGCCGACCACACCACCTCATTCTAGTGCCGAGGTCATGGAAAGCATGGGGCTCTACCTGCATGCCCCCCAAGTGCCTTCATGGCATGTTACGGGGATACCTTTACCTTTACCTTTTTTACCGAAGTAGATATGATATTTCCATGCAGATATTCTGTGTCATCATATGATGAAAGAGTAATAGAATGGAGAAAAATTCTCTCCAGTGCCGGGATCTGAACCCGGGTTTTCAGCTCTACGTGCTGATGCTTTATCCACTAAGCCACACCGGATACCCACCCCGGCGTCGGACAGAATCGTCTCAGTTTAAGTTCCAACTCTTGGGTTCCCTCTAGTGGCCGCCGTCTGCACTACGTCATAGATGTCTATGAACGTAGGACCGAAGTCCACACATGTGCTGAGGTGCACTCGTTATGAGTGACTAGTTGGCTGGGATCCGACGGAAAAAGCGCCGTCTTAAATCACAAAGTGATTTACGCATATCATATATATTATTTAATGTATCGAAGTACATATGATATTTCCATGCAGATATTCTGTGTCATCATACGATGAAAGAGTAATGGAATGGAGAAAAATTCTCTCCAGTGCCGGGATCTGAACCCGGGTTTTCAGCTCTACGTGCTGATGCTTTATCCACTAAGCCACACCAGATACCCACCCCGGCGTCAGACAGAATCGTCTCAGTTTAAGTTCCAACTCTTTGGTTCCCTCTAGTAGCCGCCCTCTGCACTACGTCATAGATGTATATGAACGTAGGACTGAAGTCCACACATGTGCTGAGGTGCACTCGTTATGAGTGACTAGTTGGCCAGGATCCGACGGAATAAGGGCCATCTTAAATCACGAAGTGATTTACGCATATCATATATATTATTTAATGTACCAAAGTACATATGATATTTCCATGCAGATATTCTGCGTCATCATATGATGAAAGAGTAATGGAATGGAGAAAAATTCTCTTTCCGGCACCAGGATTTGAACCCGGGTTTTCAGCTCTACGTGCAGATGCTTTATCCACTAAGCCACACCGGATACCCACCCCGGCGTAGGACAGAATCATCTCAGTTTTAAGTTCCAACTCTTGGGTTCCCTCTAGTGGCCGTCCTCTGCACTACATCATAGATGTCTATGAACTTAGGACTGAAGTCCACACATGTGCTGAGGTGCACTCGTTATGGGTTCAAATCCCGGCGCCGGAGAGAATTTTTCTCCGTTCCATTACTCTTTCATCGTATTACCTGTAGTGTTTTGTTGGTGCAGTCCTCTTTGTCCAGCCCTGGATAGAGCAGATCCTGAAGGAATGAATGCTATCTTGGAGTCTTGTGGTTCTTGTCTCGAGTGCTGGGCAGCAAATACTCCAAGAAGATAAATGTTGAGAGGGAAGTTTAGCCTCAGATCTGCAGTCTTTTGTGCTGGTACAGAGGTGCGCTTGCAAATGCCACACATCACTCTATCTGCAGCACGAAGGGCTGAACGAATGCAGTTCTCACATGCTGAATGACCACAACTGAGGATGAGGGGGCAGCGTGTCCCACGAGGATGCAATGGGTCTACAATCAATACATCAAATATTAAAATCATCAAACTGCAACTGACATCTTTAGTCGCAAACATATGTTAGTTCTGATTACTTGACAATGATACTACGAAGTGAGTAGCTGGCATAACTGGAAATGGAGTCGATCCCAGAACAGTCTTGAAAATTATGAAAAAAATAAGTCCCCTTCTTATGTAAGACTACTTCCACTGCACATCTTTCCAGTTCATAGATTTTCTCTCTACTGGCTTCCTATATCAGTAGTAGTAGTAGTAGTAGTAGTAGTAGTAGTAGTAGTAGTAGTAGTAGTAGTAGGATAGTAGACCTAGTAGTAATCTGTGGTATGACAACCCACAAAGGGTCAAGGCAGACCAGCTCACTGCTGACCTCACATCGACATGCCTCAGCAGACAAGAACTATCATCCAACCAGTAAGGAGATAACATGTGATTGGCATGATCATCCCCCTAGAATATTCGCTGTGCAAGAGTGTGGCCAATTTTTTTTTTTTTTTTTTTTTTTTTTTTTTTTTTTTTTTTTTTTTTTTTGCCAGCTGTACATTTAGTAGTTGTCCAAAATAGTTTTTCCATCTGTTCAGGAAGAAATGAGAGTCTGCAAGCAAAGTTACCATTCTCATCCTTGATCAGGTTCACCCTTGATTGATATTCTTTCTTAAATTCCTTTATGCCTTTAAATAAATCTCTAACGTTTTCATTCTCACTATTTGTTTCTACCTCATTCAGTTTTTCCTTCAAGCAGTCTTCTCTTTTTGTTCTAAGTGTACAACTTGCTTCCCGTCTTTAATTGAGATAATTATCTCTATTCGCCTGGACTGGACCCTGTAAGAATTTCAATTTTATACGTTTCCTTTTTTCTACTACCATGCAACAATCTTCAACAAACCACGGTTTCTTTTTCTAGTTTCATAATAACCTATGCTCTGTTCAGCAGTAATTTTGATATTATCTCTGATATTTTCCCACATGCTATTAACATCTAACTCCTTCTCAACTTTGGCAGAACTTCCTAAACCACAGAATCAGTCTTATTTCGAGGTTTCTGTTGGGGTTTTGTAACAAGCTGTTTTTTACAGTGATGGGTTGTCAGCCCTTCACTTAACCCCCAAGCTGGAGGAACACCCCTTATCGGCTGTACGCAACTGCTTATTCAATATATTTGCAGCTACCCTCCATATCTCCTCTATCTGCAGTCTGAGAATGTCATAGTGATAGGGACCCACAATACATATATTGAACCTACTATAACCCAATTAAAACTTAACTATCCTCTTTTCTAACCCAATATGTCACAGCCCTTGCCTCCTGCCCTTATGGTCCATGGGAAACACTCGTCTTTCTTTAGACGAACCTTCATTGTACTTCTGGGCTAGGAAAAATACTCCTCTTTATTTACAAGAACCTTATTATATTTTTTAAATCTATAATATATTGAGAAAGCAACTGGATCCACAGTGGCACAGGTATTTACAAATCTTTTGATGCTACTTTGGCATGATGTCTTGCTTTTCATCACAGATACGACATCTTACATGAAAAAAGTCACTAAAGCCTGGAAGTTCTCTTCCCGAAAATGTTCCATCTAATATGTTTAGTTCATGGGCTGCACAAAATCGACGAAGAAGTAAGAAGTTTGTATCCAGATGTTGACTTCAAACACCAAAAAAATTTTCCTGATTTCTCCCTCTTGAATCCGGATTTTTAAGGATTTAGCATCAGAGCTTGCTTTATGTCCACAAGCAGTTTTGACCAGATAGGAAAACTGAATCTGTGCTGCTGTTTACTACATCAATAATTTGAACAAGACAGTGAGGTAATCGATGCTTTATCAGAAGATGAAGCTGCGTCAATTCGCTAGGTGAAATCTCCTGCACCAACAAGAAATCAGCAATGATATCGCATTTACAGCAGCACATGATAGTGTTTTGCCAGAAGCAATGCGAAGTTAAAGAAAAGAGCTGCGACATTGTGTCATCCATGACGAATGTCGAACATACTCTAAGTCAGTTGCGAGAAGCACTGGGAGTCAAAGGACTGGCTGTTAGTGAAAAGTGTAAATATGTGATGAATGGTAAACAGGAACCTAGAAAATTTTTTAAATATTAGTGATGTTCTGAAAAGTGAAAGTTCTATTGTTATCAGTATGAGTCAATCCACAATAGCACGTTTTAAGTATGCTCCAATCACTTCTGTGGAAGTAAAACTAAGTATAGTTTCTTCTATGACGAAAAACATTTTCTCTAACTATAACAGTTGAGAACTTGAAAAAGCATCTTGTGGCATGTAACCAAGAAAAATAAAAGTATTGTAATGTGATACAGAGGTTTAGGCTATTAAATAGCCTATATTAAATTACTATTTTGATGATTTTACTTTAGCTACAGTTTCATAATTTTTAAATGGCCTTCCTGAATTTTAAGTGTCTATTTGTCTGCCTATTTTAGCCAAAATAAATGCCTGAACTTCCAGACTCTAATCATGACTTAATTAAGATCCCATAATTAATTACCTAGGCCTATCACTTCTGAAGTTGTAAATATGGTGGGGGAAAAAAATACAACCGTAACTTATGTGAAGAATAACTTGTTTAATTCTATAAATGAAATTGAATTTGTCCATTGCGTAAAAACAGGTCAAAAAAATGTAAAAAGAAATAAAAATTATGAATAAACTAGAATGAGTTGGTTTGAAATGTATATTATTATTGTTACTATATTACTAGGTCTACTATTATTATCATTACTGTTACTGTTATTATTCGTATTATTAATATTGCTATTATTATTATTATTATTATTATTATTATCTGTTACTATAAATAATAGTAATAATACTGTTTTGTTTCACTGGCTTCTGTGAAATGCATACAGTGACAAACACGCGGTTTTAGTTTGCAGTCACAAATATTTTTAACATAAAAATCATTTGATATTTATAACTCGCGCAAGGAACGATTACTGAAAAGTAATGGTGGAGCTGCTGTCTGTTTTGACGTGTGTATGTAGGCACGCTGAGGGAGCGAGAGGTGTCGGCCGATGAAAGTACTGTCTCTTTCAAGAAGATGAACAAATGAGGACATCGCTGTGGAAATAAAGAATGTAACAAGAGAAAAATTCGAAGCTAAGTAAACGCGCAACATATATTTACGAATGAAATAATAATATCGTGCGATACAAGACATGCATTCACATGCAATGGAACAAACTAAAGTTGTAATGTAACAATCACAATGCAAGACTGATTCTATCGATGTCATTTCTCTTCCGACTGTACTCTTGAATATCATTCAAGCTATCTCGTGACCCTTCCTGTCGTCATCTCTTCCTTATCGCATTGTTTCATTCGCATTCCTTCCGTCGGTATTCCCTGCTTGCGAGATCTATATCTGTACATTCTAATTCATTCGTCTTCTTGTTACTAATTACCCATAATAACATGCAAGACGTCCAGGAAGAATTGCTAAGAAAATGGCAAGTTTCATTAGTACTGTGCCCAGTAAATGACAAGCACACGAATGCCTTTCCGTAACACTTTGCAAAATCACTCGAATAACCTAGAAAATGAAAGGGAACAGCTACAGTGAGCCATAGTAATGTAGCCTATGCTTGAGACGTTTTACCACAAACTTGATCCGCATAAAATGCAAATTCTTACTCCATTTGTATTATAAGTATTTTTGGTCGGATCCAGGGAAATAGCCTACTGCTAAAATACAAATTTTTACTCCATTTGTATTATATTTTTGATCCAGGGAAATAGCCTACTCGTCTTCTACGAAAACACTTTACTTTTTAAGTGTGTTTTCGTAAAAGACTAGTAGTTTCCCTGGACCAAAAATACAATAGACCCACAAATGGAGTAAAAATGAGTATTAGTAGCCTATTTTACTGTAAGGTTTTTAGGAAAATATTGGGGCTAAGAGGGATAAAGTTACAGGAGAATGGAAAAAGTTACACAACTCAGAGCTGCACACATTGTATTCTTTACCTAACATAATTAGGAACATTAAATCCAGACGTTTGAGTTGGGCAGGGCATGTAGCACGTATGAGCGAATCCAGAAATGCATATAGAGTGTTAGTTGGAAGGCCGGAGGCCGAAACGTAAATGGGAAGATAATATTAAAATGGATTTGAGGGAGGTGGATATGATGGTAGAGACTGGATTAATCTTGCTCAGGATAGGGGCCAATGGCGGGCTTATGTGAGGGCGGCAATGAACCTCCGGGTTCCTTAAAAGCCAGTAAGTAAGCCTATTTTACCATAGAGCTCACTGGACCTGTTCCTTTTCATTTTCTATGTTATTCAAGTGATTTTACAAATTGGTAAGAAATACCGTTCCTGTGCTTAACATCTACCGTGGATACCTAAACAAATATAGGCCTTCATACAACAAAATTTCAAATTCTTCTAAAGTACCGTAAAACGGGATGACTTGATACGCTTGGGGAGACCTGATATGTTTTGTAAGTTCATGTTTCGGAACAGAAACATCAACCTATAAAATATATAAAGTCCTCCCAGCGTGTCTAGTCTCCCTGTTTTATATGCTGGGAGACTTGGTACATTTTGTAGGTTGATGTTTCGTTTCGGAACATCAACCTACAAAACATATCAGTCACCCCCAAGCGTTATCAAGTCACCCCGTTTTACGGTACATAATCCTTTGTAATGTGGAAAAATATTGTAAAATGTTTTAGATAAGATACGGTAGGAAACTGGAAGCTAAAAATGCGGCAAAGGAGCTATGTGCCCGTAGGATTAAAATAATTCAAATTCTTTGTAAGCTTAATTTAATAATTTAACCTTACCCCTCACTAAAAAAGACTGTGAACAGTTCGAACACAGTATATTCCTAGTGAATTTGCTCTCCATGCTCTGTGTAGAAAAAGAGTTTTTGTTCCAATAAGTATTAGACATCGTGAATCTTGTCGATGCAATACCCAATTATGTATTAAACTCTAACATGACAAAAGAAAATATCCACACTGAGATTATTCAACTTTCCACTCAAAATCTGCATAACGCGGCGGCATAAACCGATCGCACTACGAGGCTTATCAGACAACCAGGGTCGCCAACGAAAAAGTACGGAATTTCGCCACAGATCTGACAAAATTCCTTTACCCTGCGCTCCGCTATACAAACCAAGGTACAAACATCAGCCAGCATCGCGATACTGAGTAGAGTAGCATTTCAAACATAAATACATACATACTAAATATGTAGGTCCATATTTACCAATGGGCAGACCGGGGCAACGGGGCAGTTGCCCTGGGGCAGCATTTACTTATTGTCCGAAGGACCTGCGAAAGATTCGCGAATTTTGTTATGAGTGAGCAAAAAAATACGTTTTAAAAATCGGTACTTAAAATTTTTTAACATGTAATTCTTTTCGAAAAAAAATCATAATACGACATTCGAACAAGCTCAAAACAAATGAAAAAATATTTTTGCTACAACGAAGAGCAATTGCTAGGGCGTAGTTAAATTAATTTATAAAAAAAAATATTAGTTACCGGTAATTATATAGTTTATAGTCATTTAAATGTTTTTAAAAATATTTGTAAGTTACCTATGCTCTATGACTGTTAATTTTTCATTTGTTCTTCCAAGAGCAGAACCCCTCTGTTTCAAGCTGAGTAGCCTACACATGATTTATAAACTCTAAAAAAAAGGGCGTTTAGGTACCTAAAGTAGGTTTTAAAATATTTAAAACATTGTTTTTCGGCATTTATAGTCTGAGCCTACATACCATACGTTCCTTAGAAAACGGGACCATCCCCCCCTTTTTCTTTTTTGGCCCAGATGGCCGGCATCCCTGTAATTTTTGTTGGACCGTACAAATGTCCCGTATTTTCATCATATCATAGTTAAATTTCACAAACTGAAATTTTGCAAATGTTGAGCTCTGTAATGAAAATTTGTTGTACCGGTAAAGTTTAGCTTATTTTCTACGTTTTCGCTTGATTTATTTCTGTTAGGTTTCTGTTGTAACTAACCTGCATGCATGCTTTCACACAACAATAGCCGTAAACCGCTTTGCGATTGTCGATTTGATTGCACCAAATCATGTTAATATTAACCGATTAAATTGCAGCAGAACATTACTTAACATAGAAATAAAACTATATTCAGCGTTGGTTTAATTTTTACCGCATTCTTTGCTTCTATATTTGAAAATCTACAATTGTATAGGTCTCGCAAGCACGGAATACCGACGGAAGGAATGTGAATCAAACACTGCGATAAGGAAGAGCGGGCGACAGAAAGGTCACGAGATAACTTGAATGATATTCAAGAGTACAGTCGCAAGAGAAATGACATCGATAGAATCAGTCTTGCGTTGTGATAGTTACATTACGACTTTAGTTTGTTCCATTGCATGTGAATGCGTGTCTTGTATCGCACAATATTATTATTTAATTCGTAAACATATGTTACGAGTTTAACTAGCTTCGAATTTTTCTCTTGCTACGTTCTTTATTTCCACAGCGATGTCCTCATTTGTTCATCTTCTTGGAAGAGACAGTACTTTCATCGGCTCGCACCTCTCCACCCTCGGCGTGCCTACATACACACGTCAAAACAGACAGCAACGCCACCATTGGTTTTCGGTAATTGTTTCTTGAGCGAGCTATACTTATTTTCCTTACAATGTTCTGCCGAGCTGGCCTTAGAGCTGAATGAAGCTTGCTGTGAACTGCATAGAGAAGTTCGTGTGCTCTTATTTTGTATGTTTTGTGGATGAGTATTTCTGTAATTTTGTGTTCACATTCTATTGGGTTTTGTGTTTTCATCAACAATATGTCTAAACGCAAGTGCGAATTTACATCTAAACTGAAGAAATCCTTTTGTAAAAAGTTGTTGTTTAGTCAACTGTCCGAAGACAGATTTGAACCTTCATAAGTGATACCAAGAAGGCACCACTTATGAGGCAACTAGACCAGAAGATAATGGGGTAGGGTGGCCAATTCCTTTCCCCCTCCATTGCATACATCGCCGACTAGCTACATATTACACTAGTCAGAATTCAGATGCATATAAACAATTGTTCTTCCTCTGACACATAACATCAAGTAAGAGGTACTGCCTGATAATAGATGAGGCCTACATAGGCCTATCAGCCAGAACCTCATGAATTTATATAAATTATGAAGTTTATTGCACAGTTTGCCATGTCACATTTTCCATTGTACATGGTGGAAGTTAAGATATTTTACAACACCAGAAAATAAAAAAACAAATTGGGTTCAACAGCTGCTGCAACATCCTCGAAAATGAGCACAGCATGGGTACTAGTGTCGTGCATTTCAAGCGCTATGTTCGGTTCAAGTTTGTCGAGTGTAACAAGAACCGAAGTCTGCCTTGAAGAAGCGGATCTATCCAGCTCGCTCGAATCTACCTCGCTGTCCTCTCCTCCCATCCTTTCATGCTTTTGGATGCATAAAGATTTTAAAACAAATCTTGTGAAGTTTTATAAAGATATAAGGACAGGTAATTTTTACTACAAAATTATCATTAAATATCGACAGAAATATACGTACATATAGGTGAATCACATTTTGTTTTAAAATATATGACAGGTTTTACTATACCGATACCTACATAAGGTAGTTATAATTACATTCTTGACATAATATTCAAATAAATTACAGTTGCTCGGTAACAATAGATCTGTGGCTATACAGATTAATGGAATGGAATTTAACTGAAGGGGGCACAGATGACCCAGTACTGCGACCTATTGAGATCTATTGCACTAACCCTCAATATGGAATGAGTTGCATGCCACAGATCCCCTACATGCAACGCTCTAATCACATGATTCCCTTAACGACCGGTCCCTACAGTCGACAGAATCCATATACCATTTCTGCTTCGGCAACTTCCCCCAAGGCCCCCCTGTCGGTCTGAGGCGAAACTCCCCCCCCCCCCGAGTACGTCCGCCTTGGGTGCCATTGCAGAAGCCATCCAACGTCGCTTAACTACATTTCACGGAGGCTGGTCGAGAGAGTCAGCAGCTTCGGGAGGTCACCGGTAGAGTGATCTGAAAAACGAGAAACGGGATGATGAGGAAAGGATGATGGGGGAGGAAAGGAAGTGGCGAAGATGAGTGGGGTTCCAATCGCCTGATAAAGTTACCTGATATTCATCCATAGGAGTGAGGGAAAAACCCCGAAAAAACCTCACCCAGGCAACTCGTCCTGACCGGGAATCGAACCCGGGACCGCTGGGTTCGGAGTTAGACTCGCTAACCTCTCAGTCACAAGTAACTGTATGGATTAAAGTATTATAACATGAACACATAATATAAAATATATTGTATAACTCCATAAAATTAAATCATTTCAATTTCATAGTACATATCTTTATACCAATAACTGATAATATCCAAATTGTAATAATAAATAAAATACGAGTTCATTTTCGTACTACACATAATTCGTTGTAGCTTGCAATATACAACCTGAGAAGAAATATCATTATTTCATTTTTATAATACACATACCAGTAATAAACTTACAGTACCCTACCTGTTAATAAAAAGAAAAAGAATTCATTTCCATACTATACATTATAATATCCACTGTCCTCCGATTGTGGTTCTGGTTGTTACATACCGTACATCTATTATCACTTGACGATATGTGTCAGAGGAAGAACAATTGTTTGTATGCATCTGAAGTCTGACTAGTGTAATATGTAGTTAGTTGGTGACAGTGAGGGAAGTGGGAAGAAACCAGAGGTGGTATGCTACCCCAAGATTTTCCCTGGCACCTCGATTTAAAACAGGCATACACTCTCCCTAACAATATAGAGATACATGATGTAACTTATACAATAAATTGTTTCGTGCAGTCAGTAACGCGAATCTTTGAAGCTTATGCAATACATTAAATTTCTTAATAAAATAATTTCAAGTTACTTCAGTTATTTACTAGATTATTTTACAATGTCCATTGAGACTTAGGCTATCATTTAAAATAATGTTAAAGCTTCAAAGTGCCTTACTTAATTATTAATAAAAAGTGCAACAACAACAAAAATGACAGTCACTAAATTGGCAACATTCCACACAAGCTACAGACCACAGCCTTATATACTTGAAATAGGGACCGTTGTAAGCATTCCAGGGGTTGACTTATCAAATAAATAAATACACGTTGAATACAGTTCCAGAAGGCTGTGGTTTAGATTTACGAAGCAAACAGATAGCAGTCTTTGCTGTGAAGAAATGTATAGGCCTACACAAATTTTTACGGATCACATTTTTTCAGTGACAGTATGTCATTTTTCACCAACTGTATGTTTTCTGGTCATAGAAACCAGTGCGGTATTCCATACCAGTGCATACTGGTACCATCTCACTTTCCTCACTGGTCGGCGATGTATGCAATGGAGGGGGAAAGGAACTCGCCACCCTACTCCATTATCTCCTGGCCTAGTTGCCTCATAAGAGGTGCCTTCTTCGTATCACTTCAGACCTGTCTTAGGATAGTTGACTAAACAACAAACAATATCCACTCTGTTAATAAAATAATAATATCCAACATGTTCAATAAATGTTTTCATTTTCATAATATTATAGGCTACAGAAGAAACTGCCCATTGAAGGATGCACTGGAAGGAATGGTGAACGGGAGAAGAGTTCGGGATAGAAGACGATATCAGATGATAGACGACATTAAGATATATGGATCATATGAGGAAACAAAGAGGAAGGCAGAAAGCTGGAGAAAGCTGGGTTTGCAGAACCCTTGGGCAAAACAGTTAATGAATGAAATAAATGAATAATTATAACATACTATTCAGCCTGTTAAATAAATAATTTAATCTTGAGTCTTGCATACACTACTTTTAACACTTTATTACAGAAGATTGATAAATGGGCAACTTACTAATGTTATATATTTAATTATTTATTTAAATAATTTCAGTCTCATGCTACACATTAGTGTTCTACAATGCTCGAACATCAGAGAGGTAACCAAGATATTTCAAATTTCATCTTATTTCATATGAAAAATTAATCACAAGATCTGTGCTAAAATTCTTAACTGGTTAAAACATGAATGAGTGGGAGTGGAGGACAGAGAATATTTTTATAACAAGATGGAACAAACACAATAGGCCTACTTTTGCAGAGTGAACATCGATGAATATCAAACTTCACCATACTCGACAAAATTGAACTGAACATAGCACCTGTCAGGGTGCGAATTAAGATTTCTGATGAGGGAGGGATAGAATCCTAGATAGAGAATACCATACATAAAATTATTATTATCCTCATTCGATACGGCTCAACGCTTGGTCGCACTGAGTTGCTTGTCTTGCATCTTGATTATAATAATAATAATAATATCCATGAGCAGGCTTAAGATAAAATGTGTAATTCCTAAGTTATTGATTGTTGTCAGTTTGCCGGTGATGATAATATATCAGTATTATTTTCTTTGATTAGTTTATACTTTACAAAGTGCATATACTCATATTAAAGAATATTTTGTGAGGGGGGATAGAAGTTATCCCTGGCAGAGATGTTGATATGAATTTATGAGATGGGGATAACTTTCCAACAGGGGGAAATCCCCCATCCCCCCCCTCCGTTAATTCTCACCCTGGCGCCTGTAATGAACGATGCTACTACACATTAACGTCATGCATGACAGATACTATGTTTGGTTCATTTTGTCGAGTATGGCGAAGTTCGATATTTGCCAATGTTCGCTTTGCCTGTCATGTTTGTTCGCCAATATTATGAAAATATTTGCTGCCCTTCTCTCCCATCCCTTCATGCTTTAAACTAGCGTCGTGCATTACAGGCGTTATGTTGTGTTCAAGTTTCTCGAGTATGGCGAAGTTCGATATTCGCCAATGTTTTTTGTTTTGATCTGCTAGTCTCGAAGCATTTTAACCATAACTGAAGATTAAACCATCTGCGCATGTGTCAACAGTTCAGAATTCCTAGTTCCTGCTCTTAATCGAGAACTAATTTCACTTGTTCTGAACTAGTTCTAAAGCATGTTGGAATAGGTATCTGGGAGTTTAGAATCGGTTCGGAATCAGTTCTAGTCTTGTTGAAATGCACATTAAGCTACTGCGCATGAGCAGGCAATTCAGAATCGATTTTGAACCATGCTGGAACAAACATAATGCTGCAGTGTAATTTCAGTTTCTCATACATGGAAATGTATGACAGATTGTTGAGTCACAGAAAGATTTGTGAAAAGAGTGACAAATACTGTATGTAAATAAGCAAACATGAATGAGGTTTGTTCTTTGTATGAAAGATTTGTGAAAAAAGTATTATACGACAACAAATGCAATTGAAAACTGTGTATTGCAAACAGTGAAAATAACCCAGACTGTCAATTGCCAATAATAAATATTTCTATTATTAAAATCATGCTCACTAGCAACACAAAGAAAATAAGCCTACAAAGGTACAAATGCTAAGACTATGTGTGCATTGAAAAAGCCAAGAAGTACAAAATATTCAAGCAGCGGAGATATTAAACAAAGAAAATTAAATGCTGTCATATAATTATAATCTGTGAATGCAGTACCAATACTTCAGTCTTCGATATAGCCTATCTTTAAAACCAAAATTTACGAAACAGTGGCTATTATATTGGTGAATATGTGGTAGGTGCCATCTCTTGAAGGGTGTATGACTATAACAGCACCTAATTATTAATCTCCTTTCGGAAACCGAACCAGAAAATACGGACATTTCGCTATTTTTTTACTTGTATGATACAGACATGGACATGGGTCTTAAAATACAAACTGTCCATACAAAATACTAACGTATGGTAACCTAGTCATTGAGCGTTAAACTAATGTCCTTCTTCCTCTCTTCTTATTTAATGATGCTGTATCATCCTGTTCTGGAGAATTTTGATGTCCCACTTAGCAAATCTAATACATATATAATATATGGAATTATATTATTATTGGAAACATAAATATAGTTTGCTACATAAAAATTGCAATAATAGCTTATTGTGAACTCTACTAACATCTACAATTTACCGAAACGAATTGAATTCCGGAAGGGGGCATTGCGATCTTTCAAGATCAATTGAACCGGAATATTGAGAAACCCCATATATCTAGAAAACTAAACTTTTCAGGAGATACAAAAAAACATCTCAGGTCCTGGATTTGTGCTCAAATTATTTTTTTCTGAACACTCTAGTTAAATTGAATTTTATAGTTTTGAGCAAGCAATCTCACTCGACCCTAGGTCAGCTGGTATTCGGGGAATGCTTTGGATGGTGATGGAATTATGTAAATGCTTAATATGGGGAAACGGGAGAACCCCGAGAAGAACCCTAACGACGACCTTGTCCGTCACAAGTGTCGTATGGATTTTTCAATGAAATGAAAAATCCCAGGTCTGGCTGGGACTCCAACCCAGACTGTCAATTGCCTGCGTGATAGGCTGAAAGTCTAACCACTCAGCTACCGCACCGCAGGCCGCAGGGATTAGCAAAACGGATAATGAATGTACTACAGTCATGTATACTCATGTTAATATCATTGTAGGGCTGTCACGGGTTTTTCCACCCACATTTTATTTTTTTAGTTTCCTGAGTTATTTTAAAGATGAATATGAAGAAATCTGAGTTTTCGTAACTGTTCTTGTAAGTTAAATATTTTCGATAAGCATATTTTATTTAATAGAAAACGCTCTTTATTAATTAGGGTACGGTACCTACAGTAGTCAACTTGTCCATTAGAGATAATACTGATAGTAATATAAAACATTTGCTTAAACTATTGTACGGGGGAATTTAAATTCAACACATTTGATGAAATTATTAGTATTTTAATTAACGCATCTGATGTAATTATTATTAAAACCGAATCATTGTTAAGTTGGAGTTGCATCGAGGTAAGGTTTCGAGAAATACAGCGATTCATTCTGTTGACGTAGTAACCGGAAGTTACATATCTAACCAATGGCATATCGCCATCTGGTTAATGTGGTGCATTCACAGCTCATGACAAGAGTATGACGTGAGTCAATAGGGATAAAGAAAGATTTGTGACATTTATTTTATTAGCAGTGCGTAGAGAGGTAAGGATGAGTACGATCGTTTATGATTTGATTCGTTTTTAGACAATTTACTTTAGAAGTGAAATACTATAATCATTATTGTAATTTTATCGTAACATCAACGCCGGCTTCTGGGGTGTTCTGTTTCTAGGTTGTGAAGTTGACGTTGATGAACAGGATTTCAGTGTTAATTTCAATATAAGATTGTGTGTATTAACTTGTGCGTTTGTATACAGGACTGTAAATACATTCCACAATGAAGACCGTAACATTATATTCAACTGTTGCTGGAGTTTTGGTGTTTGCAGGTTTTATACAAGGACTTAGGAAGGAAGACTGTGAAGGTGAGGTTATTTGAAGATAAATTCCACGTGTTAGTATCTATTTTGGGGGATTCTAATAAGACATTTTTCATTGAGTGAATATGTAAATAATAGGGGACAGTTTTTGTTTATGTCGTTATAGACTACTTATTTAACATGTTAATCTGACTGAAACTAACTTAACTTCTAACCTAGTGTATTCCTTACTGTTACATACAACATTTTACTGCCAGTATTCATAAACTTTTTCCTACTCTTTGAATTTTAGCTTGCCTGATTTGGCAATATCAATTACTTTTTTTTTTTTTTTTTTGAGAATGACAACATTTCGTTAAGTCTATAGCCTAAACATAAACTCGGGGATTGTGAAGGACGTGTAACTTGTGAGTTTGGGAGACAAAAATTGTCAAAAACTGTTGTTTTTTTTTCATGAATAGACGTTTGAAGAACGAGGATTGTAAAAATAATTAAATTATGGTGCTAAATTTCCCAGAAAAATTTTCAATATTGCATGAAACCTGGTAATGCAGATAACCTAAAAACACGCGAAACAGGTAGGTTTTCTGTGGAGTTAAGAGGTAGAACACACCAAAATGAACGCGAAATGTACTTTCCACTTCACTGTATATGCAAGACACGTCCTTCACAATAGCCGATAAATTTGAGATAGTAACTATTATTATGAAAATAAACTTAAGATGGTGTTAGGACTGTTGGTATATAGAGCATTCAAAAAATTCAGTTTGCACTAATTATATGACCACAAATTTTATTATTACACTATTTTTTTTTGACACAAAAGTGGAATTTGTGAATAAAACTTCATTGTGAATAACTGAATTTAATTTTTAAGATGAATATATAGCCTAATTTGTTAGTTTTATACATAGTCCATTGTAAATATTAAGTTTTGGTTCTACAGAATTTATCTGTTTTGGTAACAACAATTAATAACAATAGTCCATTGTGTTCACTTAAGTTACTAGCCTACTGGATAAAATATCCTGTTACTGTAATTAATTATTTTTATTATTTATTTTAGTGTGCATCACTGTGGTAGAGAAATTCGCGAGCACGCTGACTTCAGACATAAAGTCGAACCCTAAGAAAATAGAAGATGAGTTCAGAAAATTTTGCAAGACTTCAAAGAACAAGGAGAACAGATTTGTAAGTTTGTCTACATCAAAAGTGCTTATAGGAATGTTAATGATTACCCTTGTTTCTTTGCTACTAGTTAACTTATTGTTAATTTCATTTTGCAGTGCTATTATCTGGGTGGACTTGAAGATTCCGCCACAGGTATTCTTGGAGAACTTTCGAAGCCCCTTTCTTGGTCCATGCCTGCCGACAAAGTGTGTGAAAAACTGAAAAAGAAAGACTCTCAAATATGTGACTTGCGCTATGGTGAGTTGGTTTCTAACGTTTTTAGCTTGCATGTTGGAAATCGAAACACTGGTATGTTCTGTACTGTAAAATTCAGAATATCGGGAGTAGAATCCCCTTTCATATTTAAGTTAAATTGTCCACATTTGATACACATAACAGAGTTGCAACATGTTTCACACTATGAAATACAGGCATTAATAACTACCGGTATTTATTCCTGTGGAAAGAGTACAAATAAGCCTAACACGTATTTTTACAGAGGAGTTTTGCAGTGGCAAATATTGGTATATATATGATTAGTTTCAATTATCTTAATCGAATCTACTTTCAACTGAATAGAACATTGATATAGAGCTATCACTTTGTGGTGGAAATCTGTTGCTTCAGTGTAATGTTGGATTGAGTGACACATGCAGATTAAATGTAAGCAAGGATAGCCTGGTACAATCAGAATGTAATAAAAATCCTGTTTACACACAAAATAAATACTCTCTCAGTATTGTATGATAAGTGGAAGTAAACTCTTTTTGCCACATGATTATACATAATGATTAGACCTTCTGACCTCTTTATCTCAACCGATTTTGAGAAACAGCAAACATCTCACAGCAACAAGGACATAGAAGTGCTGCCACCACAAAGTGAAACATCTATAACATTATTGAGTTCGAGTGTGAATAGTATTTTCTAAATAAGTTCAGGAATACTAGTTTTTGCTACTAACTAGGCTTACGTAAATACCTTAAAAACTCAACTTTATTGTGCATAAATAGCCTATATTACTTTCATTTTCAAAACCACACTTTTCCATTTTATGAAATAAATTTAATTTGTAAGCAAAAGATTGGTAACAGATTATATACAGAGTTTTAAGAATGGCAATATGTTGTAGAAAAAATCGAAATTGACTGAATTTAAGAAATACATTTAACTTTTATTTTCAGGAATAATGTAATCGTGTCTAGATATATATGTTTATTTCTTCAATATCCTTATTTGTATTTATTTTTATTAATGTGTTCATAGCTTGAATGGTTAAAATGAAGCTAGAGGATTTGTTCAATGCTTGTATGCCAAGTTGGGCACTTACTCATGATACTATGATAAGACACAGATGATATCTCATGAAATGATACCTTAGAAAACCACACTAATAACAGTAACACGTGTTTGGTTGACATAGATTTACTTTATTGGAAATTTTACACAGTTCGCACTCCATCAAATATTGCATCATCACATTAGGTGTCAGAAGAGTCATTTTGCCATTTACACATGTTTTCGTGAAGTTCAATTTCTCAGTTACAATTGTATTCGAAATATTTCTCGACAACATTGTGTTCAGAGTTCTTATTGAAAATTATTTTCTGTGAGTTTGTTTGATGCAGTATAACATCTGTGTTTCAGATAAAACAATCGATCTCCGAACTGTTGACCTCAAGAAGCTGAAGGTGCGAGACCTGCGGAAGATCCTCAGTGACTGGGATGAAACATGTGAGGGGTGCATAGAGAAGCCAGACTTTATTGCCAGGATAGAGGAGCTGAAACCGCAGTACATGTCACACCAAGAACTCTAGCCCCATTTTAGCGTGACTTGCCGGCCAGTACTGTCAGCTTCTGTATTTACTTGTGGCATTGGACTTGTTCTTTCAGTTTAAGAGTAGGTAGGATTGTTGTTGGTCTTGACTGTGTTCATCCATTTTATTTCACTTCCATTTCATCTTACTACATTGCATTATTGTCATGTTACAGTGTATACAAGGACTATTGAGAATGAAAATATAATTTGATGTGTATAGAAAGGAGTAAAATAATTTTCTCAGGCTATAAAATGAGATTAATTGTGAATTCATCTTTGAACTTAAATCTAAAACTGATAGTTTTGGCGAAATTTTCAATTCTATGAGATAAATTCACAATCTCGTAGAAAATTAGTCCTGTGTAGATTTAACCATGCCATTATTTCAGTTTATAAACATTAGAACATGTTGTAATGTTGATTTGAGTGGCAGAAGTGTTTCTTCAGACAAGTGTGTTTTCTTTTCAATTATACAACCTAAGTTGTAAGTGTGTGAGACACAAGTAAATACAGAAATAGACATGTCTCAGATGCTATTACTTGGAGGTTCCATATTTTGGGAGGAGCTTCTGTGAAAGTGATAAATTCGGACAGTCAATCCCACTTCCTATGTCAAGATGAAAAGCGGTTTGCAGAAAATACTAACACAAGTAGGGATGGTGTAAATGACATCAGAATTGTCAGATCTGCTGGTTCAATGTGTAATGTTTTCAACAAGATCTTTATTTTTTAAATCCGGGGAGAAGTTTTTTGAAACATGAGGTCCAACAATTGTGTGACACCTCATGTTATTTACTGTGGCTGCAAAATTTGTAATTTTTGAACTCATGTTTTAAGTGGAAGTAATGATTTATATTGTGTGGTGCTGATTTGAAAGCAGTGAGATTAGTTGTGAAGAGAGTGGCTAATGTGAACGTCTTGGAAAAAGTGTGTGTTGGTGCAGACAGTGTGAGCTAAGCAATAAACAGTATTTATTTTTACATTTGAAGAGTTTGTCACGTAATCTTGTGTAGTTAAACTGCATTCCTACAACGGACCTAGTCTACTGGGATTCGATGTGATGGGAGTCTACACATTGCACCATTTCTGTGGCGGTTGTTATCTCTGAAATGAGCTAAATCCCTGTAGAGTTTGTGTGCATCTGCGCAGAAAACACGCGATATTCATGTAAGGGTCATTAAGTTATTTAATAAAGTTATATTAAGTTTGAAATTCAATCCTATCTATTGAAATTCTTAAATGAATTTTTTCCTCTGGAAGGGGAGCAAACTCAATCATAGGGAGATGTTGATTTTTTATTAAATAGGCCTACTTAAAAATATTCACATTAAATTGACAGGAAATTAAGACTATCAGATCTAATACACAGAAGGAAGATGAAAGAAAAAGAAAATTAAGAAATTAATGAAAGAATCGGAGGCACACATAGCTGAACAGATAGTGTCTGCTTTCAATGCTAGAGGCCCAGGCCAAACCCTAGTGATTCAAAGTAAAATTTGTGGTGGACGAAGATTGTGTGGTCGACCTGGTTGGCGAGTTGGTATAGCGCTGGCCTTCTATGCCCAAGGTTGCGGGTTCGATCCCGGGCCAGTTCAATGGCATTTAAGTGTGCTTAAATGTGACAGGCTCATGTCAGTAGATTTACTGGCATGTAAAAGAACTCCTGCGGGACAAAATTCCGGCACATCCGGCGATGCTGATATTATAACCTCTGCAGTTGTGAGCATCGTTATATAAAACATAATATTTAAAGATTGTGTGGATGGCATGTTTCTGCAGAGAACTCCCATTTTCCATGCTGATATTCCACCATTTGCTCAGTTATTTTACTGGTGCACCTCTCATTGTGCGCCAGGGGCAACAGTGAGAGCAACGGGGGGGGGGGGGGGGGGCTTTACAATTGTTTTCATACAGGAGGATTGGTTAATGAATAATAATGATCCTGATTTTTTTAATTTGTTTATTTTACAATGTTTTATCAACTGTGATGCTGCGATGGTTATCTAGTGCAACGGTCATCAAAACACTGCACACTCTGGCTAGAATCTCTTACCCGTGGACAAGACACAGCCCTAGCGTGCAATTGTCGCTGCTGGCGGGTATGCTGTCTCTATCCCTTATGCACGACGGAGGAGAGTTCCTTACCCTCCATGTACTCCACCCATTTCAACGAGTACTGATCACTGATCTAGTGTCTGAGTGAAATGAAGGTGATAATACCAGCAATTTGAGTCCAAAGGTCCAGCACCGAAAGTTATCTAGCATTTGCTCTTAATGGGTTGAGGGAAAAGTACAGAAAAAACCTCAACCAGGTAACTTGTTCCTGCCAGGATCTGAACCTGTGCCCACTTGTTTCACAGTCAGGTCAGACATGCTAATCATTACTTCACAGCAGTGGACTTGATCCTGTTGACTGATGTATCAATATAGGACAAGTGAACTTAACATACTAAATATTAATACATACAAATGAAATAATGTAAGATAATACAACAAATGGATCATTCCATGTCAATTCATCCAGACCATGTCACCCACTGTTTCCAATTTTGCTGAGATTTTGCATATGTGTTACATACCTTGGTGAATGACTTCCTTTAAAACTGTATTGAAATCTATGAAGTCATTGAAGCAGAAAATAGTATGTCAGCAGTTGAAAAAATTACAAATAATACCACAGTTTCCAATGTAATCATTGGATTTTTATTAAAGTTGCTCTGTAACTGAAATTTACATTGGAGATTATAAAAATTGCACATTTAAATTACTATGATGCTTTTACCATGGGCAGGGCATGTAGCACATATTGGCGAACCCAAAAATGCATACAGTGTGTTAGTTGGGAGACCGGAGGGAAAAAGAGCTTTGGGGAGGCCGAGATGTAGATGGGAGGATAATATTAAAATGGATTTGAGGAAGTGGGATATGATGATAGGGACCGATGGCAGGCTTATGGAACCTGCGGGTTCCTTAAAACCCATTTGTAAGTATGATGCTTTTACCTTTTCTTCGAATTTTTTTTTGCGTTGATTGGAAATTATTTCTTTTTCAAAGTGAAAAATGTGAAACCTTAGAAAATGCTGAAAATTATATATAATAACAACAACACAGTGCTATATCAGTAGACAAAAAATTTATAATGGGGAAATAACTTTTTGGCAGAGAAATACAGAAGTGTAAGGCACAACATTTCTCAAAATGTAACTTTTTACAACTGAGACAGTTTGGCTTCAATTCTCTTGTAAGAATTTTGGTTTAAAATATAGGTCCTTCCTGTGGCTGTGCTGACATCAATTTGGTACAAAATGTTTGCAAATGGAACTTCACAACTGTCATTGTCAGGCCAAAAAAATGATGGAGAGGCCCCATTTGGATGCATGAATTTTATTGTAGCATCACCTTCTTCATAATTAACTTTTTCAATAAAATCCACATACCACAAAGATTCAGACACATAAGCAACATAAGAATTTGCCTTGAAGTATGGATTCATAACAGGTTTAAATATGTCAAATATCACACTGTAGTCTGTATCAGAACATATCACTTTGTTTCAATTTCATATTTATTTATTATTTTGCTAATAATTATAACATAACATATATTATATACGTGGTACATTCATTAAGTTCTGAGACTGAGGGCATAGTGGCGATGTGGTGCACTAGAACGGATAGGTGGCGCCGTGATATGGTACCTTGTCAGTTAGTCTCTCGTCCCAGCATCATACAGTTACGTGCATATAGTGTAAGCAGAACTACGGTCTTTGTTGTGACGGTGATTTGAATGCGCGCGTCGGAACTAGAGTATGTTGCAGTTTGAGCAACGGGCAAACGTCACGTTCTGTCAGATATTAGGCGAAACTGCTATAACCGATCATAACTGGAGACGAAACATGGTGTTTCCTTTACGATCCGCAACTGAAGCGACAATTTGCCACCTGGAAAATGCCATTATTTCCACGACAGAAAAATCCGCAACAAGACAGGTCAAAAGGCAAGGTGATGCTTTAACAGTTTTTTTCATTCAAATGGAATTGTTCACATAGAATTCATCCCACAAGGTGCAACTGTAGACAAGATCCTCTACAAAGAGATTCTTGGCCGTTTACGCAATTCAATTCGTCGTAAGCGTCCTGAGCTTTGGCATAGGAAGAATTGGCTGTTGCTACACGACAACGCCCCTGCACATCGCTCCATCCTTGTCCAAGAGGAACTTGCAAGGCAACAGGTCGCTGTTTTGCCACACCCTCCGTACTCACCTGATCTCGCACCATGCGATTTTTTTTCTCTTTCCCCTCATGAAATCAATCCTACGTGGGCGTAATTTTTATGCGGCTGAAAAGGTCATGACTGCCACAAGAGAAGCCGTACGGCATCTTCCTGCCAACATCTTTCAGCGGTGCTTCCAGCAGCTACACCAACGTTGGCAGACGTGCATAGCCGTCAACGGCGACTATATTGAGGGAGGATGTCGATCTGTTTAAGTGTACGCCGTATCACGCGGCATCTTCTGAGACATCCAGATTCTTGTGGGTGCCTACCCTTCAGGCGTCAGTGTCAGAACTTAATGACTGTACCACGTATAGAAAAAAAACTTTAGCCTTTTAGACAAAGGTACAAATTGATGCATGCAGCATATCCTAAGAATGGTTTTTGCATTTTCAAACCATTCAGTGACATTTCGGTGGAAAAATTCAAATATCTTGGAGCAACAGAAACAATATAAATGACACTCAGGAGGAAATTAAATGCAGAATAAATATGGGAAATGCCTGTTATTTGGTTGAGAAGCTTTTGTCATCCAGTCTGCTCTCAAGAAAGCTGAAAGTTAGAATTTATAAAACAGTTATATTACCGTTTGTCCTGTATGGTTGTAAAACTTGGACTCTCACTTTGAGAGAGGAACAGAGATTGAGGGTTTCGACAATAAGGTGCTTAGGAAAAGATTTGGGACTAAGAGGGATGAAGTTACAGGAGAATGGAGAAAGTTGCACAACGTAGAACCGCATGCATTGTATTCTTCACCTGACATAATTAGGAATATTAAATCCAGATGTTTGAGATGGGCAGGGCATATAGCACGTATGGGCGAATCCAGAAATGCGTGTAGAGTATTAGGTGGGAGACTGGAGGGAAGAAGACCTTTGGGGAGACAGAGACGTAGATGGGAAGATAATATAAAAATGGTTTTGAGGGAGGTGGGATATGATTGTAGAGACTGGATTAATCTTGCTCAGGGTAGACTGATGGCGAGCTTATGTGAGGGCGGCAATGAACCTCCGGGTTCCTTAAGAGCCATTTGTATTGTATTGTACTATCTGAATGATGGAAACATACTTCAGAAAACAAAAAGTTTGTCCATTATTGTGCCTTTCACGAATTATAATAAAGCAACATGAACTACTGTAAAACGGGGTGACTTGATACGTTTCGTAGGTTGATGTTTCTTTTCATTTCAGCAATGCGAAGCTGAAGTTGCCCTAAAAATTTAATGAGTTTATATTTAAGAGTACTTTGTGAAGAATAAGAAAGATGTAACTATTTATAGGCAAAATTAAAACTCGAAAGAACCATGTTCATTTTATAAAAGTAAGTGGACACCAAGATACTGTGGTCGTGAACAGGTGTGGCCATGGGTCTCAAAATACAATGGTTTTAGGGTGCCAAAATCGTCCTATAAATGTTTTCTTCTAAAGGATTGTTCACTTAATACAGGTACTGTAGTCTTTAAGACAAATTTTACTTGTGTTAGAACTGAAATAATAGGCCTTAGATTCACATTATTTTCATGTTGTACTGAAGATTGTTACAGGGCTGACATCGTAAGTTCGTGAATCTGTAAACATAGAGAGAAATGATTTTAGTTCTAACATTTTGACGAACCATTGCATCATGATTCTGAAAAGGAAGAAAAGAAAATAAAAATAAGACTTTTCAGTCTTATACAGTAAAATGTATCTATAGAACATCCATTTCAGTGTAAGAAGTTGCACATGAAATAATTTTGACATACCTAGAGTAATTATAATTTGTATCCACAAGATAGTAAGGATTATGTTCATATTAAGTGTGAAATTATTAAAATGTCTTACACCCTAAAGTGGTGGGGTGGGGTAGTTCCTCGGGCCCCGACCATAACTTGTATGAACTTAATCAGAGCCTTCTTCAGTAACTGAAGATGGGTCTGACTTAATACATAATTGTATATTCTATAACAACAGAGCTACTATCATAGCAATATTTCTCGATGTCAAAAGTGCATTTGACTCTGTGGCATACTGGTGTAATTTATAAATTAATCGAATCAGAGTTTCCTTATGCACTGATTTATACAATTGCTGATTTTCTTCGGAACAGACGTTTCTGTGTTAAAGAAAACTGTTGTTTAGCAAGACAAAAGAAAATTCTTGGAGGAGTTCCGCAAGGCTCAGTACTGGGCCCTTACTTATATTGTGCATATACTTCAGATCTTCCAGAAACTGACGTCACCAGGTTAGCCTTATATGCAGATGATACACTAGCATACACTACACATCGTAATGCCGATCTAGCCATTGGTCGACTTCAATGGCATGTCCACCTTATAGAAGAATGGTTCCAACATTGGCGCTTTCTTGTAAATACAATGAAGAGTCAAGTTATAGCCTTCAGTAGAACTCGAAGTGTACCACAAACTTAACTAACACTATATGGTACTGCTCTAGCATTTCAGGATTCTGTTAAGTATCTTGGAATCCATTTGGATAGTCGTCTGTTATGGCATACCAACATTGCAAATACACGAGCAAAAACAATAGCAAGAATGGTACAACTATATCCCCTTCTAACAACATGTGCATTGTCAACATCTAAAAAATTCACCAAAGTGACAATTTATAAATTGCTATTAGATCAGTGCTTTTGTATGGTTCAACAGTATGGGGATATGCACCTAAGACGTTAGATCCCATTTGAGTAGTACAAACTAAAGTGTTACGTGTAATTCATAACAGCGGGTGGTACACAAGAAACGAACAGCTACATCAAGATCTAAAAGTGGAAAGTATCCCAGTTTCATTAGGAGATTCGCTGAAACATTTTATAAGCAGGCACATTTCCATCAAAATGTGTATATATCAAAACTAGAAACTTATAACCCTCAGTACTACACAAGACATCGTACACCTTTTTTTCCTCTTCTCATAGTTATCTGTCAAATTTGTTTTCACGCTGTTCATCCTGGTTATAACGGGAGTGCAGCATCATAAATGAACTACATCTGAGCAATAAGCAGAAAGTAATTAGGAACAGTCGGGAGATCACCCAAATGATTTCGATACTGTATCCAAAAAGTTAACGAATTAAAAAAAAAGAAAGTATATTCTATTACGTACTTGTGCTACATTATATTAGAATATCTGCATTTTTACACATTTTGCTACTCACAAGGATTGCGAACTATGCCTTGGACCCACTGAGTCGAAATGAGGAGTTCTTGTACGTTGAAACGTTGTACAAGAGTTTCACTGTATAAAAAACATATAAAATGAAGCGCTGTTAATTCTGCATTTATTTGTACGAAATGCAATTGTAGTTAATTTCAATAAATTTTATTTATTCTTAGTCGCGAGTCACTTCTTTAAGATAGCTCGTATGTAGAAAATTTCCCGCCAACTGACACTAGTGACATCTGTTGCGACTTTTTGAGAAACGAATAGTGTTCCACCATTTGCCACTTGTACTCAGTGACATCTACAGCACGGTTGGAAAAGTACGATCACACGTGAGAATTGCGTCAATGATCTTCACAAATAAAAATAATAGCTGAGTCGAGCTGACTTAATAAACAAGATCAGCTGTTGTACTGCCTGCATGAACGTGCGTTTCCTATTTTCACCAGGTATGTATGCTATAAACTTGAAATTAATTTAATTCAGACTTATATTCACAAATCAGTTCACTGAAACAAGTAACGTGTAGATCTGTAATTTATGTATTAACACAACAAAATACAAGTTATTTATACTTTTACCATTTCTATGTTGATCTTGAATGTTTTTTTATTCACCTTCACTTTCGTTACGTTGTGTAGAGATAATGCGTACGCATTAACGCATATAATGTAAAGATGACTTTAAGATGTTTTTTGTCCAAGCATGCATTCATTCACAGTGTTGTGCCCAAGGGCAAGTCGTTCACTGCAAACCCAGCATTCTCCAGTCTTTCATATTTTCTGCCTTTCTTTTTGTCTTCCCATATGATCCATATATCTTAATGTGTCCAAGCATAAAGTATTGATTAATACAATTTCCCTCTTTTATTTCTTTACTCCAGAGTTGCACTTTCACTGTCCGCAGCAGCGGTACCGTATTCATATTGCGGCCCGAAATATTATTTTTTAGTTTTTTGGATTGTCACTCATCATTACTACTAAATGCAATTTTATTGTATTGAAAATAAAAATAAAAAACCTCGCTTCATTCAAAACGTTTCACACGAATAAAATTATCTCATTCCTGAGTCTTCTCCTCATTCTTCTAGTCTCTCTAAATTTCTGCCAATTTATTCTCTTACAATATTATGCACTGTAGGGCAACTAAGAACTTTGATGCCTGGAAAATTTTCTGCAGCTCTTCTATGCACCTGTCAGGCAGAGTTAATGAAATCGGTGCATGAAAACCCACACTTTATTATACTCACTGCCAGTAGGAATAAAGGAAACTAAACTCCCTTCCGAAGGGACTGGATGAGTTCAATTATTGTCTTTCTTTGTCTTGTGTTACCTTAGTGTTATCTCAAGCTTGATTTTAGCCAATATACACAACGCGAGGAAGGTAAGGGAAACTCCTTTCATTACACATGTTCAGGAATAAGTGTCGCTTAGTGGGAAGGAAATAAAATTGGCGTATTATATTATTTAAACATGTCACTTAATCTTGTCTGATAGTATTCTTATCTTTAGAGTCATCCAATGTCTAGGATAATATAAATAAGTGTATAACAAGCCGAAACAAGATGTTTCCTTTATTTTCGTAAGAAATCAGTATCTTCACACTCGTATTTCAGAATGGTATCAAGGATATTGTTGCGAGGTTGATTTTTAATCGATTATTTAGCGACGAAATTTTGTCATTAACATTTTCGTCTCCATTTTCATCCACAATTATTCACCCTATGCACGAATTTGTTAACATTATGTATAAATATAGCACTAGATTTTCAGTGTTTATTTTGATTGTATAACCATGACCACGATCATGACACGGGGGAAAAGAATTGGTCACCCTACCCCATCTTCTCCTGGTTTAGTTGTCTCATAAGTGGTGCCTTATTGGTATCACTTGTGAGGTTCAGACCTGTCTTCGGATAGTTGACTAAACAACAATGACACGGAAAGCATCTCTTGTTGTCACCTAATCATTTGTGATGTATGGGCGTAAGATTCTCTATCATGTACAGCCGATAAATGAGTATAGCATGTTTGTTGCTTGCTGCCGTGGTGTTCAAAACATAGATCATCTCAGAGATCTGAATTTTTTTTTTGTTATTTTTGTGAAATTTTGTGTTGGAAACACAGGTGCAATGCGGTATGTTGAGTCCGAGTGGTGCAAACTGTACCATAATTTATTATGATACACGCATCATAATTTAACCCATACCATAATTTCATATGTGCCTATAGTCCAATCACCGTATTTTCGATAGTGATTTTTTTGTTGCAGACTATACTCCCATTTCGATTAATTAAAATGTGTCTTAGTGAAACTTACAGCAGAGTCCGTATAGGCCAGTTTCTATCTGATGCTTTTCCAATTCACTGCGGGCTAAAGCAGGGAGATGCACTATCATCTTTACTTTTTAACTTCGCTCTAGAATATGCCATTAGGAAAGTTCAGGATAATAGACAGGGTGTGGAGTTGAATGGTTACATCAGCTTCTTGTCTATGCGGATGACGTGAATATGCTAGGAGAAAATCCACAAACGATTAGGGAAAACGCGGAAATTCTAGTTGAAGCAAGTAAAGCGATAGGGTTGGAAGTAAATCCCGAAAAGACTAAGTATATGATTATGTCTCGTGACCATAATATTGTACGAAATAGAACTATAAAAATTGGAGATTAATCTTTCGAAGAGGTGGAAAAATTCAAATATCTTGGAGCAACAGTAACAAAATATAAATGACACTCGGAAGGAAATTAAACGCAGAATAAATATGGGAAATGCGTGTTATTATTCGGTTGAGAAGCTTTTGTCATCTAGTTTTCTGTCAAAAAATCTGAAAGTTAGAATTTATAAAACAGTTATATTACCGGTTGTTCTGTATGGTTGTGAAACTTGGACTCTCACTTTGAGAGAAGAACAGAGATTAAGGGTGTTTGAGAATAAGGTGCTTAGGAAAATATTTGGGGCTAAGAGGGATGAAGTTACAGGAGAATGGAGAAAGTTACACAACGCAGAGCTGCACGCATTGTATTCTTCACCTGACATAATTAGGAACATAAAATCCAGACGTTTGAGATGGGCAGGACATGTAGCACGTATGGGCGAATCCAGAAATGCATATAGAGTGTTAGTTGGGAGGCCGGAGGGAAAAAGACCTTTGGTGAGGCCGAGACGTAGGTAGGAAGATAATATTAAAATGGATTTGAGGAAGGTGGGATATGATGATAGAGACTGGATTAATCTTGCTCAAGATAGGGACCAATGGCGGGCTTATGTGAGGGCGGCAATGAACCTCCGGGTTCCTTAAAAGCCAGTAAGTAAGCAAGTAATAATTTGCGCTAGGCTATTTGTAAGATGTAGGCACGCTAATACGGCTCCAGATGATATATCAATATTCATGAGCATTTACTTGATTTCGTGTTTGTAGAAGCCACAACAGACTCAGTTTTAAGTGGATGTTGTTGGTGTTGTTTAGTCAGCTGTCCGATACCAACATGGCACCACTTATGAGGCAACTAGGCCAGGAGATAATGGGTAGGGTGGCCAGTTCCTTTCCTCCTCCATTGTATACATCCCTGACTAGTAAATATTCCATTAATCAGACTTCAGATGTATACAAACAATTGTTCTTCCTCTGACACTTATCGTCAAGTGAGATGTACTGCTTGATAAGAGAGTACATATCAGTCAGAACCTCAGTCAGAGGTAGTAAGTGGATGTATTCATAAAAATTGTTAGATAAAGCTAAATACTATACTGTATATAGCTTGACTATTATATCGTAGATGTGCAAACAAACGTTAACTACAAAGGACATGGAAAATTCAGAACGCAATAGGGACTTGAACCGAGATCTTTTCTTGTATTCCTTGCTGTTCTCATTCTAAGCCCAGCGCTCTAGCACTGATCCACTGTGACGATTCTCAGCGTCAATATTGCGTTGGGGAATCCTTAAAAAAGAAAAAGAAAAACATACTACAACACCCCATTATAAGCCGCATGGGAGCGCAATTACTCAACCCGTGGGTGAATCCACACAATAATTAGGAACAGACTTTCTCCGGCAACAACAGAAAAGTTGGTTTCGGTACAATGAAATCTCCGATACAAGGGCGATGCACCAGAACGATTTGAGAATGAAGGATCGTAATTGTCATCCGATGAAGAGGTCGAGTGATCTTGCGAATTATTGTAACTCTTAGTAAAAACATTTTAATATTGGTACAAAATATTTAAGTTTTGTTTTCTATGATAACGTGAAATCTATTGTGAAAGAGTATCTAATGTTATTTTTGCTTTCTTTTGCAAGAATCAGTGCATTTTTTTTCCATTAAAAGTATAAGTCAAAGTCAATATCATGCAAAGTATATTGCAATTCAATTTCTTTAATTTTTGTTTTATTAACATTGCTATGTTTAGGCCGACATTAGTAAAAAATAATTAATTTACTTGTACGTATTTATATTACGTATATGTACGATAAAGCTATAATACTATTTTCATGACGAACATGTAGGTATATTTTTCAAAACAAAAATGTTCATAGTCCTTACAAGCATTCATGTCACCAATTCAACCATTGTTACCAATGATATCACATATTATAGTCACGACGCTGTTATTCCCGGCGTGACTCCTCTTTGATTACGTCTTAGGAAGTGAAGGCTTTATTAAGTCTAGGTAGGTAGTATCGTTCGCCATTTTTGTTCTTTCGTTGCAGAGCTACTACACGAGGAATCTATTTGCCACACCGTTAAACATTATTATGTCGTAGCTCCTATGATAATAAATCAAACGCACTGTAATTCAGCAAATAATTGAGCGGCAAATAACGTCCTCGTGTGCTTTCTGCGAACGCCAACGAAAGAGCCAAAATGGCGGGCGATTATATTAAATATTTATCTAGCCTTAGGAAATGCATAACATCTTCATCAGCGAATCATAAGACGCACACGTTTAAATGTAGCCGACCTACAACGTGATTGGCTGCCGGAAATTAGAGCGACGGGACTATATTTATATAATACCCTGTTTCGGTATAATACCAAACATACAGCCCTGGTATTAAACGACGCCGCAACTCTAGTAGTACAGTAGACAAATGAATGAATGTTTACACAACGATACTGTCAGAGCCTTCTTTAGTTACAAGCCGGGGCCATACGTCGGCAACACTGTAATGATCTGTCACCCGGAGGCTGATCGTACAGTACACGTGTTTGTGCTAATGCAGATTTCCAATGTAAATTAATGTTACAATATAAGTGTGTGTCGATGGAATTATGTTTGCGGTCGTACCAAACATTAATTGTTGATGTATTATAAACTAAATGCGTGTTGGTTATAAAAAAAACAAGACAATAAATGAAAATAAAATGGTTGCAGTCTTTGGGAATTTTTACGGTTATGGATGACAAAGTAATTGACTATTCTATTAAATATTGTATAACCACATTTTTATATTCTTATTTGTGATTTGTGTGTATCAGAATTCTAGTCAAATTGTTGGGTCTCGCCTGCTATATCAATAAAGTTACGCCGTTGGTTTTCAAAGTCATTGTAAACAGCTGTTTTGTGATCCCATAAATGTTGCAGTTTTGTTGAAGATTCGGAATGCCTGCTATACGTGAGAACTATCTATAATTTGTAGATGCATATAATCACTTTGTTGGTTTGGTCAATGTTACTTATGTCCCGCCCACTATAGAGACAGGCCAATTTTACACATATTTAGTATAACTTGTTGCTTCTTTGACAGGTTAGGTTTGGTTGGTTTAGGTTTTTGTTATAGCCTACCTTGCATATACGATTATAGCGCAACATTGGCAGTGATAAAAGTGAAATATTCGTTCAGTGGGCGTTGGATACTCTACATTCACCCACTTCACTTGGTATTTACAGGATTTAAAGTCCACTGAGTTTACGCTAATTGATACATACATGTACTTAATAGACAATATTGCGTTTTGTTACGTATTATGTTGAAGGGATGTGTTTTCATTTTTTCATAGATTGTTTTACTTGGCTTAACTGTATTTACATCCTCATACTTTTATTGTAATAGGGATGTCAATAGTTTCTTCTGTTTACATTTTATTTTAGGCCTATTTGCATAATTCACATTCTTAGCTTGTTTTCTGTAGTTATATTTATTTAAAATTATATTTTAAAAAGTTTATAACAAATAATTTAGGATAACAGTATTGTTATGGTGACTGGCCAGGTTCAAACTACAACTGGCTTCCTGGACATCTGAAATATTTATAGAAAAGCACGACATAATCACATGAAATTAAAATGCATATGATATCTACACCTTTCATGTCAGAGGTGAAACAACATTAAGCGGCAAAACATTGTCAATTTACTAGCCACATAATGGTTAATTGATTGGAATAGGGTATTGCGAAAGTACGTCATTATTTTATTTATTTTTGGTACAAGTAACATTTCTTTAAGTATTTATTTATTTTCCCTTGTATCATCAATAAAATAACAAGTATGTTTTTATTTTTTTTTTAAATTATAAGTGTAGTTGCTACGACACATAGGCACACAGCACTTTCTAGGCATCTGAAATATTTGTAGAAAAACACGATAGATAATCGCAGAAGATAATATTAAAATATATCCTAAACCTTTCACAGATGAAACACCATTAAGTCGCAAAACATTGTCAATTTGCTAGCCACAAATTTGTTAACTGAATGGAACTTAAGAATACTGCGTAGAAACTTACGTCTTTATTGCATTATTGATTTTATTATTTTTGGTGCAAGGAATATCTTTTTTATTTATTTATTTACCTTCGTACTATCAATAAAAACATGTTTTTTTGTAATTATTTTAAGTGGCAGCCTTTGTATGTAAGTAGCCTACTTACGCCGTATTCTGAAGTATAGCTAATTGATTGCAATAAAACACTATTTTCGAACCCGTAATAATTTACATCACTACTCAGAATCTTGATCTTACCTTTGTGCATGAAGTAATATTGAAAAAATACGCGTTACGTATAACGAAAGCAATGAGCAAACACAATATCACTCTAAAATCTCCCGCCTCCACTCTGCGTTGCCAAATCTACCCATGCCCCGGCTTGTAACTAAAGAAGGCTCCGATACTGTACATACGTATTGCATTCCCTTAGTTCCTTAGTGTAACCTAATGGCACATGTAACAACTAGTAAATATTGTTTACACAAAATACTAAAACCCCTTAGCATTACGCAACCAAATATGGAGATACGTTCAACAGGTTGCTGTCATTCCAGGCATTTAATACAGAAAAGGGACGAGTCAAAACTGTAGTGGGAAAAACTCGCTGTTTTCAGCAGTATGTAGCTTCGTACTGGAGCGTCGCGGATATGAGTTTATAAGCAAAAGTTGTTCCATTTGTCACCACGTATCACATCTCAAAGTTTGCCACACACACTCACCCGAACACCTAGTATAAACTTATTCATATTGTAGATATTCTTGTTACTGTTTCTAGGATCAACGAGTGGATATTTTCATCATTTTTTAGTCGATCGTTGCCATAGCGACGAGTGATTTTTGTAAAATTTTATCCACCCTAACCCCACGATTTCTATCATCAGCATCTGATGAAAACGTGAGGCCTGCATACTGAAGCACTGGAACTCCTTGAGTATGAGGATGACCTATTAAATAAATGTCCACCAACACATTGTTTCAGAAATGCATTAAAGGAAATGTAATTCTATATTCCATGTCATCTATTAGGGAATTGCTATGCTTTTGTATTTTTTTTATATTTCCATTTCGTACAATATTCTCGTCACGAGACATAATCATACATTTTGTCTTTTCGGGATTTACTTCCAAACCTATTTCTTTACTTGCTTCAAGTAAAATTTCCGCGTTTTCCCTAATCGTTTGTGGATTTTCTCCTAACATATTCACATCATCCGCATAGACAAGCAGCTGATGTAACCCGTTCAATTCCAAAGCCTCTCTGTTATCCTGGACTTTCCTAATTACATATTCTAGAGCAAAGTTAAAAAGTAAAGGTGATAGTGCATCCCCTTGTTTCAAAACACTAATAATAAAAAAAAACTACAGCACAGTTCAATGTAACAGAACAGGCTCAGGGGTGATAGAGCAAGATCGGCTGATATTAGTGAAGATGTGGTCAGTTTTATATCTACGGAGACACGACATGCAGTCCGATTTTAATGAGGGTCGGGAGGTTTAGTTTACACGTAAGTAATTAATGGGAGTACTCTTAATTTCACTAGAGTTTTATTTTTGGAATTTGTTAATTCCTTTAGTTTTTTGTGTTACGTTTACAATTTTTTTGGTATTTATAATTAGGCCTGTGTGTGTTAAAATGGTTATAATGGGATGGTTTTTTCAAACAGTTGTGTACTATCTAAATATCACATTGTCCTGATTTTGCCTAGTACAGAACAGAAAATTTGAGTTTCTCTCAAGAGAGAGACAATTTGTAAGTAGGCGGGACATAATTTTGTTCACGTCAATGATTTTCTCTTTCCTGTCTGGAACGGTTATGAAAATGATAATGAATTATGGAAAGTGATGGAGCTTTGATAGGCGGAAATATTCCGAGAAATCGTGCCCCGACACTGCCTACCACATTTCCTTGAACTCTCTGGGACCTGAACTCGAATCATTAATGAGGAAGTAGAAGCTAGGCGTTCGGCTAATGACGCGTCCCGCTCTCTGTCACAAGTTCATCAAGCACCAAGAAAGAGGACGACTGGCAACGGCATTATGAAACAGGACATCTCCTGACTTATGATAATAGCGATTATTAAAATAGCAGGAAAGTATTAAATATTTTGAATCACTTTTCCTCAAATGAAACCAAAGTGCTAGTATTCCAACATAAGGTGTCAAGGTTCTGCGACCCCATGACCCTGTGCCTTGAGAATACTCTAGCGCAACTGTCACTATTAGATCAGCTTATATAAATATTATGTGACGTACAGTGAATCACTAAATGATTCGGACAATGCCCATTTATTACTAAATAGTACGGTCACATGTATAAAAAGTATAAATAAAGAATTTTAAGTGATCTGTTGGAAAGTTTATTTTTCAAAGATTGTACACAATGGGTTTAATGTATATTTATACTTTGATTAGGAAGCAGTAGTGGGGTTCGAACCCGTATACGTCATAATATGAAGTCAACACAATTTTTCGGACACCTATCAGAGACCACAGGTACGTTGTCTGCAACCTACAGAATAATGTAGTCAGATACACGAACAGTCAGTAACAGTGTGTGCCTTCAGTAGATCAGTATTGTGTAGTGGATAGAAACAGATGGGGCGTAGAGGAAAAGACAGTAGGCCTACGTTCGAGCAGCGTCAGTTAGTGATCTTCCACCATGCAAGGGGGAAATCCTACCGACACATAGCCGATATACTACAGATGAAGAAGAGCACAGTGGCGGATATTGTTAAACGGTTCCGAGATGAATCGTATCCTCACTCAGGACGTCCAAGGACATTTTCTATGCGAGAAGAAGCGTTAATAATACGGAAGGTAAAATAATCCTAGATTAAGTGCTCCAAGAATTGCTTCTGAGGTCAATGAAGAATTAGGGAAACAAGTCCATCCCGAGACTATTAGAAAAGTCCTCAGGAGGAACAATTTTCATGGCCGGGTGGCAAGAAACAAGCCCTACATCAACAAAAGAAACAAGCGTAAAAGACTACTGTTCGCAAAAGAGTACCTAGAAAAGGATCAGGATTGGTGGAATCGAGTTATCTTTTCAGACGAGAGTAAATTTAATATCAGCGGATCAGATGGCAAGATTACAATATGGCGAAGACCCAATGAGTTTAGCGAGCAAAATATGCAAGCAACAGTTACGCATGGAGTTGGCAATCTAGTGTTCATTGACGGAAAAATGGACAAGTATTTATACCTTCAACTCCTGAAGGATAATCTACAACAAAGTGCGGAAAAAATGGGGATTCATGACCGGTTCGCATTCTACCAAGATAATGACCCCAAGCATACGTCCTATATTGTACAACTCTGGTTGCTGTACCACTGCCCAAAGGTACTCTATCTTCCTCCGCAGTCTCCAGACATGAATGTGATTGAACATTTATGGGACATGTTGGAAAAACAAGTGAGGAAAACTCCAATAAAATCAAAACAACATCTTAAGGAGAGGCTTCAGAAAGAATGGCAAAACGTGTGCAAGGTTTACACAAGAAAATTGGTGCAAAGTATGTCTGAACGATTAGCAGAGGTTATAAAAATGAAAGGGAGGTCAACCAGATATTGAATATTTTTTTGTATGGATACAGAACTAATTTCATTTATAAAGATGTCCAGTGTCCGAATAGTTTTGTTAACAAAAGAATGGCTTAAGTTTTAATTTATCGTAAATTTTATTTCTGTTTATAAATATTAATGCATATTTTTCACTAAGATATAATTGTATACATGTGACAAGAGTAAAGAATTATATTTTTCCTTTCAAAAGTTATGTGTAGAGAGACAAATGTCCTTAGTGCACTTATACCGTTCGTGTCCTAATAATTTAGTGACTCACCTGTATGTAACTGACACGGAAAATTCGCAAGTTACACAGTATAATGAATGCATACGCATTTGCATAGCGTATTGTTAACCCTTCGTTAGGCGCGTGGATGACAGCATAATGAATACATACGCATTTGCATAGCGCATTGTTGATATTCTTTTCCGTCACGATTCCATACATCGCTGTTGGTTGGCCGTGTATTGTTACTCCCAGTCATTAAAGTTGCCTCGGCCATTCGATCGCAGGCGGCATCAGAGCGATCGAAAAGTCTTTGAAGCATGCTACCGTAACAATAAACAAATTCTCTAATTGTTGACATTCGGCATACCTTTCATCATCATCATCATCATCATCATCATCATCATCATCATCATCATCATCATAGGGGCGTACGCAAGGAAGGAATTACCGGGTTTGAACCCTATTGAATCTCTATAAAAAAATACATTTTAGATTTGAATTTTTTTTTATCCATAATAGCTTTCCTTTCTCTAATTTTTCATTGTCAGAGTAACAAAATCTACATCGACATAAGGCATAGTCCTCCTACCCCCTCTTCAATATATAATCCTTGTGCTTGGTGCTGCGACACATTCGAATTATAACAATGCTCTCTTTACTATAGAGAGCTCTAACGCCTAGTAGAGCCCGATAGCAAACTCGTGGCACCTGCTCGAAAGACGAATTGGCATCCACTTACATGAACTCGCCCAAGATCTTGCTGGGGGGGGGGGGGTGTTTGAACAGTAAGCTCTATGAGTAAATAGTCGCCCGCACATACAGTGTTGCCAAGTCAGCGGTTTTGTAGCTAAATATGGTGTTTTCAGGACTATGGTCAGCTACAGAATCTTACCGACAGCTATTTATTTGGCGTTTTTTTATGATTCCGGCAGAGGGAGATGATATTTTTAAGCTTTTTTTTTCTGTAAAGATGTTATAATTGTTTTTATTTATATGTACTTGGGGACAACAATGTTAATCATAAACCAGAGTTTAGTATGGTATTATCACACTTTTCATTGTACGAGTATAAAATATCAACGTTTTATGTTAACTCGATTTGGTGTAACCACGTCCATTTCCTGCTCATCCATTGTTGTTGTACAAATAAAGTATGTCTGCATTCGTTAAACTCTTATGCATGTATGCATTGTTTCTGTAAATGAATTGATGTATTTAATCATAAAGAACAGATAATGACCTGAATTATTATTTTAATTTATGATATATTATTTAATTTATCATTCCACATTACAGTTTATGTAACACAGATATAGGGTTAAAACTTAAAACCAGATTCATTGTTGGCAGGTACGTCTCCAGCTCAGTGTGAAATCAGATTTCGAACCGACTGGTGTGATTGTGAATGTGATTATTTCTGAAGTGTCCAGTATATTCTTGATCTACTTTATTCAGTTTTGAAAAAATATTGCCTGTAAAACTTCATACATACAAAAGTTTAGAGATATGTGGAAAATACATGTGTTGAAAGATTGGGTGAAAGAAGTTGCTGGTGGTAGTTCGAAAGCTCCGTGTAAGGTGGTGTAAGGTGATATTGAATGCAAAATATTCAGATTTAATTGGCCATGCTGACAGGAATAAACATAAAAAGAGTAAGTTTGAATAATTTCAAGGAAAAATTGTTCCGGGGCCGGGTATCGATCCCGGGACCCTTCGCTTAGCGCACGAATGCTCTCCCGACTGAGCTACCCCAGGAACTATACACGACACCGTCACAATTTTTCCTTTATATCCACAAAACTCAAACAGACTGACAAGACGCCAGAACCCAACTTTGAATGCACACAAATACTGTGTGACTTAAATTGTGGCTTTCTGTTACGTACCTCCAGTAAGGAATATATTATGCAAATCTGGCTTTCAGGTAGTAGCTCCCTGTAAAGCAGGTTTGAATAATTTCAAGGAATGCACTCACATGTTTAAAATCATGGATGAAGCAGTATTAACTAGGTGAGTTTTCATACTTTTTGTTATTTATGTTTGTCTCAAAAATTCAATGGATTGTTGCGATTATGTGAAGCTTTCCTATAACAAATTCCTTGATTTTCGTGATGGCATTATCGAAAGAAGAAAGAATTGATATCATTCTTCATTCTGGTGGGTTAAGCCACAGAAATGTTGCAGCAGACTGGACGAACAGTTCCCTGGACATTGGATTGGTCGGCATGGACCAGTAGAATGGCTGGCCAGGTCTTCAGATTTAACACCCCTTGATTTTTTCTTTTGGGGTTACATAAAGAGCTTGGTATATGAAGAGAAAATTGAGAATGTGGAACATTTTAAAGAACCATATCATTGAAGCCTGTGCTAAAGTCAACCCAAAAATGCTACAAAATGTTCTCTCTCTCTGCTTTTTATTAACTTACACTAATATTACATTCTCTAGCTGGGTGAGCCGTTATAGAGTCATGACAAATACACAGAAATGTCTATTACCACTATTTATTCCCATTATAAATTTCTCATGAACTCACCAGAATATGGAAGGCCATTGAAGCCTGTGCTAAAGTCAACCCGGAAATGCTACAAAATGTTCTCTCTCTCTGCTTTTTATTAACTTACACTAATACCACATTCTCTAGCTGGGTGAGCCAATATAGAGTCATGATAAATACAAAGGAATGTCTATGACCACTATCTCTTCCCATTATAAATTTTTCATGAACTCACCAGAATATGGAAGGCCATTCGAGCAATGGTGCGGCACTAGTAGTAGCAGCAGCAGCAGCAACTATTTTCAGGCAAAGGCCCTGTTCCATTCTCTTTTTCTTCATCAAAGAAGTCCATTTTTATTCCATTTTTTCATTCTCGTTATTTTTATTCTAGGGAAGTTCACTGAAATTGAAGAGCAATACTAGTGTTGCAGAATGTATGGGACAGTGCTGGTGCTCTTAGTTACCACATTTTGTGTGGATTCACTGTCTGTGATGAGCTACAACAGCATCTTCATAGTGAATATGCCAGAAGAAGACAACAGAATTATTGAGGAACCTCCACCCCATGGTCAGGTGGCCAAGATGGCTCGCTACGTTGTTCATGTTTCAAGTAAGTCAGTCAACAAATTAAAACTCTGATATTTATTTACCTTTTAATTGACTTTCCTTTTAAACTAAATTTATATTAAAATATTATGATGAAAGCATGGGGGAAACTGAAGTACATGGAAAAATCCTCTCCATCACAGATCTCACAGGATCTGTCATGGATCAAACACCCTTCTTTTTATGATAATGACTCAATAACTAATTTGATTGCTGGCTCACAGACCAATTGAATGATTGACTGCCTGCCTGATTCGTTCACTGAAGGCTGGTTGGTTCTAGTGGTGGAGTGTGATTTGCAGACCTGTGATTTTGTCACTGTGCTAGGTGTGTTACAGCTCCGAGAAATCGCCATCTCAGACCGATACTGGTTCACAGCAATGGCAAACTGATGTACTGATAGTTATGACAGCTCCAGTATTCAGACAACTGCAAGTCAGACGATATTCTGCCACGAATGACTCACCTTCGTAAACATTCTTGGGCGAATATACACTCCCACACATTGCGATAACAGAGGTCAGAGTAACTTACTCAGAGTGTGTTTTGTTTTTAGTATACTTGCCGCGCTAATCACCTTTTTTGATAGGCATTGCATTGGTATAAAGGTCTCGCAAGCAGGGAATACCGACGGAAGGAATGCGAATGAAACAATGCGATAAGGAAGAGAGGGCGATAGGAAAGGTCACGAGATAGCTTGAATGATATTCAAGAGTACAGTCGGAAGAGGAATGACATCGATAGAATCAGTCTTGCGTTGGTGATAGTTACATTACTTTAGTTTGTGCCATTGCATGTGAATACGTGTCTTGTATCGCACGGTATTATTATTTCAGTCGTAAACCTATGTTGCGTGTTTAATTTAGCTTCGAATTTTTCTCTTTCTCCCCTCGGCATGCCTACATACACACGTCAAAACAGACAGCAATGCCACCATTACTTTTCGGTAATCGTTCCTTGCACGAGCTCTATATCAATTCAATCTGCAGAAGAGCGATTAACATAAATATTTGTTTGCTTGTGATGGGAACAATTGTAATGTTTTGATTAAATACAGTGCTAATTTATAGTCCATATTGCTAAAGGTGATTAATTTAGATGAATTTAACAATTCAACACTCATTACTCATTTATATAAAATCTCAGTAATCGAATGTTATGGAATATGTGAAAGAGATGACTGAACACAACACTGGTCACCAGTTAGAAATAATGGCTTGGGAAACCAAGATTTGTGTTCGGTACATTACGGGCTGTATTATGCCTTTTTAATGTAATGTTCGGATTCATTCCGGTTTTGTTTCAATATACATTCCCCTTGCAAGAAACAGTTATATTCCTTAATTTTTGTAAAATGGCCACGAATTGAAAAGACTGAAGAACCCAGGCAAGCTGTACATTACGACTTATGATTACATTACTCTTGGAATGTGGCATACTGTATATTAGATTAGATTAGATTAGATCTTTATTAGCCGAATAGAATTACAAGCATTCATGGCATCGTCAGTACACAAGAAAAATGACATAACATACAATATAATACAAAATTAGACTTAATTCTAAATAAATTTAACAATTTAATATTATAGGACAAGCTTGATCTTCAGTCTCCACTGTTCTATCTAGTATCTTCTCTTTTTGCTTTTCCCTGTCTTTTCTTCAACTGTGAGTTACCTGAAACATAAATGGTCAAGGGCAGTATCAAGAAACGTTAAATTCTAAAATTTTAAATTTAGATATTCATTTGTGCAAAATGGCATATGTGTCAATAAAATGTTCTTTACCTCTTTTTTGAATTTTCTTATGTTAAGTTCTTTGATTTTCTGTGGAAGTTTATTATATAAATTGCTGCCTCTATGTGATATGCTGTTAAGACTTCCGGTAAGCCTGTGGTAATTCAGATGTATGTTTTGGGATGTTCTGGTGTTATACTCATGATATGATTGTCATCTTTAATGAATGACTCTGAATGTCAGGACATTACAACATTTGCAGTCGCCAAGAATCATCCAAAAAGAAAAATCATACTGTGATAAAATCTCTATTATCTATCATGGCGATTTTTTTTCAGAGCTGTTACAGTTTGGAGTTGTGAAGGAAAAATGCTGTCACACCCTACTTCTAGTTGGTTCATACATTGAACTATGTCTGGACTTTCTCGTGATATGACAGCAGTCATAACATTTTGAAATAATTATTCAATCTTCTACCAAAAAGACTGGGAAAATACAGAATTTTACTTGGAAGATTCAATTGAAGATGTCTACGACTGATTAACATTGTGAACAAACAAATTCTCTACTGCCATTGGCTCAATAGTTGTAAACACAAATAATGCAAACCACATTGTGTGGAGAGCGTGACTAGAAAGGGGTCTAATTCCAGTAGATACTGATATGGTTTCCTTGAAAACTGTAAGTAAATTTAATGCTGACTTGAAAACAAACACTGAGCTTCATGGCTTTTGTCTTCCTATCAGAGATATGATAATTAAATGATGAAGCATTTATCTTCTTTGTATACTAAGGCTACTTATCAGTGTGCACACAACAAGACCTTGATAGCAAGTGTAATGACACATGATTAAGATCAAAGACCCCTATAATATTTAAGTGGTTTCAGTAGGCCTTTACCCTAACATTTAAAATGGAACTGGAAGAAATACTTTAACATAATGTTCAAATTACATTTAATTTATAATATAATTAAATTCATCATCATGTAGAACTCAGGGAATTGGACCCATTCTGATTCCGTGATCTTTCTGAATTTCTGTTGTTTGTAGAAATGTCATACCATACATAATTTAATAATTTCGTAACCCCATTCCTTGGAATCAGGTTTACACGTTAGATCTGATATATCGTCTATTTAGAACATGTTCCTACCTAAAAATTGGAGTTATATTTAATTCTTCTAGTACCGGTACAGGTACGTACTGTTTCTGCATTTATTTTATGATTAATTAGAACACATGTTTAAAATTGCCATTACCATCTCTCCATCGGCGGATTTAGCCTATTAATTCTGGGGGAGTCTGAGTGTGTTTTATATAGCCTATACTTTAAATAATTTACCAATATTCTTGTAGATTTCTATGAAGCAGCAACGAGTACAATTGCTCACTTTCAGTTGCAACTGCCTTGGTTTCTAAGCAAATCTATTGACAACATCGTCACTTCTGATGGTGTTTTGAAGTAGTCCATTTTCTATCTGAAGCAAGGCCTGATTAGTAAATCTCTCTCTGGGATCATTGAAGTTCTCAGCTATGTCTTGATTCTTCTCACTGCAGAAAAACTCCTTTCACAAGCTGTTGAACTATTGGGAATGACAGTAGTAGCAATAATCCTTAGAACTTCATGCAAATTTGGGTATAGGTTGTTCTTTACTATTTTGTTCAAATGACTGGAACCAATGTATTTAAGTTCAACTGCTCTGTTTTTGATAATTGATATTTCCGCTTTGGGAAGTGTTTCATCTACTTTCAAACACTCAACATAGTTCCTTAAAAAAGGATTTGTCTTGTCAAAATCTAAGTTAGACAGATCATCAACAGCATTTGCCAGGGACAAGTATTCTTTACTAAACCTATAATTTACCTTAATTTACCAGTCAAAACTGTAGACATTTGAAATACACATTGCACAAGACCACTGTTCACGAAAACAAAAGATAATGGTGTTGTGATGAGCATGGCACATACCATTCAAGAAAACGCAACAAACATATGATGACACTCTTTGATTTTTTGTAGTTGGTTATTTAATGACGCTGTATCAACTACTAGGTTATTTAGCGTCGATGAGATTGGTGATAGCAAGATGGTACTTGGCAAGATGAGGCCGAGGATTCGCCATAGATTACCTGGCATTCACCTTACGGTTGGAGAAAACCTCGGAAAAAACCCAACCAGGTAATCAGCCCAAGTGGGGATCGAACCTGCGCCTGAGTGCAACTTCAGCCTGGCAGGCAAGCGCCTTAACCGACTGAGCCACGCCGGTGGCTGACACTCTTTGATTATGTAATCAGCTTGGCACAAGACTACTGTACTGTTTGATCATGGCATCATTTAAAACATGACAAATATGGTACGAGTAGGGGACTCTTTGATCATGGCATAAGACCACCGTTTAAAAACACAAAAAACCTCTGCGTTTTTGGCAGGAATCGTTAACTGAATATGTACCATATGTAGATCAATAATATACGTGTAAGCTTATTTGATTTTGGTCTCAAATTTTGAATGCTATATTAAGGTTTTGATTTACAAAACTACATATCAATTTCCCCACAAACATGATTCTTGAATTAATTCGTGTTCTTGTGTTTCAGATTATACTGTGCTGGCGTACAAATCACAGCATACTAAGACCAAAGATTTCCCTATGGGAACAATTGTGTCTGTGAGCGATGGAACCGTGGAAAAGAGTGTGGGAACCCCTTACATGTACGTCACCAGACTGGAGGATGTAGTGCAGGACACGGAGGTAAGAGTGATTCTACATTCACATATTGCTGAAAACTATTTCATATGGTTTATTTTTTAATATCTTTCTAGTAGGATAATGCACTGTTAAACAAGTCTTGGCTGGACAAAATGGAAGTTCTAGCATGCAAAGACTGTGCTAGGATAGGTGTCCACGAGATACTCGTACTGTACTCTCATTTCCTCTTTCGTCATGTGACCATTTCTCTGTATCTCATCCTTTTTTTTCTCCTCGTTCATGTTAAGCCTCATTCTCCTCCTTGTATTTCTTCCTTTTCAAAAAAAAAAAAAAAATAATAATAATAATAAAAAGGTAAAAGGTAAAGGTATCCCCGTCACACGCCATGAAGGCACTTGGTGGGCATGGAGGTAGAGCTCCATGCTTTCCATGACCTTGGCACTAGAATGAGGTGGTGTGGTCGGCACCACACTCTGACTGCCTTTTACGTCCGAGAAAGACCCGGTACTCAATTTTATAGGAGGCTGAGTGAACCTCGGGGCCGTTCTGAAAGTTTGGAAACGAGAAAAAAATCCTGTCACCACCTGGGATCGAACCCCGGACCTTCCAGTCCGTAGCCAGCTGAATAATAATAATAATAATAATAATAATAATAATAAAAAAATAATAATAATAATATTTTGACAGAAGCAGCTAACAGTCCAGAAACAGCCTTGGTGATTTCTATTAATTTTTTTCTCGTGCCTGTTGCAGATAGACTCGCGGTGTTCCCTGACTATGAGCCTGGCTCAGGGCGACTACTGCAGACAGAAGGAGCTGGATCCCCAGAGTCCAGTTTGTGCACAAGTTACTCTAGTTGGCCGGCTGGAAAAGGTGAATATGATTAATATGTATGAACACTGCTTTATAACATTAAATGGGTGCAGCGAAAATTACGAAACATGCTGACATCATGTTTGAGGGCAGGGGTTCAATTTCGGTCGCTAATTATTTCATTGTGACATTCCTTTGTCTATTTTTTCAAATCATTGTTTTTCATTTTTTCTTTTCGTTTTTTCTATTCTTTCTTTCATTCTCTGCCCCTCTCTCTGTTTCCTTATTCTTCCTCTTTTTACATAATTACATTTTATGGTTCCTCCAGGAGAGAACACCAAAGGTCCTCCACCATTTTGTTTGATAGGTAGCTAACATAATTATGAATAAAATTCGCTATATCTATTAATGAAGTTTAAACATGAATGCAAGTATAAACAATTACTAAAATAATGTAGTTTAGTTTGTTATTAATGAAGCAATGGAGGAGTATTGGTAGGGGAAACGAGAGCACCCTGTGAAAACCTACTCACTGAGCACCTACTTGAACCAACCAGGATTCGAACACGAGTTGCCAGTGGGGAAAGCCGAAGCTCTAGCCATGCATGTTGCACCTAGATTGTGATGTTTCATTGACTGGCTCAAAGCCAAGTACCCACCATTTGATTAAAAAAAGACTAAAGTCCTTTCAACAAATGAATGCATGTAGTTTTGAGATCTCCGAATTGGCTCTTTTGTTTGTTGCAATGTGAATAGATTTATTGAGATTATTTTGTATGCTATGTTTTACATCACTTTATTCTTTTGCTGGACAGAGTATAATGTGTCCTGATTTGCTTCTCAGGATCTGGTCAGCCTAACCTAATCACAGTTCGGGGGGGGGGGAAAAAAAAAAAAAAAAAAAAAAAAAAAAAAAAAAAAACTCAAAACCTAGTTTACATGTGTTGCAATAATAAAAAAAACCTTCGTTAGTCAAGGAATTTGTATAGTGCGGACTCCTTAATGAACGAATTTCTAGGCATAGGGTAGGCTAATATTATTTATAAAATAATTTTCAAAACGATTTTATTAATAAGAATGATAATAATGAGTCTGCCACCATGTGTCTGAGGTGGTGTATGTGCTACCCATCCAAGCAGCATGTGGTTCAATTCCTGGTACAAACAACGTAAGAAATTTATGTTCCATCTATGGGACTGGTTGGTTTTCCATTGCCTTGTAATTGCCCTGTGATGTTGCTGCAGTGGTCCTGCATTGTGCCAATCCTACATCCAGGGAGGCCTGTAGATGTCTAGTCATGATTCAAAGACAATATCCTCTCGCCCCTACATTACAATGGTCTGTAAGTCGTTACTACTTAGTACTACAGGGGAGGTAAAACGGATAAAGAAAGAATGATAGGATAAATCGCAATATAGCGAACGCCAGTAGGGGAAGTTATCCCCACCCACATGAAATGTGCATTCGACACAACACTCGCCTATCACGTAGAGTGTCTGATGAGCTAGTAGGGGAAAAGTGGAAGGGGTCGTGGGCGGAGCTTCTACGTTCGCTATATTGCGATTTGCCCGAATGATAATGATAAACATATTGTAATTGTACTAAGAAATGCTGTAACTGAACATTAAATGTATTGTCGGCAGGTAAAGAATGGATCAGCAGAGCAGTCTTTTGCCAAGTTAGCCTTATTCAGCCGCCATCCTTCCATGAAAACATGGCCAGAAGGTACGTATCATATCAGTATTGTGATGTCATAAAGCACAGACTTCTTTTATCCAAACATGCCGTCTATCTCATACCTGAAAAATTTTCTGAAATATTAGGTTATTCAGAAGTCACTTCAGGTTTTAAATCAATATAAAATAATATAAAATTTGGGTAGGAAAAAACATCACAGTATGTGGGCAACCAAGGGAATTTTTCATTTCACTTTTTGCGTTTCTCATAGTTATCATTTTGTTGATTAAAACATTAACGATTTTATTAGTATTGCTACAAGAATTTTGAAGTTTCAAGCCATGCTTCTATCATTAAATGTTAACGATATAGCTGGGCTAATGCTATTATAAAAGCAAGATCTGAGAAAATTTAGGGCCCTTAACAATTTAAGAGAATATGGTGAAGGTTGGATGGAGCAGAGAAAAATTCTCTCTGGCACCGGGATTTGAACCTGGGTCTTCAGCTTTATGTGCTGACGCTCTATCCACTGAGCCACACCCGATTCCCATTCCAATGCCGGATTGAATTCTCTCAGTTTAAGTTCCACCATCTCTTAGGTTCTCTCTAGTGGCCTACCCTCATGCACTGCGTCACAAATGTGACAGTGGCACAATGTCCAACACACTAATGTGCAGAGGTGCACTCATTACGAGTGACTGAGTAGCCGGGATCTGACGGAAGGAGCGCTGTTTTAAATCACTAAGTGATTATTTTCGCATATCATATATTATTATGATGTACCGAAGTACATATGATATTTCCATGCAGAAATTCTGCGTCATCATATGATGAAGGATCCAGTGTGGCTCAGTGGATAGAGCGTCAGCACATAGAGCTGAAGAGCAGGGTTCAAATCCCGGTACCGGAGAGAATTTTTCTCCACCCCACTCATCCTTCATCATATGATGACGCAGAATTTCTGCATGGAAATATCATATATACTTCGGTACATCGTAATTACGAGGACTTAAACAGGAGGTCTGAGAGAACTGGTTCTGTTGCTGATAAGAGATCTGGAAGACTAAAGGTAGTCAGTGCACTGCTGCTAAGGTGCTTCAGACTAGTAATGAAATAAGTAAAAATTATTATTATGGAATTAGTATTGTTAATCATGTGCCTTATGGTTCACTCAGTAACATCAATCTGATGCACTTCTTTGAGAACATTTCTTGTTTGAACTGTAATAGAGTGATGGCCTGTAATAGTGTGAAGCACAAAAAATAATCACCCTGAGCTGATGTGGAACTCTTTCTCCCTGAACAACTTCTCCTTGCAAACCTACCAATTCCTCTGTGTCATTGTATAGTCCTCAGGATAATGTGTGTAGTATTCTGAGAGTTCTTGCAAAATTTCGTTAGTTACGGCCATACTCTGTCAGTGTCAGTGCTCTAGCTGCATCTACTGAGTTGAGAGTCATAGTTTTTGTTTCAAGAAAAGCAAGAAGTGACTAGAAATAAACTAACTTAACAAAGAAGAGAAAATCCCGAAATGATTACAAATACTAATGTTAATTTTCACATATTAGTGAGATAACTGACAGTAAACAATAATGCAATTTTTCTTCTTCCTACGCTAGATAAAAATCTTTTACTACAATTTTATTAATATTATTCCAGAGAAAACCCATTGTTGTCCTAGCCAAAGGTGTCACTTTCTTTATTTCACAGAAATTAAGTGAAGTGCTTGTAATGGTATTACGTAATATCATTAAGTGAAGTGCTTGTAATGGTATTATGTAATATTCAGTATTGTAAGTTGTCCTATTGTTTTACTGGTGAAGGTATATAAAATAGTTAATTAAAGAGTTTATTCCAGACTGTAGATTGAGAAAATGTTTTGCCTATAACCCTCCTAACTGTACCTCTTTCCTGGTAGTAGTTGTAGACCAGTGGCAGAGATGAAATGTATCAGCATTTCTTGCAATGAACAAAGACAAGCTTTCTGAGATATACTTTCGTTTCTTCGCTATCATTCCACCAACCCTTCATCATTAAATATTATTCATGTAAAGAAACAAATGAACAGAGCTATAGGTATTGCCTCTGATGATGGGTGGCAGCTACTACAATTACCCATTCGTTAGAGGTAGGCCTACTTGTGGTTTTGATTCAATGTACAGGACTTAAGGACAAGTAACAACTTCTTCAACGAAGCTGAAACTATTCTGACATCAAACGCTTTGGGCTAACTTTCTGTAAAGAAGAACATTCCTTTCACCATCATATTTTCTGTAAACATGTTTATTTTCTTTGATCACTTCCTTGGTATAGTGGTTAGTTTGCCTGAATATGAATCACGAGGTTCCAGATCCAATCCCCTGCTATACCCAAGAGATTTTTTAAGGCTTAAGAGTCTAGAAGGGAGTCCATCCAACCTCGTGATAGAAAAATTTGGAAGCCATGTTAGGTGACAAACTTCGGCTAAAGAAAAGCCAATTAATAACACCTGTGGGGACTCGTAGCACCCCTATTCCATCTGGTAGTTATGCAGTTGACTTACTAGGTGGCAGATGCATAGCTTGGCCTTGGCCCCTCATATGACTGTAGTGCGCATGGTTGGAGAGGATGGATTGCTGTGAATTTATTACTCCTGAATTTAGGTACAAGTGTCAGTCCGGAATTGAATAATATTTGTATCATTCCTTATAATTGTCTTGCTTTCTGCTGTTGCAGACCACCACTTTTTCATCGTGAAGCTCAATATAGAACAAGTTGTCGTCCAGGATTACTTTGGTGGTCCAGTCTACGTCAGTGTTGAAGACTACTACAAAGCAACACCACAATAATGAGATATGGTTCCAGAAGTACCCTTGTTCAACTACTTAAGTCAAATGTTTCCCAGTTATTTTTACTTGAATTTCAATTATACAATAACATTTAATATTTGGGAGGAAGAGGCCTAAAATGACATACTTTCTTTAGAAATTTATTTTATAGCTAATAGTTGTTAAAAACCTGAAATGAAGCAGCTGGGAAGTTACAACATTATAAGAACCACCATCTGTATATTTAAAAAAATTGGTAATATATCTCAGTTTTCAGTAAATGATTCCCGTTTCATTTTAGGCTACCTGGTTGGGTACAATGACATAGTATACTTCTTTGAATAAACTTTTCTTTTATATACAATAAGATGTAACAAGTCTCAATATATTGAAATAGTGAAGCATAACATTGTTCTAGGTACAAGTACAGTTTTACATACTGAGCTACAAGAATGAAAACTAATGTGCTTAGACAAATATGTTATGAAAAATAACAGTATCTTATTTTGCTTTTATTCACGTAAGAAATTTTGATTTGAACTTTAATATGGGATCACAGCATCAGTACAAAGCAGACAGGCAATGAATCAGAGCATTCTCTTAAGAATGCTTAATGTGAACTTCGGTATGCTTTGATACCCCGCCATATTCTACATGACATTTCTTTGAACGAGAGAGACATTGTAGTTACACTTCTTTGCTTCTTGAATGACTTAAGCAAGTCCCAGTACAAACAAGCAAGATCGTCATTGCTAGGAACGTCATCAACAGGATCCTGTTTCTTGTAATGGGGTCCAAATCAAATGGTGCCTAACAAAAGCTCTCTAATATTCTAATTACAAACACTTTATTTTGAATTTAATTCTCGTTTTTAGTACTTTTGTGTTTGGAGATGCTGAGAGTTTCTGCCTTGGCTAATTTCTCTTCGTTTTGCAGTTTTAGAACCTGAAGGTTTTGGCGGAATTTGTAGTAGTGATTCAGTTTTTTCTGTCAAAATTTCTGAAATTTCATTCCGATGTTCTTTTGCATTTCTTCCTTGAAGAATGGTTCCTTGTACTGCACATGTGTTCTGGATGAATTTAAAAGGAAAATTTCTGGCTGCTAGAAGCCTGATATTGCATTCTTTGGGGGTGGGGGGAGATTTACAGGTAACATGTAGGCTAAATGAAACAGCTTTGCAATCTGACAGATCGGCACTATCCTTCCAGAATTGTCTGGGGGTCACTTTCTAACTTCTTAGTTGTACTATGTATCAAGTGTCCAGAAATATTAAGTCAAGGAACTAAACCATGTGTATGCATTGCTGTTGGAGACATCACCACGATTGAGCTAGTTTATTAATGTGTATGCCCATCTAGGATTAACAGAACTTGTTCATCCACGAAAGCTTTGCAGCAGAAGTAAATTGGTGCAGCCATTTTACAAACAGGTGTACAGTCAGATAGTCACTTTCGTTGCGAGAATATAGTGGTTCTGGTATGGCTTTATCGTCATCATCATCATTTCGCACTACAACCCTGGGTGGGTTTTGGCTGCTCGTACAACAGTCCTCCATTCTCACCTATCTTCAGTCTTCTTTCTCCAACCCCTCACTCCCATTATTTCCAAGTCCCTGATGACCCTATCTAGCCATCTCTTCTTAGGTCTTCCTTTCCTTCTTCTGTTGTGGACTTTCTCTTGTAATATTCTCTTGGGAATTCTGTTTTCGTCCATTCTCTGTATGTGTCCCAGCCATCTCAACCTCTGGGACTTCATAAATTGAACAATATCTTGTCCTCCAATCAGTTGATTGATTTATTCATTATAATGCATCCGCCATTCGTTGTTTTCACATACTGGTCCGTATATTCTCCTTAGAATTTTTCTCTCGAAACACCGTAGGAGATCTTCTTCTACTTTAGTTAGTGTCCATGTCTCAGATCCATATGTTGTTACCGGTCGAACTAAAGTGTGGTATATGTTTAGTTTGGTTGTTCTCGTAATTAGCCGACTACTAAGCAATTTAACATTCGCAAAGTATGCTCTGTTGCCTGCCAGTATTCTGTCCTTAACAGTTATGCTCATATCGCAGTTGTAATCGATTATGGCGCCCAGGTATTTAAATTGTTTAACTACTTCAAACATCATATCTCCTACTGAAATGGCTTTATCGTAACATGTTTTATTAATTTCTTACTAAGAAATATTAATCTTGGAGGAACACATTGTCCACTGGCACTTGCACAAGCCACTACAATAACATGCAGTCCACACTCAGTACTTGAGTACCATTTCTTTATTTTCTTTTTATTAATTGCCTGTGCTTAATGCCGTTCATGTTGGTTGTGTTTGCAGAAATTTATCTCAGGTTTTACTTTCTGGGAATCTTTTATCCAGACTTTTCCTGCCACTCAATTCTGATTATTGAAAGACTTAATACACATTCTTTCTGTTAATCCAAATGAAAATTTATAAATATCAGTTCTAGTTAATCCAGACAATAAATTGAGACTTCAGCTCGAAAAAGTGGGGTACCAGTTTCTTTTATAGGCTTACTTATTCATAAAATACAGATCAAAATTTCCAAAGTCTATCTTCGTCTATTATCTCTAGAACAATAGTAAGGTACCGGTATCTGACAAATCTATAGGTTAGAGTGCTTCTTTACTATGCAAAAAGTCTCGGGTTCGATTTTCTGATTACCGGTACTAATGATCTCTTGCATAATATGAGAATGTTTACAGCTACATAAAAACAGAGCTGTCAATACTTGTTAATAGGCAATACTGTATACACTTTCGTACCTGTAGTAAGGTTCAGCATAGTATTGTTCTGCCTCTGTAAGGGCTGATATATAGGCTATATAAAGGAGATGGAAACAGAAATAGACACTTTTCTTGTATCTCATGAATTAAAGATTGCGCAGAACTTACAAACCAATTTTTATAGATTAGGCCCTACAATTTAGAAATTTGTATATTTTTTTAAGTTATTCTAATGCCATGTATTTAGTTTCAGTCAGCTATGATTAATTTTTATTAATCAGCATAATTTTGTACCACTTCCAATTTCGTTTCAAGTAGGCTACTGTTGTTTCTGTTGGCGATATTTTTATAGAAAAGGTCTAAAGTTACAATATTACACAAAAATGTTGTAAACATATGCATCCCCAGTCAGTTGAAATGAAATTACAAAGTAACATAAAGTAAAACTGTTATTTCAATTGGTTGTAATGTTACAATGTAGGATATAATCAAGATATTCCAAAGCAAGATTGAGTGCTGTGATTACTAAGTCAACAAATACTGCAATAATTAAAATAACTGTTCAGCCGACCAAGAACTCCTTTTATGGCAGAACGAATATTGTGGTTGAGAGGTTGTGCCTTATTGTTAAACTATTTTTTGTTATTGATTGTAATAAAAATAAATTAGTGATAAATATTATATTGATTTTTAATACAATGCCATGTTACTGATTCATTCATTCATAGTGTTCTGCCCAAGGGCAGGTCTTTCACTACAAACCCAGCTTACTCCATTCTTTCCTATTTTCAGTCTTCTTCTTAGTTTCCGCATATGATCTTAATATCGTCTGTTATTTGATATCTTCTTCTACTCTGAACTCTTCTCTCGTTCACCATTCCTTCCAGTGCATCCTTCAGTAGGCAGTTTCTTCTCAGCCAGTGACCCAGCCAATTCCTTTTTCTCTTCCTGATCAGTTTCAGCATTACGTTTGCAGTTTTTCTTGGGAAAGGCAAATGGAGTAGCTTCCCTTTGCTTTTCGCACACCACTCTCTCTTTCGCATCTTAAAAGAACCCAGGGGACCTCAGCATGAGGGTGAGAAGAGTGGATTTGACTAATTAGGTCCTCCGGACTTCACTGAAATTCATTAGTTCTATCAGGGTTTTTGATCTGATCAGAGACTGGGAAATTCCAATTAGCCATTACTATTACATCATATTAATTTAGAGTTCATAATTTCCCTTCATTTGAATGCTGTGTTTAAAAATATCTGGAAGAGCAGAAGAATAAAATACCGGTATGCAATAAATTCTGTTCGACAATAGTGACTCGTCAGAGAAGGAAAGAGAGCCTGCTCTTCAATTTTTTTATATAAAATATATCAATAATGAAGTATGCAGGGTGTTTTGAAAAAAAAAAAAAAAAAAGGTTCCAATATTTAGAGAGGCGATAATATGCATCAAAACAGGAAATAAAAGTCCTACAAACACAGGGTCTAAAAATTAATATCTTCTGAGAAATGAGTAAATGTAGATGTAGATTCATAAAAATACAAACAAAATTCAGAATCTATTTATCTTAAAAATGTATTGCTAGTTGCTAAATTATCAACAACATTTGAAATTCAGTTGGGGGTTTTGTGGCCAGTCATTTAAAACTTTGGATCATTTAAACCAAATTATTCATTTAAATTTTACAAGTGTAGGAATGTACACCTCCAACTTCATAGAACAAAGTGCACCGCAATAATTAAGACTGTCATAGTCCCTAATATCCTAACGGAACTAGTATGAGATATGAAAGAAGTAAAAATTTCCTTAATTATTATTAACAATTCGACAGATGTATTATAACTTATAAGTTCGCAATGTTTCTGTTGTAAATATTAAAACAGAATTGTTGTCTGTCATTAAAATAGGAGAAAATGTGAAATTAAAACAGCCTAACTTATTGGGCGATTTTTAAAGAATTGCGAATTTCCATGAAAACATCTGGCAATATGATTCTTCACGGCAGAAGCAGCGGTATCAGAGAGATATTCAGGGCAGTTTGGAAACTGTGACGGAACTAGGCCTACATTAATTTTTTTTTAATTACCGGTACTTGTTACACTGCTGTATCACATAATTAATATTCTATTAACAAGAAATGTATGGGCTGTTTATTTACAGCATTGCAGGCCAACTCTACCTAGAAATGAAATATAGAACTACTGGTAACCTTTTATCAATCCATCTTGGGTTTCAGAAAGGTGTAATGAGTAACTTTTCAATCTTTACATAATAAATGCATACAGTTGTTCTTTTAATCTCATAATCTCTAAAATGAAGTTCACATACCTACAAGCCAATTTAAACTGAAACGCGAATGACCAATAAAAGAAAAGGTTATGTTACATTTGGAAACTATAGGCTACTGCTATCCCTTAATGTGATTTTAGTATCAAAAGAATTCAATACCGGTAATCTAATATTACACATACCTCATAGTTTTTCGTAAGAATAACATTTTTCCGATGAATAGCTCTAATCCATTTTAGTCTTCGATCTTCTGTAGTGGGAAAAGACAAAACACTTTACTTTCGGTCCATTTAAATAATTGCCTCTACAGTTCGGCACTTTTGTGGCATTATGCCTTCTAATGTGATAGTACTGGACCACTTAAATATAATTTCACAAACACATTTATTTAAAACATAGAAAAACCTAAACAAGAAACACGTGAAAAATTCCGGCTTCCCGCCTGTGCTTCAAAACCTGAAGCCCAAACAGCATGACGTCACAAGATGTTCAGATTTTTTGCGAGGTTTTCTTTGTAGTACTGTAGGTGGTGTTGGCTGAACACGGATTGGTATTTGGTGCCTAGACGATGGTGAAGGGGGCGAGGGTGCGACAATAGTTTTGTTCCAGCCAATACCGAATTTCTTTCGACGCATGCGGCAGTTATATATGGTGTCAGAACTATACATGTTTTTTTGAAAGATGGGACATGACAGGAGCGTTGCGATCGGAAAAACAACTGAATGTCACATAGCGTGGTAAGCCTGTTGCTATGGTAACAACGGTTGAGTTGCCAAACTTACCGTTCCCACATGGCTATTGCTTAATAGCTCTCTTGGCGACGTTTCGTGTTTGATTCTCTGTCGCTTTTTATATTGTTTTCTTATCTTCGCGTCAATTGTCAGTGAATGTTTTAACGTCTGCCATCTTAACGTCAATTGCTAGCTTCCATCAGCTGGCAGCAATTTAGTCCATATTGGCAACAAAGCACTGTAGTTCCAAGCTCGGCCGCTGGAGACTTAACTGTCATGTCCCATCTTTCAAAAAACCAAGTATAGTTCGGGATTTTACGGTCTTGAATTGTTCTTTCACGGCCTTTAGAGTTTCTTCTGACATTAAAATGATCTATTATACCGATATTCATCTTCCGAACTTTTTTTTCTCTTGTACGGAGGAGGGACCCGAAGGTTATTGTGCTTACCACTCCTATTCTGTGAATGATTGGGTAGCCAAACAGCCGCACTCTTGTACAAGTAGCCTACAGCACACCACACTGTGGACTTAACCCGGGATATGGTATGGATGATGATATGTGAATTGATGTCAAAATGAGTCCGAGGTCCAATGCCGAAAGTTACCCAGCAATTTTTCTTCAATTGTTGAGGAAAAATCCCGAAAAAAAAACCCAACCAGGTAACTTGTCCCAACCATGATTCGAACCCGGGATCTTCCGAACTTAATTCTTTGTAAAATATATCGCAATCACTTTCCAATATTTTTCTCTTATTTTAATCTGCCTAGTTTCGAAGCATTTTAACCATAACTTCAGATTAAACCATCTGCGCATGCATCAGCAATTAAGAATTCTGAGTTCCTGCTCTTAATCGAGACCAATTTCACTCATTCTGAACGAGTTCTAAAGCACGTTGGCACTGGGAGTTCAGTATCGGTTTGGAATCAGTTCTTGTCTTGATAAAGGGCATCCTTGACGTACTCTAACAATGTTTATTTGTTACAGACTAGTGTGAGAAACTACAGTAGGCTATTTCAATCTATTTGTACATTATAGCTGCAGTTCAGCAATTAAACAAATAAATTTCACTCAATTAAGTTTTGAAGATAAATTGTAACAGAATAATGGCATGATTTTATCATTCACTATTTTAATGATAATTTCTCATAAAATCTGTTTGATGTAAATGCACGTCTGTCTAGTAGCATGACTGATGCATGGTATAATAAAATACATTTTGAAAGTGATAGTGCACACGCAATTAGAAAGAGCAAGAACCACCACTGGTGAGGAAACTTCAATAATCATCTATCATTTCATAAAAAGAAGATCGGCACAATAAGCTTCAGGCTGTGGAGCAAGCCCTCGGGTCCCCCTCCCCCCAAATAAGAAAAAAAGTGTAGGAGAAGATGGGAATTGGATGTGGAGGATATGTGACAGAAGGACAAAATACAGTAGAACATGAAGATGAAAGAAATACTAGAGAGTCCTCCGTACATGACGCTTCTCTCACACTGCAAGCTCAGCAGCATTTTCTGTTATATATGCCTCGCACAATTACACCAAAATTGACCGCATTTCTGTGGTAGTAACTTTAGTTTCTAAAACCTGTTAGTGGGAATTGTTTATAAACAGCTTAAAAATGAATACAAGTGCATCTTACCTTTGTTACAAGTCTAACACTGTGTCTGACTTTGAAACGAGAGTGCCCAGGTTCAAATTCTGGTTGGGACAAGTTACTTGGTTATGGTTTTTTTCAGAGGTTTTCCCTCAACCAATTAAATCAGGATTGCTGTATAACTTTCGGCATTGGACCTTGGACTCATTTCGTAATCATTTTTTCACATGTCACTATCACCATCACTATACTGCGTGTTCAGTTCAAAGTGTGTCATGGCTCACTGTATGCCGTCATGTGGCTAGCCGATGAGCCTAGAGAATTCAATCTTCCTACACTTCCGCAAAGGTGTATTACCTATGGGCCAGAGAAGTTGCCTGGCAAGTACGGTGTTCATTCTGAAGAGTACTTACCGATACATATGGTAATGCCGGTAGTGGCAGGAATGTGAACTGTTTGGAAACACGTACTGAGATGAGTTTTTTTCTTACTGTCGGGAAATGGGGAGAGGGTGAAGACGATTACTTATGTACAGTATTTGACATTAACTTAGACGGCCAACATGGACACAGAGCATTTGATTTGTGTTGTGGAATGTTGCCGTACGTAACTGATGATAACAAATACCCTGCTTACGACTTAACCGCGCAAAACACAGTTCGAAAGAGGTTATGGTAGCACACAGACTGTACAGACCGCCATCTGTTACTACGACATTCAAGTTATACGATACACGTTCTCAAGTTCAGATTGAACGCCTTGAATAATAGGCAACTTCTCTGACATAAAAGCAGAAACTCGCCTCAAATCGCCGACTCACAGAGTGACATCATGACACACTTTGAAACAAACACCCAGTAGTCTGGATTAAGCTCATGGTGCAGCATCCTGTATGTGTGTAAGAGCATGAACATTCGGTGATAAAATTATTAAAAAAACCAGGAGTGGTAAGCAGAATACGACTCAGGCTGTGGTGAAACTCTTTGGGCCCCTCCTCTGCATAAAGGAGTGAGAAAGAGAGTTAAAAGTATCCTCCTTCTGCTTCAATACATTTTTGACATCTCCGGAGATTGATTTAGTATAGTTTGAAATTACTTTTCGGATATCTTCTTCCACTTTTCGCAGAATTTAAAACTACAAAAACTCGCTGCAATGTGCTATACATACACAGTTATCAAAGAATTAGAAAAAAAAAACATAGTTTGCACTGCAATACACACGAATGAGTAAACCCTTCAGTAACTCACAACAGACTGAAGTGAACTGCACACAAGCAACACCCAACAAACACCCTTGAATTTCGGCACGTACAATAGGCACAGCATGGAAGGCAACGTTCCTATAGGGTACATTACATAGAGTCACATATGGAGACTTCATAGGCAAGGTATCAATGTCAGGAATTGAACTCAAGACTTCTTGAATACATTCATCATCCGATATTGGCTGATTATGTGAAAAATGGAGAATTACAAACCTGAGATCCATAAAATCAATAACAGGAATAATTTAATATATTTCAGAGAAATAAAGGTACATGTACAAGAAAAACTTCAACTGAATAATTCAGACTTTATTTACAGTGAGAAAGTAATCATTTCATTTCAGAAGTCGTGTACAAGCTCCCCTGAAACAGAAAAGAATTGCCATCACCCTTCTGCCTTGCAACATTTCACAAAGGAACGCAAATGTCGGAAGACTGAGTCTACAGGGTGTCTCAGGAGAAATGTAAAATACTTTAGGATAAAGTAATTTCGATTAATCTACATCGATTTAACATTATATAATGTCCGAAATGTAACAGTTCGGAAATTATTGATACGCGAACTTTTAAATGGAGAGAGGCATTATAGATGTATTTCAATGTTTTAGAACATTGTGATATGGTACATTATTGAAAATGCTGTACTTTGTGCTGTTCCAATAAGTTTATTTCATAATTGGAGACCTCCCCGGAATAAAGATGTAACCAACAAAACTGTAATTCATATTTCAGGATAAAGGAAAATTATTTCAGGGGATATTTCATTAGGCAAATATTTCCTATCATAACCGTTTGACTAAAAAGGATAAAAGTTTATTCAGTCATTGAATGCAATAATTTATTGTTATAAATAAATGCTTTAAAATTAGTTTTTCCACCTACATCACACATTTCAAGAAATTTGATGTTACATCCTTTTTCCGGGGAGGTCTTCAATTAATACAAACTCAGTAAGAGAATAAAATAATTACATAAGACAAATTACTAAGATTGCCCTTCTTATGGCTCTTTCCGACCTGAATGAAACACTTGGTAGCTTGCCAGTTTCAGATAACATCCAGTAAACATAGGAACTCATACAACTATGTGAGACACTTCGATTAGGAAAACGTCATCTGTATTCCTTAACAACAACCAATGCATTCACTAAGCGAATACACGAATTAAATATCAAGTGAACATTTATTCGTTTGTGTGTGTTGCACAGGCGCTGTGATGCTCAGATGCTGCCAGTGCTGAAGATCTGGCGTAAACGTCAAGTATAGTACATGCAAGACGTTCCAGTATTTCTCCCCTTAATTACTCTTCAACTGTTAGACTTCGAACATAGGTCTATCAAGTTAAATCGATGTAGATTAACTCAAACAACATTATCCTGAAGTATTTTACATTCCTCCTGAGACACTCTGTATAATGGCCACAGTAAGATAGGTTTACTTTTAAATTGATAAAGAAATTAAATTCAATGCTTAGAAAGTACAAACATTCACTGTATTTATCAACCAAAGCTGCTGTGAATTTTGTCCAAACACAGGGGCATACGCAAGAGGGGTGTTGAACTTTAAAAAAGTGACATATTTAGATTCGAGTATTTTTTATCCATAATCGTTTAATAATAATAAGTAAGTAATCGTTTACCTATCATATACAAATAACTGGGGCACAGATGCATTATAGGAGCATGGTTGATTGGTATGAATACTACTATCGATATGTATTGTTGTTATAATCGACATAAAATATGTTGCCAACATCTAAATTAATAGTCAAAATGGAAATAACGGCAGTAATAGTAAAATATATTTTCCCTGGACCAAAAATATAATACAAACTGACTAAAATCACATCAGTAGTAACAAACTGTTTAAATTTTTTAATTTGGTAGCATTTAATGCTTGTTGAATATTGAATGCTAAAAATGATAATCGAACCATCACTTCCGTTGATCTTTTTTTGCGTATAATGTGTGATGGGTGGTCCCTATAATGCATCTGTTCCTCTTAATTATACAAAATTAAATACAAGTTAAAATTTGTTAAAAATTGGATGGCTGTGAAAAAAAAATTAGGTTTCAAAGAGTTTGTAAGGATATTAATGAATATGTTCTATTAGAACATGTATAATAAGAATAAATATACCGTAACATAATACACAAAATTTAAAATACCGACAGTGTAAACTGTAAACAATTTTAATAATGACCCCCTCCTCTTGACAAAATTCTGCGTACGCCACTGTCCAAACATCATTTTATAACGAGAGTATCAGAAAACTATATACAATTTTTTTTATAAAACAAACTGATTGCACTGTTTTCTGAACAGTGTGCTTGCAAGATAGATGGTGGCAGGAGATAACCATCACTAGTATGAGAAACAATAGGCCTATTCATTATTAAACTGTAAGATTATTTGCGAGTTATAATGTAAAAATACATTAGGCCTATGCCTTCCTGAGGGAAGGAAGATCGAGCCAATTCACTCTCACTGATCTGCTCAGTTAAATATGCTGTACTATATTGCTTTCACACTTCGTAAGTCTACAGATGGAGATGGGAAATAATTATGAGAATATTATGGAGCAACTTATTAAATTACAATTATTTTGAACTGACAAGCAAACATTCTGATGGGGGAAAATAAAAAAGTTATTTTTTTTTCTGCCAGCATTTTAATAATGTCAAAAGAAGTGCTTGTACAAATTTTGGACATTCGACAGCAATTACAGGGGTCGTAAAAAAATAAGTTCGCCAGAGGCCGTTAACAAAAAGAAAACACAATTTCACTGGAAAAATTTATTGGAACAACACAGTAATTGTTGAGCTATTTTTCAACATATTCTTCACCGGAACTGAGACGTTTATCATATTATGGGATCGACAGAGAGATACAGACGGCTGTCAAACGATGGTTCTGATCCCAGGTGGCTGACTTCTATGACACAAAGATACAAAAATTGATCCCATGGTACGAAAAATGCATCAATTCCAGTGGGGGATGTGTTGACAAATAGCGCAACAATTGCTGTATCTGTTTCAATAAATCTTTCCATGCAATTGTTTTTTTTTTTGCAAACAGCCCCAGGGAAAATCACTTTCTGGACGGCCTCCTAATTGCGGTCAAGTGGCCAAAATTTGTATAATCACTTCTTTTGAAATTATTAACATAGTGAAAGAAAAAAATTTAACTTTCTTATCTAAATGAGGCAGTAGAGCAACTTGACAGCTTCAGATACTTAGGGTGTACTATAAGCAGTAATATGAGGTGCTACCAGGAAGTCAAAAGGAGGATAGCAATGGCAAAGGAAGCTTTTAATAGGAAAAGGAGCATCAGAATGTTTGCTTGTGAGCAAGTTTTCTTAAGCCTGGTTTCCATGATGTGTGGATGTTGGATCACACGCATGGAGCACTGATGGCAGTTAGGTTGCTTACTTGCAGAAAATCTCACCCACTGCTCGCTGCTTTGGTAACTAGCTTGTTGAATTTCCTGATTAGGTTCCTTGCTATTTTTTTGTGTGTGCTTGCATGCTGGGATAGTGTAACCAAATTAGTTGTTTTGAAACTAAATGTATGTTTTTTTTTTTTTTTGTATTACTTAGTTTCTAAGAATATAGCAATAATTAAATATAGGACTCTGGTTGTTTTATACTCCTGGTTTAGTTACTTTGTTATTACAACATTGACTATTGTTATGACTTCAGTGGTTTTTCACTTAAGGTTTAGTTTGTTATTCATAACGAGTGTTGGAAACAAAGGCTGCGTTCAGCCAGGACAGCGCTGATTCAGCTATTCATGTTTGCTGAGTTACAGCAGCTGTGAATGGCTGAACGACCAGATTCCAAAATGTCCACTGTGTTGACAAAGAAACACATCATTGTTCCGTCTACTGCGGAATATAAGACACCATTGGTTGTTGTGTACCCCCTCCACTTCCGCTGGCTCGCAGCAGGCTTGCAGTGAAAATAAATTTGCTACGAAAAATGGCGGCTGCTATTTCAGTGCTGTCGGTCAGCAAGGCGTTCAATGCTGTCACTATTTCAGCATTACCTCAGCGCTGTCCTGGCTGAATGCAGCCAAAGCAACAGATGAACAGCAGACGATTTTACAATTGTACTAGAGAGCAACTGAAAAGTTTGTATTCAAAATGAGTTACAAGTGGATCAAAGATCAAGTTAAGACTATGAGGAATGCTATTGAGAGTCCGAATTTGGAATTACCATAATAAACGAATGCTGTAAAATGGGGACAATTGAGAGGGAAGACAGTCATTGCTTACTATATTGTTCTAGTAAGCAATGACTGTCTTCCCACTGCAGTTTATAACAAAACTTTATAACCAAGAATGAAGTTTTGATCCTATTCCCCCCACTGATCCTATTCACCCCATTTTAGGGTGCCCATTTTCGTTTCTACATTTTTCTTTTCTGAACTTGATTCTCCTTCTCCTCAGCATCCAAAACCAGCAAAACAGAAAAGGCTGCTAAACGTCTCCTTCCAATAGCTTCCATCACACATTCAATGTGTTGTTGTTGTTGTTGTCTAGTGCCTTGCATTTGGCAATGAAGCCATTAGCAGTCGTGCTTTCCAATACTTTTGAACTGTAGTGTCTTCTGATCTTAATGCTTCACAGGTCTTCAAGTGGTCTTCATTCATTTCTGCTGGATCGTTACACAGGACACATATGGGTGAAGCTGAGATACCTATTCTGTAGAGATGACTTGCTAGACAGTCATGATTTGTCAATAGTCTGAAGGCTGCAACTGCTGTTTTGCTTGGTCTCTGGGGGATTATATCTGGGTTGGAAAGTAGTGTAATCCATTTTTTGTCTTTAGCATTTGATTCTATTTCTTGTAGGTATGAATGAGAAAATTTTGTAGTGATCAAGTGTTTTATTGAGGAATATGAGAAATTAAATTTAGATTTTTGTTTTATTGTTGCGCCTTTCTTGGCAAGTGTGTCTGCGGTTTCATTCCCCGTGACTCCACAGTGTGCTGGAATCCATTGGAGACGGACAATCTTATTAACTTTTTGGAGATGTGTTAACATTTTGTAGCATTCTCTTATTTTTGTTGACTTCTTTGTAGCATTTGAACATATTCCCTGAATTGCAGCTTTAGAATCTGAAAGAATTACTGTTGTAATGTGTGATATTTACGTCCCAGCATGCAAGATAATGATAACAGACATGGAAGCCAGCAGCATAGCTACCACAGCACCAAGCTTGCTGGCAGCAAAGAAACAAGCACAGTCTGAACAGGGCTTTAGAGTAATTGGGATGATGGGAATGATATATTGCAATTACATTTGGAGAAAACCGATTCCTGTCACTAAACAGACTGAGCCATCAATGAATCATTATGGCATGATGCTTAATGAGCGTACCTGGTTTCCTGGCTATGAAGTGGGCTACCCAGCCAGTGCCCCCATTATGCATACTTGTAACGTAGCGAACTGAGATGGTGCCGGTGCTGCCCTCATGTATCACGGGGTTATCCTAAAACGCACAAATATGTGACTTTATACAAGGTAAGTCATGGGAATCTGACGATTTTTAACATATAAAATAAGTTGATAACAATGACATTTGGGCCAATAAGTATAGTGTGCATGCACTATGAATGCCATTACAATGGTTAAAGAAATGTATCCAAACCATGTGATTTCCAGAGGAGAATTTTCATGGCCTGCACGTTCACCAGATCAATCAGTATGTGACTACTTTATTTGGGGTTACCTAAATCTTAAGTGTACATTAGGAAACCAAATTATTTTAATGAACTCAAGAAGGCTATATGGGACAACAGGACAACATGGTGCAATCAGTGATGTACAATCTGCGTGACTGACTAGAGCAATGTATCTTTCGTAAGTGGTGGGAGACATTTAAGAGATGTGCTGTTTAGAAAATGAGGTCATATACCCAAATGTCATTCAATAACCTATTGTTATATAACCGTATTAACATTTTAATTTATATCTTATATTGTTGATTTCGTTTTGAAAATCGTCAGGTTCTCATGGCCCACTTTGTTTTAAGTATAGATAAAAGTACGTTTTTATAACAAAGAAAGTAGTATAATAGTGAAAATTAAGTACCGGTGACTCAGATTTAAATGAATATATGTATTTTCAGAATCTTTAACACCACATTATGGTGTTCGAAATTGCTTCTATGTCTTATTATTGGAAGGGTATTCATTATTACCATATTTATCCATCAAGTTCATATAATTAATATATGAAAAGTATCTAAGAAATTATATTTTCATATATTGTACCAATAACTTAAGTGACCTTTATAAGATCGACTGACTCTTTCCAATAATATACCAGTATGCAAGGGGACATTTTAATAGGTTCAGACCCTGCTACTGTACTGAAAGAAAATGCAGTTACAAACACACGAACAGTTTGAAAAAGAATACCATTACTATAATTATTGAATTCACATAGCTATATCAATTAAGATAAACTATATATGCTCAATTTACAATTTTTTTCTCCTGTATTATGTGCTTCGTTTGAAATTTTGATATTAAAGAGTTACCAGTACTACAGATGTAGGCGGTCAAATACAGTAGAACTTATTTTCCTTGATTTGAATTAAACTGGCATGAAAATCTATATAATGTGGAAATCAAACAAATTAATTTTCCTTATTGCTTTCAGAGTACTGATCCACTTTAATATTTGACACTGGTAACAATCATCACTTTTCATTATTTCATTATTTTTATAAAATTATTACTTTTTCGTATAGGCTTTATCTGAAATTAAGTAAACACACACTAGTATTTAAAATTTAACTGAAGGTTACTGCTGTAGAATCTTTAGTGTATTATAAATATTCATAATTTAAATATGTATGTCACTAATGCATTGATTAAGGCTGGGTGGGTGGAAGAGAAGGCCTTATGGCCTTAGCTCTAGCAGCGAAAATAAAACATTCTATTCTATAAATGAGGCATAAAGTGTATGTAAAAACTATGAGACATTTTTCTTTTTCAAGTTTATGTTTTTCACTTGTTAAACTGACATTGTTCTTTTACGATTATACAAAGACTAATTCTCTTTTACTTGCGTTTAATAAGTGCATTTAATATTTTGATATTATATAATTTATTATACATTTACTTTCGAGATAAATAACATTAAGAAACTATATAGATATTGGTATGGATCTATAAATAATTTTTATAAACATGAATTATTATTGTTCGACAGAAAGGCTGCAAACAATTCTGGTATAAGGATGAGGAAATGGAAGAAAAAAATAAGAAAGAGTAAATCTCTCATTGATAATTTTATGCTAAAACAAATTAACAGTAGTTGACCTATAAGACAAGTGCTTTTGATTAGCCTATTGTGAAAAAAAAATATGTATATATATTTCTTTTTAAGAAACTAAGACATTCTCGAAACTTTAACGTGAAATAATTGCAATAATTTCAACTATAAAGAGCTGTACGGAAAATAATTAAGAATGTGTTGTTCATAATAATGTACTGGTAGTCTTTGCTTCAAGGACAAACTTACCTCCCCACAGTACCGTGACACGAAAGTTTCCACGTTATTCTCCAAATCCACATCATAGATCTCGAGAAAGTCTGATGTGCATGTGCTGCGAGACCCAATGTCGAACACTGCAAGAATGTTGATATTAGCCAGTTTTCAGAGATGAAGAAATATTCAAGAGAAAGCAATGTTGTGTACATTTGTAGTTTGACTGTATTCTGTATCTCTCTTCTATCCCTCGAAATTATTCAAATCAACTTTACAGGGAGTTATACCTGAAATCTTGATTTGCATAATACAGTCACTGTTCGTTAACAGAAAACCACAATTTAAGTCACACGGAGTTAGGGTGCACTCGAAGTTGGTTGCTTGTTGGTTGTCAACCCACTTTGAGGTCTGTGGATATAGAGGGAAAAATTGGATCAGTGTCGGGTAGAGTTCCCGGGTAGCTCAGTTGGTAGAGCGTTGGTACGTTAAACCGAAGGTCCTGGGTTCGATGCCCGGCCCCGGAACAATTTTTCCCTCGAAATTATTCACTCTCTTCTATTGTTTTTTTTATTAAATAGACAGTCTTTGTACAGTAGAAACTCTATTATCTGTGGTAATGAAAGGAGTGGAGTGGACGGTTAATCGAAAAAATTGGATAATCCGTATCATAAAATATTTTCATAAATTAAATGCATATTACAGTTTTGTAATTTTCTCCATAATGTGGTGTTTAACATGCTAGATAGTGAATCAGAAGTTAACTAATTTAGTCTGGTTGTCAATGATGGATTTATAAGGCCCAAGTAAATTCCTTGTGATGTTTGTTTGCGAAAAGATAGAAGTAGTAGACGTCTCCTGTTGTAGATTTACATACTTCATACACTTTATCCTTGTTTTTCATTAAATCGTGCACAGTAATGACAAATTCGTATTCTGATGCAAAATGAGCCACGGTTTCTCTTTTCCCAAAGCTCTCAATTATTTGCATTTTTATTTCAATACTTAGCAAAACACTTTTGACACTCATGGAAGATATTTTACATAGAAAATATAAAGTACGGACACTCGAACAGTAGGACAAGAAGTGAATGCTGCACAGGTTTGCTATTAATTGTGGGAAAGTTCTTGGGATCATTTCTTTGAAAGCAGATAGTGACTATTTCATAAGTTGGGAAAAATACCTTCAAGTAACGCCTTCAAGTTCAGATAATGAAGAGGAGGAATTGTGAGACAAGTTTGGTCTCGAAAACAAAAATGAAAATGACAAAAATATAAAACACCAGTCGCAATAGGCATAAATAGGATACTGTACATTAATATTACCGGTATCATACTTGTAAAGTTTTGAGTTCAGACTTGGACTTCATTTCAACATACCTGTGAACTTCAAGAGGGGCTGTGTCTCTACAGGCACAGACACATCCCAACGGCACTGAGATGCGTTGCGGTAATTGTTGGGGTACATCGGACTGGTAAATACGCCCCCATAGTTGAACAGCCTGCCTCCACAGCCTCTGCCTGCAAAAATAAATAAATGGATAAAAAAATAAAATAAAAATAAAAAAACCGATTGCTAAACAGCTCTCTCATTTACAGGAAATTTACCATATGATTCTAGTATTACTTTCCTGCAGAAGGAAACCATATTGAAGATGGTCTTTGAAAGTCTATCAAATTCGGTTGAGGAAAGTCAAAATATCTCTTCTGGTTTTGAACCTATTTTTTTTTTCATGAAAAAAAAAAGAATAAAGATAAGTTCCATATCCATACCACTAACTCATACCCTTCTATGTGTAGTGATCTCTAATATGCGTATGGTGCTGAAATTGAAAACAGGTGTCAATGGAATCGAGATCTATCAAGAAGAAGAAGCAATGACTTAATTAAGAAGTGCTCGGTATTGGGGTGGAAGAGGGAACAATCCAGTTTTGGATAGTTGTCGGGAATCTGTCTTGTTTTGATGAATTCGGCTATTTACTTATTTGTATTTGTATACTATTAGAATGGATAGAATATTAATAGATTTCTTTCATACTCGATGACTGACTCGTCCCTTACAGCTATATTCCAACTTTGGCCAGATCTCCTTCAATATTAGACTTCATACATTCATGTCTACAGTGGTCAGCATCTTGAATAAATAAAACTGACATACATCTCATACATCCAGTTTTCTAAGCTTTGCAACTACTTTGTTACTTTCTTTGCCTAGTATTTTTTATATCTGATATTAGTACCAAGTATTGAAGGCTGACACACAATATTTTCATTCAATTAAATAAACAAATAGATGTAAGTAAATAAATAAAGTGGGATATAAGTAAATAAAGAGATAATAAAAATAATAGGTACAATGGCGTACTTGAAAATTCTTTATCATTTGATCTGTATCTTCCTCCTTTAAGAGTAATGTGTTAAAACCGTAGATCACTGTTGTTTTTTGACACTGTCCTTGGTGCACTATGGAAGCTGGATTATGTTATGCCAAGATGATGATTTTTATTGATGAGTAAACGGTATAATGCTGGTAGAATAAACGTGAATACTCGGAGAAAATCATCCTCAAACACAGTCTTATTCCAATATAATTTCTCATTAGACTCAAAGAGATTTCAACCTTTACCTTCAACACGGAAAATTGACACTATTTTTTTATTATACCAAATGGCTAAACAGTGATTTAAGTGAGGGAGGAAGCAATGTTTAGAAGAGGTGTAGATTGGACTAACCCAAATTCCGTGAGCTGGAAAAATTGCATTTATCAATGACTAGAGTGGAACGCAGCCGGGAAGGCGGCGTGAAGACGGTTGCGCGATAGCATTCGCGCGCTTTGTGGTATGACGTGTTTTCCGTTGAGCCAATAGAATCATTTCAGTAACAGACGATTGAGTGTGCAGTTCACGAGTGGATGTTTTAAGAGTTTTATTGAAAGTATTACGATAAACAAATTTAGATTATTATTTGTGTGTGTACTATAGAAACATGGATCCAGGAAGAGAAAAACGGCAAGTATTACATCGGCAGGCGAGAGAAATAGTGTTTAAAGTGTATTTATAATTCGTAAGCATCGAGTAGCAGACAGCGAGATGTGGTGAATGTAAGGAACGCGACGTTGCCACACCTCAAAAGAAGACAGCAGAAGCATGTGGTATCGGTTTACGAACAATGCAAAGAATAACAAGCTACGGAAATAAAAATAATGCAGTGTTCAAATCGCCAAGGAAAAATCCTAAGAGAAAAAAACCAGTCACGGATTTGGATAACTTCGATAAACATGTACTGCGTACAATAATATTTGACATGTATAAGAATGGTGAATATCCTACTGCATTAAAATTGGTTCGAAAAATGAAAGAAGCAGTGGGATTTAATGGCAGTAGGGATTCGATACTGCGGATTTTGAAACAAATGGGCTTCTTTTTTAAAAAATGCAATGACGGGAGGAAATTTCTTTTGGAAAGGATTGACATTGTTACAGCTAGAATAGCCTTATTAAGAACAATTCATAAGATAAGAGAAGCCGGGAAGTCTTTGATATTCTACTTAGACGAGACCTGGATAAATCACAATCATAGCAGGAGTGCCTGTTGGCAAATGAGTGATGGTTCTGGAGGACTACGGGTACCAATTGGTAAGTGTGGCCACCTCATTGTGTTGCATGTTGGTTCATCTGCTACTGGCTTCATCCCGCAATGCAAATTTATATTCCGCTCAAAGTCCAAGACATCAAATTCAGATTACCATAAAGATATGGACTATTCACTTTTTAAGAAATGGTTTGTGGAGAAATTATTGCCTAACATTCCACCCAATTCTACAATAGTAATGGACAACGCCAGTATTCATTCAGTTCAACTAGACCGAGCTCCATCCACCAATACCCGCAAAGCAGATATAATGTCTTGGCTTTCGAGGCACAATATTCCTCACACATCTTCCCAGAAAAGAGACGAACTCCTCATGTTGGTAAAACTATTCAAGTCGAAGACAGTATCGTATGAAATAGACAGCATTGCCAAACAACATGGCCATCAAGTGGTTCGCCTCCCTCCCTACCACTGCCATTACAATCCTATTGAATTAATTTGGGCGCAAATGAAATCGTATGTTGCCGAGAAAAACAATACTTTTAAAATCGCCGATGTCGAGACATTGACACATGAGGCTGTTGAAACCATATCAATTGAGGCTTGGGAAAACTGTGTATGGCACGCGGAAAAATTGCAAGAGGAAGATTATGCACGAGAGATTCGTAGGGATGATATAATGGAGCCCTTCATCATCAATCTTGAAGATAGTGACGAAGAAAGTGAAGACGATGATGCAGACGACGATGATACGAAAAACGATCTCAGAGATATTTCCGATTAATGTTCAGGTAATTGTCTACTTATTAATTTATTATAGTTTTTAATTTTGTGTTTATTATTCCATGGTTTTTGTTTTGATTCTGTGTCTATTGTTAATTTAATTAATTTTTTTTCTTGGTTGCATTATGAAATGAACACGTTTACGGATTCTCAATTTTAATATAAAGATAGCCTCCCTACATGCAACTGCAAAAAGTACTTTAGTTTCGCAATTTAACACAGCTTCTGGTGTCGCGCTTCGTGCTGTTATGAGTAAGCAACTTGGCATCTCCGCATCTCATAGTTCTGTCTCTCTCTGCGCTGGCGAAAATTCGAAACCACCTTCCCGGCTGCGTTCCACTCTAAAACTTCCTGCCATAACATTTTATAATGCAGTACAGATTGAAAAAAGAAAACGTCATCTTTAAGGATTTACAAGTTAAATCTCCCTATTTGTTACCTCGCTCCGAGAAAATTATCCACGGAATCAACATTGCCTTTCTCAAGGCCAGACTCAATATTCACTTTTAGGGAAAACTCTCTAATCTCCTAGTCCCAATGCAAACTTCTCTCGGACTATTTTTTATCTAATACTTCCAAGAATACTGGTACTTCAACAAACACAAAAAATACACTACACAAAATTTAACAGCTACCCAGATCACTGCAGCCTTGGGCTTATTGTGCAATCTCCTTCTGTTGAAATGATTGAAGTCCATTTGGATCGCTTCATTCAAGTGCATGACTCATTCATGGTGTCATCGTATCGATTCAGTCACAGAATCCAGTTCTGACTGGAGACCTGATCCTCCACCTGCCTGAATTGTTATTCTGCGGCCTCCTCAGATCGATTGCATCTGTTCGCAATTCATGTGCCTGAATCTGTTGCACCTCAACCAGAAGAACAAGTCGCCATCGATTCCATGACTGACCAAGGCGCCATCTATCCAAAGGAGCTACATCCCCTGGTCACCCTCAGTCCGCTTATTAAAGCTCCTGCAGACAGATGCCGCCTATAGGCAGATCCTGGAACCACGTCTTCATTTTGATTAAATAAATTTATAGCCTATGTGTATGAATTAATCAACCTATATTATATTTGTATTCTATAATTTTGAAATATATATTAGTCCTACTTTTCACGTGCGATATTATTCTTCTCTAGTGTTAATATTATATTATATAATTCCATTGCCGCTGTAATTTAAATTTTAGTTCCTATTTTATTTTATTTTACTTATTATTTTTATTTTTATTATTATTATTTTTTATTTTCTATATTTCTCTTATATTAATATTGTATTATATAATTTCTGTAACGGTAATTTTAATTCTATTTCCTATTTTATTTTATATTATATTCTCTTATAGGCCTATTAATATTATATCTGAACTGCGACCGAACACGAGCGCTGCTCATTCGGTCAAATTTTGTTAATATTACTGTATCTCCTTTTTATATTGCTTGTATTATTTTATTTATATTTCTCTTGTTTGTTTTGTAATTATATTCTTTATTCTGTATATTTAAATTTAAATAAATAAATAAAATAAATATGAAGAATTTCTGACATCCACCATGTCCTCTTGGTTATACTGTAACCTACTGAGATGATTAATGGAAACGATATTAATGAAGGCGAAATGAGTCCGAGGTCCAACGCCGAAAGTTACCCAGCAATTCTGCTTCGAGCAGTTGAGGAAAAACCTCAGGAAAAAAACCCAACCAGGTAACTTGTCCTGGCCAGGATTTGAACCCAGGAACGCTCGTTTCACGGCCAAGAAAGCTAACCGTTACTTCACAGCGGCGGACTATAACTGAGGCTTACAATAAATGATGATCTTAACCTCTCTGGCTATACTTATAAGCAGAATTTCTATTTTGAATAGCGATAATTTGATAAGGGTGAGTTATATTGGAGTCATTCAAATTAATTTTTGTGAAAAAGATGTAAAAAGATCATTCTATTTATGGGACGATAGTCGCTTGTACTACACAGTGTAGGCCTACCGCTGTTACATCACTTGTGCAGTACAATCGCTCTCTTATTCTATTTATAGGCTTATGTCTTTCTCTCTCGCACAGATAACAAGACAAGATCGCAGCATTGCTATTTACGTTTCACATACGAAATGGTCACCTAGTATTACTAATATTAATTTAATTCATATAGCTCAACATAAATACTCGTACTAATATTGCTATGATAGAATAAGAAATGAAGCTGTGCTAGAAAGAGTGGATGAAGAAAGAATAACGCTGAAAGTGCTCAGGAAGAGAAAAAGAAAAAAAAAACTGGCTGAGAAGAAACTGCCTACTGAAGGATGTACTGGAAGGAATGGTGAATGGAAGAAAAGTTCGGGGCAGAAGAAAATATCAGATGATACACAACTTTAGGATAATTACATGGACCATATGCAGAGACTAAAATAAAAGGAACGGGGGAAAATAGGAAAGATTGGAGAATACTGGGTGCGCAGTGAAAGACCTGCACTTGGGCAGGAAACTTTGAATGAATTCTCTTAATAACAATTTCAATGATGATTAGGAATTTATTATGACCTTGTCAAGAGAATAAAAACTTCAATAGTAACCAAGAGAAAAGAAATGAATAAGCACCTTGGTCTGTAGTTGTATAGGTGATGTCCAGCTTATTGTAGGTGCTGCCACCATATGCATGAATCCATAATGTATTTCCAGTCGAGAAGATGGGGTTTGGAAGCATATAGCCACAGAGACGGGCCAATTTTGGGGAGTTCCTGGAGGGCCCGTCTCGCACCTGGAATATCATGTCTTATGCTATAATGACTAAAGTCTTTACAATGTGAATAGTAATAAGAAAATCAAAGCAATTGCAGTACTACTAAAAAAATCAATTTTGAGATTTTAACAGAAACATAGGTTTTAATAATAATGAAAAATAATATTTAACATTGCTGACATCTGCAGATAAAGTTTCTGTTGATTCAGCGCAATTTGTCTTAAGAAATTGATGAAATTTAGTGGTGAACGTTTCCTTTTAATTCTTCATTGTTGTACGGTTTTGAAATACAGTTTATCTTTTAGCTTTCCCTACAACAGACACAATGACTGAGGTTCTACCTTGAAAAACTTCAAATAAAGAAGCCTCAGATTCACGAGACGTAAGAGCAGCCATGAAAGGATTTAAACGAAAATATTCGGCACGAAATATAATATGAGCCGTTCAGAGCAAAAGCAGTATAAGTCAAAATTGGGTAATGAGGTTTAAAGTAAAAATTCTGTGAAATACAGCGCAAAGTAGCAATTAATATGTCCTTCTTGCTATCCACTGACTACTAATAGTTTAAATAAACTGAATATTAATTGCTACTTTGCGCTGTATTTTACAGAATGTATACTTCAACCCTCATTACCCATTTTTGACTTACACCATTTCTGCTCTGAATGAATCATATATTACTGAAGACAAACTGCGCTGAGTCAATGGAAAATTTATCTGGACATGTTACATTGTACAGAAGCTAAGGGAAAACACTTCCAATATCTTTTGTAAGAAGTGAGTATGCTTTCTTTTTCTTTCATGCCTGACAACCAGCAGGCTCTACTGCCGGTTAGAGAGCCATAAAATGTTTGCACCTCTCATCTAAATTACAAATTCGAACAAACATGACCATACAAGAAAGGAATCAATTTAACTATAGACATGCTAGATGCAATACAAACAGAAACAATAATAAAAAAGTTAAATGACTAGCATTTACTATGGATAACTGGTTCTTGGATCATTCTGTAGAGATTCTAAATTAATTAATTGAAATAATTTATCAAAATAATTTAAAAACACAATTTATATTACCTCTAAACCTGCTGATGAACACTCGTCGCTGGTATCCCGATAGAAGGAGAGGAAATAGAGTGCGATGGTGGAGTTAGTCGGTGCTTGTACTGTCAGCGTGCAATCTGCGGAAACTTCCTCCATCCAGATGCGGCCCTGCACGCCAGTATAGTTCCTGTTGCAACCTGTGTGCGCAACAGAGGCAGCTCACTGAGAACACGGCCGCCCTTATATTTAAGAAATTAATATCTAGTCGTTATTCATATGTTTCATGGTTCAATTTTACTTAAATTTAATTAAAAACATTCTTCGAGAAGAAATTTATATTTTATTGTTTGAACACTAAAAATCGTCCTTAGAAGCATCAGAACATTTTGAATTTTTGATGTTTTGGGTATTTTAATTGTACATTGAAACTTTCAATTGCAGTTAGTAGAAAATTTAGAATGATATAAATTGTAATTATATTTATTGGTGGAGGCCCACTTTCAGCAGAACAACTATAGCGTCTATTTTCCAAACAAAATATCATCAGTTCAAATCCTGGCGAGTCTTACGTAAAATTTGTGGTGGGGAAAGAATGAGTTGCAAAAGGTTTTCGAGGAATATTCCTGTGTGAGAGGAGGGGAGGGAAGGAGAAATAAGCAATGTTGAATACAGTGCCGTTTTAAAGAATGAGTGAACCTGGTGGACACCAGGGGCCTCAAAATGATGACAATAACAATATATAAGTTCTTACAGCACATATATGTATATATGTACATATATCAGAGTTTATTCATTCATTCATAGTTTTCTGCCCAGCATTCTCCAGTCCTCCCTATGTCTTCACATACAATCCATATATCTTATTGTCGTCTTTATCTGATTGATATTTTCTTCTGCCCCTAACTTTTCTCCAGTTCACCATTTCTTCCAGTTCATCCTTCAGTAGGCAGTTTATCCTTAGTCAGTGACCCAGCCAATTTATTTTCCTCTTCAGCATTAATCTTTCTTCACCCACTTTTTCTGGCACAGCTTCATTCCTTATAATATCTGTGCATTTCCCACGCTCCAATCTCCTCCATATCCACATTTAAAATGCTTCCAGCTCTTTCCCTTCAATTCGTCGTAATGCCCATGTTCCTACCCCATACAATGCCATACTTCACACAAAGCACTTGTCTAGTCCCTTTCTTAGTTCTTCTTCCAGAGATCCACAGAAGACGCTTCTTTTTCTCTTAAAAGCCTTTTTTGTCGTTGCTATCTTCCATTTGACTTCCTGGTAGCAGCTCATGTTATATTTATAGTACACCCCAAATATTTGAAGCTGTATTGTTATACAATTAAATTAATAGAATTTGGGGATCGATGTTATCTGGGCTAAAGGGTCGTGGTCTGTTGGTGCTGTTGCTACCATACATTTCGTCTGCTGCTGCGGCAGACATGTCAGTGGTGTGGCAGGCAGGAGCGCAAAGATCTCCTTAGCGTGCCAGGAGCGACTGAGACTGTGGTTGGTTGTCTTGTGGTATTTAAGGTCAGGATGGATCATGGCTCACCATTGTCACCGCGGTCTGCACCAGTAGTCGACGTGTTGTGATGAGTTACCGTCGTGTTCGGCTGTTGTATGAATGATTTAATGCGTGTGTTTCTCAGGGCTGGGTACCATGCTTGATTGACTTTAAGGCCTTCTTCCTTCCGATTGAAGTTGTTCTTGTGTTTGTAGATTTCAATGGCCTCTCGATGTAATTTGGCATAGAAGTGTGGCGTCCTGCTTAGGATGTCAGTGTCCACGAACCTGTTGTTATGCTCCCCCTCTTTATACGCGTGTTTGGCTACTGCTGACTTATCTATGTGGCCTAGGCGGCAGTTTCTTCTATGTTCAGTAATCCGGGTCTTGAAACTACGTTGAGTCGTCCCTATGTATACTGAACCACAGGAGCACGGGATCCTGTAAACTCCAGTAGTCGATAATCGGTCACGTTTGTCTTTAGCCGAACATAACCAACTGCGGGTCTGTTTCATTGGAAGGAAGACTGTCTCTACGTCGTGTTGTTGTAATAACAAAGTACACAATAAGAGTTGTCAATGAGGAGTAATATATAATAAGCTATACATTAGGGGATTCACTAGCCATCCAGATAAGGGGAGAGGAATTCGTCAGAATAGTCGAATTGGCATCTTTAGTGATTAGTCCAACTTTGAAAACTTGTTAAAGTTGCTAATATAACATAATATGTAAGATTTAATCTGGCGAAGTACCATGAGTTTGCAGATGTAAGCAGCAGTGGTAGCAGAGAGGGGACTGAAGCCGGTAGGTTCACAGACACAGCGAGAATGTTCTCTGGGACTCATTGTATCCATAAATTTTACTTTAGTAAAATTAAAAGTTCATAAAGGTCTGATAAATTCAAGAAACTACACTTCAATTTACTGAGCTCATAACAATGCCATATTATATAGATATTTAAAAGAATTTCTACAAGCTAACATAATTAATTTTACCGTTATATAGTACCATTTTTGGGATTTGGCAGGAACTGGATCAAGTTAAGGAAGTTTTTGCGTAGTTTGTGATTATGTTGATCTTGATGATTTATTTATTTTATTATTTGTTCGCAATAATAAGTTTTATTAATTTATGGGAATTCGATTTGGTAATTTTGATTTATTATTGGTAAAAACACGGAATCGTTTCCAGTTTCATTATGATTCTCTATTGAATTTGATTTCGCGATAATGAAACTCGTATGATATGAAGTTCAACTCTCCCTCCCCCCCCCCCAAAACAATGTCTAACAATCTGTGATTGTATGTTAACCCAACCACATAAAATTATATGTTATGTTATTTCCACATAACCTTGCACCATATGCAAGCAAATTCTAGTATACTTTTCTGGTGGTAGGTATATTTATGTTAACTCACTTGAAAATATATTTAACAAGAATTCTGACTTCCTTTCTCGAGCACAGCAACCACTTTACCTGCAAATGCGTAGCGTATCTTAAAACCCTTGCTTGTCACTGCTCCATTGCTACTGAATATCATCTGCACAGCATTTCTGTCTGAGTAGAAGTCCAAAGGCAGGCCACGGCCGCAGAACGTGGACTTGGTCAGAGGATATCGTGTGCCCTGTAATAGACAAAGAAGCCAATAAGTGTGGGGCAAGAGTTGCCAATGCTCTTGCCAAGAAAAGAGCTTCAACATTCCCTATTACATCAGGACTCTAAATCTGTGCTTCAGTGGCTGGCCATGATAATATCTTTGAAAAATATTGGAGTGCAAGAGGTCAAATGATTTTATTGTCAAACGCCTGGCATTAGAAAACAACAACAACAAAAACATCAGGACTCTTATCAACCCTCCCACAGCGCTAGACCCAAGAACACTGAAAGATGAAGATCCATGTAAGAAATTTTAAAAGGCTTGGAGCGATATACTAGGCAGTTAGGTAGCTCAGTTGGCAGGGCAACTGGCTACGGAATGGGAAGATCCCATGTTCGATCCCGAAAATAGCGGGATTTTTTGTTGCCAAAACTTCCAGAATGACCCTATGGTCCTCTCGGCCCCTTGTCAAATTGAATACCGAAACTTCCCCAGTGAGATAATAAATAATAAATGGCTGCAAAAGGGTATTTGTCGAATATAGGGGGGAGAGCCATTAATCCTTCCCATTGAAGGCTTTAAGGAATCAACCTGGACAAATACCCAATGTTCCATCCTTACCTTCCCGTGGTGCAGCTGTTAGTAACCATAATTTTACAAGCTGAACTAAAGGGAGGGGCTACTCATCAATTATCACTGGTCAGTTTGATGAGTTAATGACTGAATTTGGTATAATTTTTCTCTATTCAATACCTAATTCTCTCTTTACCCTTTCCTATCCAGTCCTCTGACTGAACTCTTACTTTCTCTGATCCCGACGGTATTAGAGTATTCGAGGCCTAGGGGTTCATTTCACTTTCCTTCCTATCCTTTCTACTTTTCTGTTCCTAGTGCTGACCTGCTATGGCATTAAAATCGTCCTCCAGTGGCTTAAGGAGGGAAAGCTGGTGATCAACAAGATCTCCCAACTAGATCTAGTAGACCCGTCGACCAACAGCAGGTATGGTCCTCCAGACATTTGGGGGTTGTGTGTGGATGAAGTAGCCACCAAAACGTCAAAATATGGTGTTCACTTAAATCGGCTACAATTTGCCATTTAATTGACTTTATTGTCAAACGCCTGGCATTAGAAAACAACAACAATAAATAATAAATTCACTTTAAAAATTGAAATTTTTATTCATTCCTCTTCTCTTATTGAATTACTGAATATAAAATGAATGTTCCACAACCATATGTATATTTTTTAAAGAAACGCCATTTTAATATAGGCACTGATTTAACCACAGAGAGTTCCTATGCAGACTAGTCCGCTAGTCCCAGGTAGTAATGTTCCCTTGGCTTAATGACCATAGTGCAGAGCACCCATCCTAAGAAAGCTAAGCGATACAGGGTGAATTGGGTTAAATCTGCATAGGGAGCGTGCATATGACCACTCACTGCCTACCAATAGATTTTGTTAGGCAGAGGTTGAAGTGGGACCAGTCTGCATAGAAACTCTCTGTATAGCTACAATGAAAATAAGAGCTTCATACAAGTTTTATTCTCTGTCTCTTTTATGAACTAAAGCAAAATACTTTGTGCAGTTTTCCCCGAGTATTCCGATGTTTACTCAAAATACCAATGAAATAAAAGGTAAATGTGCTACCAACTTGACATGGAATGATTCTTAAACTAGCTTAATGCTTTGTTATTGAGAGTTATGTTACATAAAACAAGAATTGTCCTTTTACTCTCCTAGATAAATAAATTATGATAAATTACGGTACCTATTCACTGAATAAATTATATTCTTATCTTTGAAGAGTGCTGCTTTATTTGTCATCACTTAACGTTCAGGGTTCGGCAAAAAATTCTACATTCAAAATTAAAATTCACATTGAAAATTTTCATTTTCATTGTCTCATTTTACGTTTTATTGCAACAAATTTACTCATGGCAATCACAAAAAAACAGAAGAAACATTTATAAAAAACACCTCTTCAAGACTAATTGCAGCATATAGGACATTTGTGTTATTATTTTTTTAAACACGAAATCAGTCTCAGATGACAAGTAAAATTTAAATTTGCTTTCGCATTCAATATACTGTAACAACGAAATATTCATTGCTGGCAACTAACTTAAATGTTGTTAAAAATTATACAGAATTCCATAATTCCATACACACATTTAAGTTGCGTTCATGACTTCCATTGCCATAGATACGTATCACCTCTGATGAACATTGTTAGTTTTGAATATGTTCGAAATGCATATTTTGCCTTTTTTCAAAGTGTATTCAGATATGGGCTTATTTTGTGGGGAAATTCTAGTGATATTACAGACATTTTATTAATTCAAAAGAAAGTTATTAGAATACTGACAGTTTCAACTAGTAGAACAAACTGTAGACCTCTGTTCATACAGACAGATATTCAGACCGTCATAAATCTGTACATATATGATGTTCTAGTGTTTATGAAAGAACATTTGCAGGATTTTAATATGAGAAGTGAGATACATAATCATACAACGAGGAATAGGCAATTATTAGATTATCCACTTTGTAGACTTAGTGTGATAAAAAAATACTATAAATTGATTGGAATAAAATTATTTAACAAGCTCCCTATAAACATTCAACTTCTTCCTGTTGAAAGTTATAAAACAAAATTGTACAGTTGGTTAATTAAAAACCCACTTTACTCAATAAATGAGTTCTTTGAAATTGACATACATTTTTAAACAATGCAGTTTTAAATGTTATGGTTGTTGTTTCTTAACTTTTTAATAATGAGATTTTAAATGAAACCTAGTGGTAAATCAATTTACATTTAAATTTCAATGTATTAATGAATAGAGCAAATTGCACTACGTTATGTTGCATTTTTAAAGTTTATTATTGACCTCTGTTTGTAGTATTCTTAATTAGTTATTAAACATATGACAATTAGTACTTGATACTGTCTTTTATCTAGTAAATATAGTACTTTTAACTTTATATTATGTAATTTGATAAATATCTACATTGTTTTAATAATTAAATTTTTATTTTGTATATCTATGAAATGTATTGCAGTAAGATTGTAACATTTGACAATGTCTATAGTGAAGTTTTTCGTTCAATGACAATAAAGATTATTATTATTATTATTATTATTATTATTATTATTATTATTATTATTATTATTATTATTATAATATTTTGACTGCATATTGTCAGATAAATTATTTTATTTTCCTATTTAATTCAATCATGAATGAAATTACATACACAATTACAATTGTAAATTGATTTATGCACATAAATTAATGCAGTTTTTCTTTGTAAAGCTAGTAAGTTTTTAAGATATTGCTGTTGTGCTTTTCTTATTGCCAGTTCTACTTAAATTCTCGCAGCTTCTTGAGATAACATCAGCACACCAGTAGAGAAAATCCCTCAAAATGGGGCACTAAATAGAAAAATCTAATAAACTGAAGTTTCAAAACCATTTGGGGTGGGATATGTAAAAGAGGAGTGCTAAACACAACATCTTACAGCCATTAGAACACACGTAGAATATACTTGCCGAATAGAAGCTCTGGTACATGATGCGATTTCCCCCATTGTATATCAGGTTCTGGCCAAGTCCTTCTGTCACCAAGTTATGACTCTGTTACACAATTAAGAAGAAAAGTTTTAAGTTGACATCATTCAATCAATTTTCGGAAAGGAATGGAGAGAGCAATCGAGCATAAAGCAGGCTTCGAACTCATGACGTTGCTTCCACGCAGTGTCTAACCTGCAGTATAGCAACTGTGTATAACACAAAGACAGAAAGAGATATTTACCAGATTAAAAAGGACATACACTGATACAAATAGAATTAAGCCCATTGATTAAGAAAGATTCTTTTAGTGACATTCAAACATTGTAATAGCTTGAATGTCTAATGCTGATGTAAGATCTGTCGAATAGGCTTACAATAAATGAAATGAAAATGAAAAACTTGAAAGAATAATATTTTACCAGTATTTGTGAAATTTCCAACGGTGTCATATAACTAGGAATGATATCAAATTTCTACGCAAGATTTTCTGCATACTTGTCATAAAAATCAGGAAGATAGTTGTATATTTATGTACCGGTACTACCTTAAATACTGAATACATTACTCTCTGAATTAGTGAGACATAAAGAATGGCTTAAAGAATAGTCGAAATAGTGTATAATGAATAAAGGACCACTTAAAATACAGCGAACTTCTATTTAAAGCTCAATCCGTGTCAAATTCTGATTACTCTTTCTCATCTCAAAAGAAAATGTAGTTAGAGAACCTTGAATTATTAACCTTCTTATTAAATATACATTGTAAATAGAAATGAGTTATTGATATGTAGGTGGAGAAGTTGAGATTTTAACTTTTCTTTATACAATGTGTAGATAGAAAGAATGTACAAGTATTATTATGTACGGATTTTGAGATTTTGAAATTTTAACTTCCTAATATACTCGTACGAAGTGTAACTAGAAAGAAGGTATTCTTTTATAGGTTGAGAATCCGATTATACGAAGTGTAAGGTACTTATATGTCGGATAAATCGTTATAAATCTGCTAATTTAAACAGTAGTTGCAGTCATAATTTGATGTAGTTTTTACAGCGTCTTGAGAGGTGAGACATAACCTTCAGGTGCATACTTTTTCTATACTACTCTCTATCATACATTCTATGCAGAGATATTTTTAAAGTTGCATATATGAGTAGGTATGAGTGCACTCATCTCACTCAAAAAGAAGTTAAGTAAAGATCTCGTTTTTTGTTTTACTGGAGTTCTCGATAAGGAAATTTAAAAAATAGAATACCATAGTACTGGTAATGTTTTTGTGATCAGTTAAGTTGAACAAAATGTTTAATTTGATTATTAGATATCACTCTGATTAAAATTAATAATATCTGTAAAAATACTTGAAATTTTTATACGAATATCATAACAGTCCATATATTTTAATGTACTCGAGTTCTGAAAGTCTACACAAAATTTCAGCTTTCTTATTTAATTTTTTTTTTTTTTTTTGAGATGTGTGCACTGTATACAAGTAAAAGAATATGTAGTAGCAAGTAAAGAAAAACTATGCACCTAAAAGTCATGTCTCACACCTTAAAATATCCATAAATAATTATCCATTACAACGTCAAAATTACATTAAATTATGACTACAACGTTTTGTGCATTTGCAATTTAAATGTTATCAATTTTTTTCATGCTTGTACGTACAAATTTCCTTAAATGGAAAAAATTTTAATTTCATCATTATACGAAGTATAAATGCAAAGAAGGTATTGATATGTAAGTTGACACGTTTGTTTAGCAGTTTGTCTTCATAAAATATATACTGATTCATCACTTCCTTCGATATGCAGCCATCATACCAGAAAATGGAAAGTTTATGAGCCTTGCAAAGCTCAACTATGAAGCAAGAAAAGTAGTACCAGTACAACATCAGGTGTCACCATTAGAGGGGGACAGAGGCTGTTCTAACTTTCACTACTTACAAAAACTCTCTTTACATACCCCTGTTATATAGAGAATATATTGCTATGTTTCTTACATATGGGATATACAAAGTCTCGACGGACAAGTAATCTGCAGTGCAGCCAGTGCTGGGCTCTAGGTCGAGGTCTACGAAGTGCAGGTCAAAGCGGCGATACTCATTACTCATGAGATACCAACTGCATCGAGTGTTGGCAGGGTAGTTAGATGGGTAGCCAGGAGATGTCAGTTCCTGATAGCTACTCGTCACATTTCGTATCATCTGCCCACAAACAGCTAATAAAAATAATAAATAATAAAGGCAAAGTTAATAAATGAATAAAGAATAAGTAAGTAAGAATTAAAATATGTAAGTAAAAATTAAATAAGGAAGTAAATGACTAAATACGTATGTAAAAACAGTAAATAAACGAGCATCAAGAGAAAAAAGTAGATTAATACTGTACCGTACGTAAACAGGTAACTACAGAAGAGAGATAATTTTGAAATAAACAAATAAATATACAGATATTCTTCTTGTGAGTGGCCAATTTTTTTTTCATTCTTGCAATTAATGTGGAAGTTTAGTCTTTCACTTTAAATGTCAATGATCAATTTTTGTTTCAAAGTGTACTCACACTGCACGCCTGTCGCTGTGGCTCTGAAAGAGTTTGCAGTGACTCCGTTCTCTGATATAAACATCACCCACATCTGATTGGCAGATGATGTGATGGGAGAAGGGATGGTAGTGCCACAGAAGCGCTGAATCAGGTCTGAGAGCGGGCCAGGACCATCTCGTACCTACAAGACATGATTATGATTTATTGTAAATCTTGGCCTTCTGATATTAAGTACAAAAAAAGCCTATTTAGCTTTATCTGATTTTATGTTTTTAAACTTAACAATCTGTTTTAATTATATTAAATGAAATTTTGTGTTTTTACTTAGGACACAGTGTTCAATCATAAGGGAAGAGAAGAAGTCAGATGAGAATTACATATTGAAAGTTACGTACAGAAAAAATTAGAAAGATCATGAAAGGGTATAAATAGCATTAAGGAGTCATCTTGACGACGACTTAAGTAACATTAGAATTCTGTAATTAGTATACTGTGAAATTTATATCAGTTCTATCTATCGTGTCCACACCTGTGGAGTAACGGCTAGCGCATCTGGCCATAAAACCAGGTGGCCCGGGTTCGATTCCTGGACGGGACAAGTTGCCTGGTTGAGGTTTTTTCTGGGGTTTTCCCTGAACCCAATATGAGCAAATGCTGGGTAACTTTCGGTGCTGGACCCTGGACTCATTTCACCGGCATTATCACCTTCATCTCATTCAGACGCTAAATAACCTAAGATGTTGATAAAGCGTCGTAAAATAACCTACTAAATTTTAAAAAATCTACCTATCGTTGTCCTCGCTATAGATTCTCTTTATGTCTATTTTTATCGTTTGTGTCGTTTGTTCCCAGTGTAGTACCTGAAGTATGACATTCGGATTATGTTTATTCTACCTTCCACCATCAATTTTTCTCTAGAAGATGCAATACTTTTTGTCGAGAGTGAGAGTTACATGAAAGATTTAGTGTTATGATCATTTATCTACACTTTTGAACTACCAAGGCTATTCAGCATCGATGAAGTAGTGATACAGTGATAAAGTAATAGCAAGAGAGACTAGAGTACAAAGATGAAACCAGTCCAATAGCTGTTTTCAACTATGCATCTGTGGTGGGCAGAATAAAAGTAGGCTTAAATATTATGTCATACTGCAGTTAAAACAAGTTACTGTATATGTGAATTTAAATACTATTATAGTCACAATCATGCCATGGTATGAAAGAAAAATTTCACAACCTCGAGCGGGAATCGAACCTGCGACTTCCTGTTCTCTGGTCAGGCGAACTCGATAGCTCAGTGGTAGAGCACCTGACCGGAGAACAGGAAGTCGCAGGTTCGATTCCCGCTCGAGGTTGTGAAATTTTTCTTTCATACCATGGCATGATTGTGACTATAATAGTATTTAAATTCATTAATATGTCACATCAACGGACGTGTATACGTCACCAAACATCGTAAGATGAAGATTACATTTGTAAAGTTTCTTTCAATCCATAAGCAGTGCTGACTAGATCAGATGCTATGGACAGTACTCTATAACAGAGTCGCCAGTATGAAAGGATAATTCCAAGCGTTTGGCGTGAGACGAACTCGATAGCTCAGTGGTAGAGCGCCTGACAGGAGAACAGGAAGTCGCAGGTTCGATCCCCGCTTGAGGTTGTGAAATTTTTCTTTCATACCATGGCATGATTGTGACTATTATAGTATTTAAATTCATTAATATGTCACATCAACGGACGTGTATACGTCACCAAACATCGTAAGATGAAGAGTACCGTACTGTATATGTTTTAGATTTTTAAAACAGCATGGTATTTGTAAAGGCAAATCCATAATCAATACTACATTATTGAAGTATATAATTCAAAAGAGAAAAGAATACACTACAGATACCAGTATTATACGATTATGGAAAAGCATACATGGACCCACAGTTAGTGATTTTCGGCAAAGATGATGATTCCACTTACATGAGTTAACTCCAAAAGTAATAGGTACCGGTACAGTACCAGAACTAATCATGAGAACACTCAAGACTTCCACGAAACTCCATTATTGCTACATGATCCTAATATTGCTGTGTTAAGTACAACGTGAACATTTGGTCCTATTTTATTTTGTGACCACTTACAGTTACTGTACCGGTACCAATAACAGACAGCTTACGGTACATAATTAACAATGAATATTATATCTATTTTTTTTTCATATAGACAGAGCTAAACCTAAAGGGTAATAGGAAAGAACTGTGCCCTGTTTGATTCCGGACCTAATGATATGAGATCTTTATTTAGGGAGGGTAAAAAGATGAGAATTCATAATTCAAATATGTTCTTCTTTTCCAGTGGCATCAGGCTAATGGTGTTTAAGCCATTTTCCTTCGAGAATTCCAATACATTGCTGTATATCTTCTGTTTACATTAATCAGGGCGATACATTGACTGAAGTGTTTCGAATCCATTAAGAAATTCGGTAGTCCACATAAGGTGCAGTTGTTAGAGTATATTTTGAACCGATGTTAGCGGTTTGCTAAAAAATCATATGCTGGAAGTCGAAAAGCTGCTATAGCTTTTTTTTTCTTCTGAGTTTCAATACCTAATATCTTTTTATATTTTTCCACATTTCATCTTGTGTTATTTCAATTTGCTGTTGTTTACTTTTTCGATCATATATTTGTGAGCTTATTTTGAGTCTACTACAAATATTACTTTCTTTAAATTTGTCAATCTATAAAATATCAATTAAGTATGGGAGAAATGAACTGTCTCTAGCTCAGCATCAAAATTGGTTTTATGGCCTGTTATTAAGATATAGTGGCTGAATAGTCTGCAATATGCCCCAGCCTCTGGATCCTTTTTATCAATGTATGAACCAGGGATCAGTATTAGGCCCCTTGCTCTTCTCTATTTATATAAATGGAATTTCTAAATCATTTAAGCACTGCAGATATCAAATATATGCAGACGACGTTCAATTGTATATTTCAGCCCGTCCTGATGCACTAAATGATAGCATTAATAGTCTTAATGAAGATCTTGATTCCATCTCTTTCTGGTCTCAACAATTTGGGCTTTACCTAAACGCATGTAAATCACAGGCTATTCTGTTCGCGAACCGTATATTAATTCCTGAAGTCAACGACCTGAATATTCCACCTGTGAAACTGAATAAAACAATCATCCCGTTTAGCTCTACCGTAAAAAATCTCACAGTGCATTTCGAATCTAATCTCAATTGGGATACGCATATTAAATATACATGTAAGAAGGCATTCTCTATTCTCCATTCACTAAAAAGATTGTATCATTATCCATCTCAATTAAAACAGACGCTGGTACAGACACTCATTCTACCTCACTTCGATTATTGCGACGTTTTGTTCAGTGATCTCAGGATTGATTCCGCTCAGAAACTACAGCGTGTTCATAACGCGTGCATCCGCTTCATTTGTAATGTTCGATACTATGATCATATCTCACCTTCTATCGAGAAGTTATCATGGCTTAGGTTACATGAGAGGAGAAATCTGCACCCACTTTTTCTCTTATATCGAATTATGTACACTTCATCCCCTTATTATTTATTCGCTCGTTTTCATACTCTCTCTCGCTATCATAATATTAATACTCGATCACAATGCGATAACACGCTAGAAATTCCACTTCACACATCATCTCTGTATTCCTCATCTTTCACTGTTGCTACCTCTCGTCACTGGAACTCTCTGCCGCCTGAAGTCAAGGGCTGCCAAACATTGAAATCTTTCAAATCCAAGTTAGAAAATTATCTTATGACGAGTTGCCAAACTAACTTACTATTATGACAAGTGTTGTATTGCATGTTTCCACGTATTCACATTTTTTTTATGTTCTAGTGATATTTAACTTATTTTATATTTTTGATTTCATATTTTCCGATAATGGTACATCTCTAATGTGATAAGTTGAGCTTAATATATATATATATATATATATATATATATATATATATATATATAGTCATAATTTTCCTTACTGTGTGTACTTAAAATATTGTATTCATTGTATGCTTTGTACTGCACTATTTTATTACTACTACTATTATTATTATTATTATTATTATTATTATTATTATTATTACTACTATTATCATTATTATTATTACTATTCTTATTTTTTATCATCATCATTATTATTATTATTATTATTATTATTGTTATTATTATTATTATTATTATTATTATTATTATTATTATTATTATTATTATTATTATTATCAATAATTGTCTTATTTTTTATACTTTGTATGCCTAATTTATTTTGACCTGCTGTTCACATTTTATTATGCTTTTTTCTTTCTTTCTGTATGTTGTATATTATGTCTGATTTCTTCTTACTTGTTGTTTACATTTTATTATTATTGTCTTATTCAGTTTTGTGTGTAAAATTGTAGTGTACTTTGTAAATTTGTAGTGTTTTTGTAACGCAGTTTTTACTCCGGTTGAGTGTTAGAGAAGGCCGTATGACCTTAACTCTGCCAGGTTAAATAAATCATTATTATTATTATTATTATTATTATTATTATTATTATTATATAAAGATGCAACCATTGTTCTTGTGGATATAGGCGGAGTTATGGGGGGGGCACTTCTCCCTCCCCCCAAACTTGTCTGAACCATGTTTTTTTTTTTAACATTAGAAAATATTGAATTCGAAAGATCTTTTTTGCTTTTGTTTATGATTAAGTTTCTGTGCCTAAATTGACGAATTACCGGTAATGTCTTCAGATCATGTGTCTGGACTAAAATATTTACTTTAAATTTTTGAATGTATAAGAATTTCTACACCTCATGGGGAATGGAAGCCTGTAATGTTTCTTTTGTAACAGCCATTACTCATGTTTAGAAGTCTGCAGGCGTTCAGGCCGCCACTTGAAGGAATATGAATAACATACTGCAGAACAATGCAGAAAAAAGAAAAGTGATCCAGGTATAATGTGTAAACTTAAAGACGAGATTAAATAAAATTTCATATGATATCTTCAGAAAAGCTTGATATAAAAAAGTTTCTGTTAGCACTGTTACGTAGTTTTATTGATGTATATGTGTTTCTGTACGAGAGAGAAGAAGACAGAGATTGTTTTACATTATGCCCTATTATAATACAATTTGTAGTAGATCTACAGTTCAAGCCTTATACAATTCGGTCCGAAACATCACAGATAAGGATGTAACACTGTAAGAAACATGTTCCCCGAAAATACCTTCATTAAATGATCACATTCCGATATACTATAATTACTGAACGATGGTCAAGCTACTGTATAACGGGGGGAGGAGGTTTAATAATGTTCCCCATAACCCCGTTATATGGGGATTATATGGTTTGCTTTGCCCCTCCCAAGGAAACGGTTCTCTCTCCGTCTATGCTTGTGGATATCTCTGGTGGAATTTCATAATTCAAATATTTCAACTTGAGATGAACTGGGGGAGAAGAAACACATCGAGAAATAATATTCCACATTTCGGAAGCAGAGTTGCATTAGGCCAATCAAAATGCAGTCTTCGAATAAATACTGAACATTTTCAGTACCGGTACCTATATTTTATAAGCACTTCACTTTATTTGTTAATGATGCAATATGTTTCTATTGTTTCATAATATTGAGTGCATCTTATTAAGTCTGTATTACAGCTGAACGTTTCTGAAGTATTCAATGTATCTGAGCAGCTGATATTTTTTTTAACTACAAAATATCAAAATTCTTGTTCTTTAGTAAATCTTTTATCCTTAATTCGTTAGTACATGCACATATGCAGCAAAACATTATGGACTGATTCAGTGCGAGTCAATATATTGTAACAGTGAGAGGAGATTCCTTGCACAGCAAACATTTCAGTCCAATGCGTTGTGAAACAAATGGTTGACACTGTAGTACCGTATAATAGATTACTAGCAACTCGAGCTCACCCCTTAGCTTATAATGGGCCACTGAGTTTTCTACCATAAAGTTCTACTTTATGCATGTGTACTGTAAGTATAGTCCGGGTCAGCTTACTTCATACCATAAGGGTGAAACCTAACCATTTTTCCCCCATTACTACATATGCTAGTGAACTGTGATGATTTTCTGGTTTGCAAGTTGAATTTTCTTTTGACAACTTGGTTTCGAATTTCGATACTGGCAAATAATACAAATGGTAGTGATTTTGTAACTGGTATGTTGGCAGCTGAAACAAACAAATGTTGTCGGTACTGGAGTTCTATGAAATTAAAATTGTACTAGATTTCTGAGCCGGTTACCTGAAGCTAGAGAAATTTGAACATACTAATAACTAATATCAGTATTAATATTAATGCATAATAGTTATTTTATGTGTTGCGTTGTGGTTATAATTCAAGACTAGAGTCAGGTAAGTTTTCGGAGTTAGTACTAATATTTCATGTGGTAAAACAAAATACATTTTTAGGTTAGGTCTCGTGAATCAATTGTTTGCTCAAACCAATGAATTTCGTATTGCCAGACAAAATACCTAACATGTTGATCGCTTTCTCGTATAGTTTTCCTACGAAAATATGTTACTAATTATTGAATTATTTAGAATAACCTTCCAACATAAAGGTAAAGTACAGTAAGTAAATAAGTCATTCAGTACGTAGGATCGTGTGATATCTGATAACAGTTAGCAACACTGACAAGACGGCAATATTTACTGTTTAGGAACTGTTCTTACGTGATCCTCACTATAAAGCCATCGAAATTCTCAAGGGGAGAGTAGTATTCTTAGAGGGTTTTTCAATCATTTTCTGAATTTTTACTAAACCCGATCTTTAATTTTAGATGTCAGAAGTTACCTTATGTACAATTATTTATTTTGGAGTGACGTACCTCTACATAGGAACACGAGCAGTTGGTCGCACTGGTGGTGTTGGCGCTGGCATTACTGCAAGGCCTGATGTTGAGAGATGTGATGGTGAGTTGCACCTGCTGATCTCGTGCTCCCAGAATCATCCACTGGCAAGAGACAATTTGGTCAGAGGTGGCAATGGGTTGCAGTATGGCAGAACTTCTGTTCACCTGAATTGTACCACCACATGCTGCAACACGCATGAATTTCAATGAAGGGTAAAGGCATTTTTCAGTCTTGTTACAACTTACAGTATGTGTTACAAATAGTCTTAGTTCCGGTTCTAGACCTAATTCCTCCTCCTATGTACTCGTGTCCAATTATAACCAATTAAACGAAATCCACAGAAGTCTGCGAAGCCATGGCTATCCACAGATGTTACAACATATTGGCCTACTTATTTTTAAAGAAAACAGTGACACATGAAAATCTTGAGAATGAAAAGCTATAAACTTAAAAAAAATAGCTTCAAATTATACATGTATATAATATCTCTCCCATTTGGATGTCCAGGAGAGGCATGCTGGGGAAGGACACATTATGAAGCAACCCAACAGAGAAAATAAAATAAAATTGAGTATTGGAACCTGGGATGTGAGGACTCTTCTGCAAGCAGATAAGTTGGAAATCTTGAAGGACGAAATGAGAAGAAAAAGAGTGGATGTGTTGGGAATATTAGAAGTGAGGTGGGAAAATAATGACGAGTTGGTGAGTGATGAATTTAGGTTGTTTTACTGAAATGGTGAGTGCAAAGGAAGTCATGGTGTTGGTGTATTACTGGGACCACGTGTGAAAGATAAAGTGATATCAGTGCGTTATGTAGATGACCAGATGATTAAGGTGAGATTACTAGGGAAGAAAATAGATTTAGTGCTAGTGCTAGTGCTAGTGCTAATTTACATGCTGCCACATAGTGGATTAGCAGCCAAGGAAGTGGAAGAAAGCTATGACAAAATAGAAGAGATAATTGAGAAGGAGAAGAAAGGAGCATGCATAATCCTAATGGGCGACTGGAATGCAGTAGTAGAAGGACAAGATGGAAGAACAGTTGACAATTATGGATTAGGAAAAAGAAATGACAGAGGAGAATCTTTGGTGAATTTCTGTAAAACACATGCAATTATTGTTGAAAATACATTATTAAAAAAAAAAAAAATTTAAGCAAATTTTCAATAGAAAGTTGATACATTACAATCCACATCTGAGAATAGTAATGAGTACCTACTGAACTCATCTAGAAAGCTGTATACAGATAACAGCAGAAGAAACATAAGAAACCATGGGTCACAGGGAAAATGTTGGAGAAGATGGAGAAAAGGAGAAAACTGAAAAACACCAACATATAAAAAGGTAGAAGAAGCTACAGGAAACTAAAGAACGAACTAAGAAGAGGTAACTTTCTCCATTCTCCTGTAACTTCATACCTCTTAGCCCCGAATATTTTCCTAAGCATCTTATTCTCAAACACCCTTAAACTCTGTTCCTCTCTCAAAGTGAGAGTCCAAGTTTCACAACCGTACAGAACAACCGGTAATATAACTGTTTTATAAATTCTAACTTTCAGTTCAATCTATTTTACATCTTGATTACACAACTTTTAACACTATATCACTTTGGAAAACGTATTATGTCTTTCACGTGTTAAATTTTATGTTACCTAGTTAACATGTTTCGGCCTGCTATTGGCCATCTTCAGAAATGGTTGTTGCTGGTCTAGGCGCCTTTTGTTTTGTTTCCTGTAGAGATGTGTTTGTGTAGTGTAATGTGGAGTCAAAGAGTGTGTGTGTTCTGAAATTGAGTTGTGTGTTGAGGATTTCATTTGGATGTGTTTTTGTGTGTTTGTATATTTTGTATTGTTGTTGTTGTTGTTGTTGTTGTTGTTGTTGTTTTCTAATGCCAGGCGCTTGACAATAAAGTCATTTGACCTCTTGCACTCCAATATTTTTCAAAGATATTATCATGACCAGCCACTGAAGCACAGATTTTGAGGTGTTCCGAATCCATTTCTTGGTTTGAGTTGCACAATGGACAGTTAGGGGACTGATATATTCCAATTCTATGCAGGTGTTTGGCCAAACAATCATGGCCTGTTGCCAATCTAAATGCAGCTACAGGCGATTTTCGTGGTAAATCGGGAATTAACTGTGGATTTTGATGCAGAGAGTTCCATTTTTTCCCATGGGATTGTGTTATCAAATTTTGTTTGTTGAAGTCAAAGTATGTAGATTTAATAAATCTTTTCACAGAGTAATATGTAGATTTAGTAACAGGTCTGTAAGTAGCAGTGCTGCCCTTCTTTGCTAAAGCATCCGCATTCTCGTTTCCCAGGATTCCACAGTGGGATGGTATCCATTGGAATACAATTCTTTTATTGAGTGATATTAATTGAGAGAGCATTTTAGTTATTTCTGCTGTTTGAGATGAAGGTGTGTGTTTAGAGACGATTGATAGAATAGCTGCTTTGGAGTCTGACAATATAAGTGCATTTTTAAATTTACTGATGTGGCATAGAAGATTCCTGAGACTTTCACTTATTTTGTATTGTTCTAGTGTGTTTATTTTCTGGCTTTTTGGTTGGATGTGTAGAATTTCCATGTCTGTGTTGATGTCTCTGTATTTGTGGTTAGCATTTGTGATGTGTTCTGCATATGTGGAAGTGTTTTGTAATTTTGTTATGGCTGTGATGTGTTCTTTGAAATGGTCTGCCTGTCTGTCCTATGTAGAAGTTGTTGCAGGTGTTACATTTGAGTTTATATACGCCTGTGTACCTACTTAAGCAAATCTCGAAGAAGAAACAATGGAAAGCTACATATGAGTATGTACCTGTTTGGAAAATGACGGCAGCAGTGAAGCCTGGGTAATGCTGCGAGTAATCAGACACGAACTGCACCAGCATCTTGTTACCGGTCGAATAAAGGATGGGTGGGGGATTACTAATGTTCCCACAAAGTTGACCTAGCAACAAACTGTTGTTCATTGTGTCACTGTCAAACACTCGCACGAAGTCATAGTGGCACGAAAGACTGTACTCCACAACAAACGTTGAGAATCTACAAAAAGAAAAACAGTTAACTAGGTACTATATTTTTAAAATCAAAGAAATGACAATCGCAAAAAATATTCCACAGATTTACATAACAGGCCTAATATTCTAATAGGCATTCCACTGACAATTGATTCTGGCTTATTACTTCCGTTCACAAAAAGTTTTTGTTTTCGATTCAACATTTCGTTAGAAGAGGAGAAATTTTCCTACAAATGTTTGAACTTATCCCTGACAAACACAGTTGTTAATGTTCTTATGATAGTTTCAGCTATTGTTTAGTCAACTGTCCGAAGACAGATCTGAACCTCATACGTGATACCAAGAAGGTACCACTTATGAGGCAACTAGACCAGGAGATAATGGCGTAGGTTGGCCGTTCCATTTGTACACATCGCCAACTCACTACATATTACACTAGTCAGACTTCAGATCCATACAAACAATTGTTCTTCCTCTGACAAATATAGTCAAGTGAGATGTACTGCCTGGTAATAATAGGTGTACGGTACATATCAGCCAGAATCTCAATCAGAGGATATGTTTGAGCTGGTATAGGAACTAGTAGGGTTGCCTGCTAGGAACCTGGGTACTCAGCGAACCTTAGTGTGATCAGCCAATTGAGAATGCATGTAGGTCAGCACAATAGATTTAATATGGTCGCAGTGATGGTCATAGTGCCCCCTCCCTTAAATTCAGATTCAATTCAATTCCAGGTTGGTACGATATTCTAACTTTACAGAGCTGGCTGAGTGTCTGTCATTGTCATCTCTGCTGCCCGCACATCTACACTATGTTCACTGAAAGTTGACTCTTTCGTTACTGCTATTTTCACTTTTATTTTTCCAATTTTGCTACGACAACCTATACTTTCATTTTCTCGCAGCACACCAACGAATCATTTGCAGCACACCGGTTGAAAATGGCTGTTTTAGAAGTTGTTTCAAATATTATACTAACTTTTCCTCTCATATTGTGCATGTTGTCTCAGAACTGTATCAAGGAAACAAACAACTATCAACAATAAACAGTGTAAAACTAATAAACAATACTTCATCTTAAATGATGAACTCACAAAAGTAACTTCCACTTGCAACAAGGTAAGAAAAAGTGACAGAACGGAGTACAAAAAATGTATACGGAATATGCTTTGTTTGCAATTATTTATCATAGGTGAGATTCGCCAACCTGAGCAGTATGACATGGCCAACAGGAGCTGTGATGTTCCATGTGCAATTCGATCCTTCTAAGTACAGTCCGTTGAAGTGTGGGGATTGAATGATACCGGGCTGAGTCACATTTCCACCACAGCCTGTGAACAGGTTTCAATAAATGTTTCGAATTTCAGCATGATGATAGTTTCTGAAAGAGGAGAAGCAATCTCATCTCTCTTCTAACTTTAAAAATAGTCTACTATACTCATTTACATTTTCCATTTTTTCATACGGTGTAATGCTCTGGGACATGTCCTCTGAAGCTATAAAAATATTTAAACTTCAAAAGAAAATAATACAAATAATGAAACACATCTCTAAATGCATTTGAAGCAAATAAATTTTTCAAGACTTAAATACTTTACCACTTCTCTGCATCGACATTCTAGAAAAAGTTTGCTTCATTCATAAAAATCTTAACTATTTTAAAAGGAACTCTGAAATTCATGAACATAACACAACTTGTATACAAACTGTCATACTATTACCAAAAGTCTTAACAGTATAACAGTAATATTAAACATTTAAATTATGAATGTTAAATTGATACAGTTACATTTGACATGTTCTGTTTGGCCTAAAAATTGACGTTTTAACATGGATATGTATTTTTTTTGAGGTAAAATTATCAATTGATGAGAAAATCTAACATTTTTAGCATAACACGAAGTTCAAGAAGTCTCTGCTAGCTGGTGCACATGTCAAAGCATACGCATGCTGTCATCTGTCGAATGTTACATAATCTACTTGCAATTGAATATTTTAACAGCAAAATAAATGTTACCATTTTAAATAGTGTAAGTACACTGTTTAATTGAGATTTGACGAAGTTTAAACATTATGGCTAAGATTTCAAACAGCAGGCTAAACCAGTCTGCATGCACTCACTGTCCTCTTGGTATTTAAGCAGGAAGCCCTTTTGGTTGACAGACGAGTCAGTCTTGAAGGAGAGTAACACCATATCCTTGATCCACAGAGGTGGTGGGGCGTTGGTCCCACAGTACTTGCCCAACAAATCCAAGGAATTGACCCAACGATTTTTCTGGTATACTTTCAGCCAATCGAAGTAGCAGTCCCAGCTTTCTACACAAAAATACAAAGCTTATTACTGAAATAGTTCTTACTGGCTTTTAAGGAACCCGGAGGTTCATTGCCGCCCTCACATAAGCCCGCCATTGGTCCCTATCCTGAGCAAGATTAATCCAGTCTCTATCATCATATCTCACCTCCCTCAAATCCATTTTAATATTATCTTCCCATCTAAGTCTCGGCCTCCCCAAAGGTGTCTCTTTCCCTCTGGCCTCCCAACTAACAATCTATAAGCATTTCTGGATTTTCCCATACGTGCTACATGCCCTGCCCATCTCAAACGTCTGGATTTTATGTTCCTAATTATGCCAGGTGAAGAATACAATGCGTGCAGTTCTGTGTTGTGTAACTTTCTCCATTCTTCTGTAACTTCATCCCTCTTAGCCCCAAATATTTTCCTAAGCACCTTATTCTCAAACACCCTTAACCTATGTTCCTCTCTCAAAGTGAGAGTCCAAGTTTCACAACCATAAAGAACAACCGGTAATGTAACTGTTTTATAAATTCTAACTTTCAGATTTTTTGACAGCAGACTGGATGATAAGAGCTTCTTAACCGAATAATAACAGGCATTTCCCATATTTATTCTGTGTTTAATTTCCTCCCGAGTATCGTTTATATTTGTTACTGTTGCTCCCAGGTATTTGAATTTTTCCACCTCTTCAAAGGATAAATTTCCAATTTTTATATTTCCATTTCGTACAATATTCTCGTCACGAGATATAATCATATACTTTGTCTTTTCGGGATTTACTTCCAAACCTATCTCTTTATTTGCTTCAAGTAAAATTCCCTTGTTTTCCCTAATCGTTTGTGGATTTTCTCCTAACATACTCACGTCATCCGCATAGACAATCAGCTAGTTCTTACAGATTCAAAGTCTGCAATGATGAGTTCGATTCCTGGTCCTAATAAATAAGAATTGAGCTGGTATTTTCTTGGGAAACCAATAGTTAGCCTTAATTTCACATATACTACCTCATTATTACTGCACTATGTGGAAGTGTCAAACTTATACAACCTCTGACACATAGCAGATCCCAAAAAGACTCCAGTAACTCATACATTAGGCAATATTATAAATAAAAATGAAGATAACAAAATAAACAGAAAGGTATAAAAGATAGAGTGGAAGAGAATATATTAGAGCAGAATGAAACAATACTGCTGAGTTCTTCGTTACATTTGTTTTATTCCATATATCTTAAAATCAATTTTGAAGTGTAGTACAAATAAAAAAAAATATATATACAAAGGCAGAATTAGAGGGGGAGGGGCCCACGCTAACTGAAATTTCTCACAGTTTGTATTTTTTTTTCCCCCGTGACATGCAGTCTTTTAACTTCTGCTTGTGTGCACTTTCACTTTATATACTGTGTTCATCACAAAGACAGTCGATGTTTGTTAAATTTTACATTTCTGGCTCTTTAAAAAATGCATCTACTACTAGGGGAAATAAATCAATGGAATTATAATGACACGTGCATATAACATTTTATTGCAGCTACGTAGGCACATCTCCTATTGTAAATATTCTTAACAAACCCAACATTATCGAAGATCAACTAAACTGCCTTGTATTATTGTGAGTCGGGTAATGTTCATTGGGCCAAAGCTGTAAATCTATTATTTTATTACGTTGTTATAAAATAGCCTTATGCAGCAAGAGGTTCAGAACTGAGTTTGAGTTTTGTTGAGTATATTGTGTATCATAGTGAATTGTGAAATAGGAGAAAAGTTTTCTGGGCTATGAGGCCATGGTCCGTTAGTTGTGTGACCAAACGTTTCGTTCACCGCAGCAGTGAATGAAACGTTTGGTCACACAACCAACGGACCATGGCCTCATAACTCGGAAAACTTTTCTCCTATTGATGCCGGCCGTGAAAGCCAACACTCTAATATGAATTGTGAAATGTTTATTTTGTTTGTGAAAATATGAAAATGTCAAAAACAAATTCAAATAAGAAGCTTAAATTAAGCAATAAAGTAACCTTTTGATTTTTATAGGAATATTCAGAAACAGAACAGTGACAGTGTTAATGCAAATTATCCTAGCATTATAGACAGTGTTAATAGTCAAAAGGAAGTTTATTAATCTAATTCCAAGGTTGATCTAATAGAAAAAATGGCTAAATTGTGGGGGGAGTGATAAAAGTATACATGTATCATATTCGAACTCATACAATACGAGTTTCAATAACTTCTGAACTAGAAATAGACTGTTATGTGTATGTATGTATGTATATATGTATGTATGTATGTATTTATTCACACTGCAGTTGGGTATATACCCGGTGGCAGTGGTAACTAATTACACTCAATAATGACAATTAATAATAAACACAACTAATAAAAAACAATAATAATTAATAATAATAATAATAATAATAATAATAATAATAATAATAATACTTACTGGCTTTTAAGGAACCCGGAGGTTCATTGCCGCCCTCACATAAGCCCGCCATTGGTCCCTATCCTGAGCAAGATTAATCCAGTGTCTATCATCATATCTCACCTCCCTCAAATCCATTTTAATATTATTCTCCCATCTACGTCTCGGCCTCCCTAAAGGTCGTTTTCCCTCCGGCCTCCCAACTAACACTCTATATACATTTCTGGATTCGCCCATACGTGCTACATGCCCTGCCCATCTCAAACGTCTGGATTTAATGTTCCTGATTATGTCAGGTGAAGAATACAATGCGTGCAGTTCTGTGTTGTGTAACTTTCTCCATTCTCCTGTAACTTCATCCCTCTTAGCCCCAAATATTTTCCTAAGCACCTTATTCTCAAACACCTTTAACCTATGTTCCTCTCTCAAAGTGAGAGTCCAAGTTTCACAACCATACACAACAACTGGTAATATAACTGTTTTATAAATTCTAACTTTCAGATTTTTTGACAGAAGACTAGATGACAAAAGCTTCTCAACCGAATAATAACACACATTTCCCATATTTATTCTGCGTTTAATTTCCTCCCGAGTGTCATTTATATTTGTTACTGTTGCTCCAAGATATTTGAATTTTTCCACCTCTTCGAAAGATAAATCTCCAATTTTATAGTTCCATTTCGTACAATATTCTGGTCACGAGACATAATCATATACTTTGTCTTTTCGGGATTTACTTCCAACCCTATAGCTTTACTTGCTTTAACTAGAATTTCCGCGTTTTCCTCAATCGTTTGTGGATTTTCTCCTAGCATATTCACGTCATCTGCATAGACAAGAAGCTGATGTAACCCATTCAACTCCAAACCCTGTCTATTATCCTGAACTTTCCTAATGGCATATTCTAGAGCGAAGTTAAAAAGTAAATAATAATAATAATAATAATAATAATAATAATAATAATAATAATAATAATAATAATAATAATAATAATAACAACAACAAGGAGCATCCTAAATTAAATGAAGCATGGTCACTTAAAATAACATTTAAAGTAAATCTAAATTGGTATCTTAACCCTTAAGTTCGAACTAAGACCCACAAGTGTGACAGGTTCATACCTGCACAAGTACCTTTCGGCACTACACTTATTTCTCTGTCAACTCACTTACTGCACTGATTCTACCAGGGGCGTATACTGGTTAAAGGGTTTGGGCTACCGGTGACCCTATTATTACACAAAATATATCTAACAATTACTTAATTTTAATTACTATGGTAAAACTAATAATACAAAATTATTACATTATGTTATATTATAAACTTTTTCTTTTGTAATTTCCTTGGGCTACTGCCGGTAGCCCCGGTAGCCCGCAAAATACGCCCCTGGATTCTACCTGATTTCACTGACACTTCTAACCATTTCACTGTTCAAATACTTTGCACAGCCACTTCACTGACACCAACACACTTTACTTACACAATAGACTTCACTGACACTACACACTTCACTGACACAACACACTTCCTCACTGATAGAACACTTCAAATAACAAGATATCAATTACACCCTTTAAATAGTGTGTATAATATACTACCGTCTATTAGTAAAGTTCTTAAGCCTATTTTTAAATTCATTTTTGGTTATTGGTAAAGCATTCCAGTCCCTGATAGTACAATTGAGAAAAGAAAACTTTCCAGTGTCCGTCCTCTGTCTTCTTTCCTTCAATTTATATGAGTGGTCGTTCCTTGAAGAGTAATTTGGCGGCTGCAACCTATTTTTTATTTCTCTCCAGGCAGGCTCACCTCTGTATGTTTTGAACATTGCGCATAATCGAATTCGCGTTCTCCTGGCCTTGAGTGTGTCCCATTTTAATGGTGAATTATTACGACAACACTTGAGAGCCCGTTTTTTAATCTTTTCCAGTGTCTTAATATGTTCTAATCTGTAAGGATCCCAACCTGCAGCACCATATTCCATTACTGGACGAACGTTATGTTAACGATCATTCAATTTCTGATAGTCTGATTGTTCATAAAGAAGATATAAATTACATTTGTTTTGTAATGTGTAAGTCACGAGATTTTATTGCCGAAAGCTGACATGCTGAGTCACTAAGTGGACTATCACTTTCGAACAGCTACGTACTAAGCAAAACCTGTTTCCATGTGTAGGCCTACCGATACATTACAACCAAATGAAAAAGGAGAAGAAAAGCAGAAAATGTGTTACAGTAAAGAATATAGGCTAACTCGAAAATGGAAGTAAAAAGTGGCGAGGGAGGAGATGGTTTAGGAAAGAATAAAATAGAATATAACATCATAGAACAGGAGACAGAATTCATCACAAGGAACAAAGAAAAGGAACAGAGTAGAATAGACTAAAACTACGATAAGAATAATGATTATATGATTTGGAAGAATAATTTGTAGTTTATTTAAAAGTACTAGTTTTATCCTGCTGATTCATCGAGACACTGAGAAAAACCATGAAAAATCTCTTAGTAAACCAGAGCCAGAAATTGCACTATCGAATGCTATTTATTTAAAATTGATATCTTGAGAAGGTCTACTTATCGGTAGGTATAGCTTAGTTAGCAGATAGCATCACGCCAAAAGACTGGGGATACATCAACCCGACACATTAGCTATTTGGCTAACAGTGAGTCAATTATGTGATTTAAAATGAATTACAGTACTGTAAAGAATTTTGTACCTTCTAATTCAAACACTTCGAATTCCACCATGACAGAACGTCCTGGAGCTAAGATGGTGTAGTTGCAATAAAGATTAAAGCCGTAATGCGTAGGAAATCCTGGAGACATGATGTGGCCACTCTTACTGTTGCTGATTACACCACCACAGCCGACATCGAAGCGGGCCTAAAAGAAGAAGGCAGTCACACATCGAACTTACTGTATACATCTTGTGTAGTTTTCTATTTAATTACATTTTCAGAATCAAGTTTCATATCCATTGTTCAAGAATTAAAACAGAAAATCAATATCCCGAATTTAAAAGAAAACTTACAAATTAAACCAAACCCTTTAACTCTATTAAATATAAAATATAATCTAAATTTAACAGAAGAAATACTGAAATCAGAAGTAAACACTGAAATACTGAAACAATTGTCTTTAGAGACAATTAATATTAGATACCCTCCACAAAACTGGCTTCATTTATACACCGACGGATCCTTGATCTCCAGAGAACAAGGTGCCAGTGCAGGTGTTATGTGCTGTCTCTTCTCACTTTATAGATCTCTTGGATATGGAACAACAAGTTTTGATGGTGAAATCATTGCAATAAGTGAATGTCTCAGGAATCTTCTATGCCACATCAATAAATTTAGGAATGCAGTTATATTGTCAGACTCCAAAGCAGCTATTCTATCAATCGTCTCTAAACACACATCTTCATCTCAAACAGCAGAAATAACTAAAATGCTCTCTCAATTAATATCACTCAATAAAAGAATTGTATTCCAATGGATGCCATCCCATTGTGGAATCCTGGGAAACGAGAATGCGGATGCTTTAGCAAAGAAGGGCAGCACTGCTACTTACAGACCTGTTACTAAATCTACATATTACTCTGTGAAAAGATTTATTAAATCTACATACTTAGACTTCAACAAACAAAATTTGATAACTCAATCCCAAGGGAAAAAATGGAACTCTCTGCATCAAAATCCACAGTTAATTCCCGATTTACCACGCAAATCGTCTGTAGCTGCATTTAGATTGGCAACAGGCCATGATTGTTTGGCCAAACACCTGCATAGAATTGGAATATATCAGTCCCCTAACTGTCCATTGTGCAACTCAAACCAAGAAATGAATTCGGAACATCTCAAAATCTGTGCTTCAGTGGCTAGTCATGATAATATCTTTGAAAAATATTGGAGTGCAAGAGGTCAAATGACTTTATTGTCAAATGCCTGGCATTAGAAAACAACAACAACATTTTCAGAATTGGTGACACTACATTTAAATATGGAGGAATAGTGGAATTACAATGCTAGGAGAAAACAAAGTACCAGTACTCAAAATGGAATGTCTCAAAAACGGCTTTGTTCCCTGCTAAGTCATACTACATAATTATATACTAGGAAACAAATCCCAGTCTTTCTGATGTAGAAACATCAATATATTGCGCTATTTCTTGGTTTTCTGAAGAATTGTATCTGAGACTGGAAGTCAATGATTTATGCTAAATTAACATGACCTATGTTTTAATAAGCTTAAGGTTCAGTTGTTTGGATGGTCAGCTATAGGCCTATATGATATAACAGAGAAGGCGATTCTAAAGATCTCGGACATTGTGATGAGAAATTATAAATATTGGTAATAACAGTGGCGGTTCCTCGGGGGAGGGAAGGGAGGAACGTCCTCCTCACATTTTCTTCTTTTGAAAGTAAATAACCAAATGAATTATGTGCCTTGAAATTCAAGGAAGATTCGATAATTTTTAAGTTCACAGCTATAAGAAAAACTCGGTTGATCGAGTTTTAAACGATGCACGCTCATGTGCTGCTATAAAACTGTGAGAAAGATGAGAATTGTTTGTGTGGAGGAAAGTCAATTCATTCCTCCTTCACTGCAGTTAGTACACATATACAACAGCGCACTAGCGGCCAGAGAAAGAAGCAGAGTTTTAAAGCGAGTAAATGAATGGAGAGGGAGGAGATTCTCCTCTGAATCAGTGCATGGGCGGGAAATAGAAACCGACTGGTCGTGCAGCAAGCTCACTACCACTGCCATCTAATGATGCTGCATTCAACCAGACTATAATACATCTAGGAGGAGGCACAATAAAAACAGTTTTAACGCAACGCTATGAAAGGCACCATATAAACTTAAAAAAAAAATTATAAATCAAAAATATTATTCATTGCACTTTATATAAGCTACTATCCATGGTTTGAAACTTTCAAGGATATTTGAAAGTTAAAGTCGAGTTTATATAAAACAAAGAGGAAGTAGTTCTACGTTAGTATCGTAGATCTTTTTGGCCCCTGAAATTCACTTCCGTTCATTGTGTACTAGACAGGGCAACAGCCAAATTGTCAGTTTTGTACAAATATATTTGAAATTGAAAGTAGGTACTCCAAACTACATTATTTTTAACATAAAAAATTAATTGGCCACCGGCAACTTTGAACAATAATGGTAGTATGACTTTTCAAGAACTGATATTCTTCAAAAGCATGTGATACTGAACTTGTAAAATGTACATGTGGTAACACAGACCACGTGGGTGGGTACAGTGTTCTCGCTTTCCTCAGATTATTTCCCATTCCCACTTCCGCGGTTCCGATTACATGTTTCTAGCTATAGTCTCTTCCAACACGTGTGATGCTGTAGTGTGCTCGAAAAATGCTGCGAGGTGAATTTCCTTGTAATTGTTAATTTGTGCAATTATTCAACAATGAATGGAAGTGAAAACATAATATATTTTGGAAAATTTAGGAAACTCAGTTTACAAGAACAGATTATTGGTATACAAAAGGAAAGGCCAACCCCAACACTACCTGGTCTTACATGTATGCATGTTAAGGAAGAACACATTAATATACAGTAAATTTAATTTATGGAGGTCTGAAGAAAAAAACGTATATTTGAGAAAAAAGTATAACTGAAATGGTATTTGATTACATCTGAAACGGCATTAATAATTAACAACATGCAATTATTTTACAAAAAAAAAGTTGGTTACAAACACATTTCCTTTTTCTTCCACTCATTAGAATTAAAAAACTATTCAGTAACCTTCTTGTCATAACAAGTTTAGTCTACTGTCAAAATATTTTCAGTTTGGAGAGATGTTAGGTTATTGGTAGTTATAATTCAGTGCAGTCACAGCTTTGGACCTGGATTCTCATTGTTTAAAATGTTCTATTTCTTCCCTCTGCACATACCAGTACTTCTATCCCCTCTGAATTGATTCTTCGACTAGTGCATAACTGATTTAATGAAGCTACATTTGCAGAGACAAGAATGGGCAGCTTCGAATTTCCAATAATCTCAAAGCCAACCACATATTAACAATGAACATGTACCAGTACTGAACCGTATTTACGTGATTATAATACCACAGTTAAGTATATACAGTTGCGAAGCTCAATACTTATTAAATATGCATACATAGATAGTTGCTGACGACCAGGATCGCTACTATCGTCTCAGCACAGACCCTTTCCCGAGCAGACGATAGTGTATGGAGCTCAGTGAAATATTATATTATAACTTTATTGCGTATCAGTGCCAAGTTTTATTTAGTGTAATGTGTCCATAAGTTCCGTTTACTTCTTATTGCATAATTTGTTGCAGAAATAATTACAAAACTGTGTTATTTTCATGTGAAGAGAATTTTACATGTTAACATAATCTATTCGCATCAACATTTTAAGTTTAGAATGGAAGCTATTTTGAGGTTTAATAAAAAAGAATTTATATTGTGATTTTAATTTAACACATCTACCTTCCTTAATTGTAGATAGAAAATTTACCATACCACTCCTATGAAATTAGTGTACGTACGATTGTGTTACTTCGTCTCTTAAGAAGTAGATAAATACAATAATTCAGTACGTACTCGATTGTAGTATTAAAATACAGACAAATTGAATGTGCGGCGTATCGTACATGACATTATGCTTAATTATAATGTATAATTGCGAATATAGGAATATAAATAATAACCTATAATTTCCATATGATATAACATAGGCCTACATACTGCATGTAATGGCAGGGCATTGGAGACTTTGTAAATCTAGTTGCTCAGTAATAGCGCTATGAGATTACCGTATTTCAATATAGTCAAGTGTCCGAAGGCCAATAAGGCAGCACTCATAAAGCGGTGGAACTAGCACTGAGGTAGTTCCTGCGATTTCGGAAGTGAAAATCATTGAATTTATAAGAGATGTGCGTATTATTTTCAATGGTATAAATATGGTATTTTCGCGTTCTAAAATTTTCACGATGAACCTAATTTTGAACAAAATTTAATTAGAGCGTATAAATGAATGTGTTGTACATCTCAAAGTTTAATATATGAACGTATAAATGAGAAAAACGTGTAAATGAAAAAAATTAACTTGGAAAATATTGAAATTTTGCCATGACTTCAGAAAAGAAAAAACGTATAAGCGTGAAAAACGTATGTGAGAAACATAAATAAAGTTTTACTGTATTAGCTTGCTTATTGAAACTCGAAGATGCTGTAAGGTTGCTGAGAAATTTAACAGGCTCATCTAGAGCACCAGGGGACAACACAAGATACTGGGACGAAATTGATTAGCAAATTTCGTAAGTCTGTCACCGTCGCAGATCTCCTCGGGAGTGGTGGTCGTCCACAATCATTCACTGATGAGATCGCATCCACGTTTGTGCCATTAGTTGTCAAGAGCGTCAGAAAAGTACTCGACATTTGGCCTTGCAGATCAGTGTTAGTCAGCACCGTACACTGAAGATAAGCAAGTGGCACCCATACAAGATGCAACCATTGCATCACATGACCTAAGATGATCCACATTGTCGGGTTCAATTCTGCAAGTGGACTATACTTCGTCCCATAATGCCTGACAGGAGAAGTAAACATTGCCAACAGTGGAGGAGAGAAGTATAATTGCTATTCAACCAATGACAGAGGTTTCATTCCATGCTTATCCTAAAGTTGGGCTGGGGTAGAATGCTTCAGACCGCCCAACTTCAAGGCAAATGTGGAATGAGACCTCTGCCACTGGTTGAATAGCAATTATACTTCTCTCCTCCTCTGCTGGTAATGTTTACATCTCCTGTCAGGCATTGAGGAATGAAGTATAGAGAACATGTAACATTCTCTTTTATGATGAGGCGTACTTTTACCTCAATTGGAAGGTAAATCGTCAAAATGTTCGGTATTGGATCAACAACAATCCTCATTGGTTGACAGGGAATAAAATTCAAGGTGGTGCGAAGATAATGGTTTGGTGTGGAATGAGGGTCAAGTGTATGATCGACTCCAACTTCACTGAAGGGACCCTAACAGCTGTAAAACACAAGAAGATGCTGAGACCACTGTCATGTCAGTGCAATGATGTTGAATGAGGTAGGACAAATTTCCAGTGTTCTTCCAGTAAGATGGGGTAGCACCCTATTGCAGTGTGGTTAGATCAGCAGCTTCCTGGCTGCTGGGATCCACAAGATTAGCTGGCACGGTCCTTGACCTTACTATACTATCCTTGACTTTCACCTCTGGAGTCGCTTGAAAGTTATGATGTACAAAGTGAACATTTTTAACCTTGAACATTTGAGACAGTGAATCATCAATGCCTGTGCCACCACATCACCAGCAGAGCTGCGGACTATTTGTTGTGATTGAGAAGATCGTCTGGAGCTTTGCATCACTTGTAACAGAACATATTGAAAATATCTTGTGGAAGCACATTCTTGTCCTTATGAGGTGTCATGCTCCTATGTATGGAGACTTTTGGCCCACTATGTATAATAGTGTAGAATACAGGACCCCTCTAACAAGTATCCTAGGAAGTCAGAGTATCTGTATCATGAATTTGAACTTAGTTAGGGGTTCCATTTTGTTAGCTTTTGTGAGAGGAATTTTTCCGAGTTCTCTGCTAATAGCATGTGTGCTTCCCAAGGCAAGTGGTCCGTGATTCGATTCCCGGCATTGGCGAAGGTTTGTTCCCATTTTACGGGACTAGATATTTATTCATTTTCTTGTACTTCTCTTGTGATGTCTCAGCAGTGGCTTTGCTTCATGCTGACTGCAAAATCAGGAAGACCGGTTATGTGAGAGAATCTGGTGTTCGATCCAAAGACATACCCTTCCCTAAACCACATTGGACTGTAAGTCAATTTTATACCCATTTTTGTTCCGATAAGTTTTGTTAATTTAACAATATTTTCTTCAAGTCCGCCATAAACTTATCTTATATAATAATGTGATATTTTTATTTCATTCTACTTGATGAACGTTTTCGGCTTTGTAAGCCATCTTCAGATCTCTGTTACCTCTATTGAACTCTTGTGCTGATGTGCAATGGGTTACTTAGACCATATTGTACTAAAATATAAAATATAAAATATAAGATAAAATTAATGAATGCACATATTTAAAAATGATAACATACTAATATGGAGGTTTTGCAGCGTATACAGTCCTTTCAGATGTGAAACAATTATTTCCTTATGACCTTTTACATAGTAACTGTCATGAGATTGCATTTACAAGTGGTTATTGTATAATTATGAATCATTAAAATTCGTTGGAATAGATATGCAGCATCATGCTTGGATTTACGCAGCGCCCAGGAATGATCTTGTGGTCTGAAAGGTATGGCAGAGGTGTGTCCTGTACTGATGTCGGATGAGCCACAAGTGCGGTAGGGCGTTGCGTTTACAGAATGACTGTAAGTCGGTAAAAAAAAGGGAGGTAAAATAAGGCAAAAAGAAAGAAAGTAAAAGATTTTTCCAATTACGTCATACTTCGGTTTCAACAATCAGTCGTTTTGCCATTATTTCTTTATCGTTATCTCATTACTTTGTAGTCTGTGATTGACTTCATAGTTCGAAAGTTAATTTTCAATAATATTTCATTAAATTAAGTTAGACAACCTTAAAGCCTGAGTTGGCACCTCCAGAGTTGCTACGAAACAGCACCCGCATCTGAGAGCCAGTTGAATTGATTGTGGGTGGCTGGTTGCGACCGCATAGTGTGTTCATTAACACCCATGCATTTCCAATGTAGTTAAATATCTGAAACAGGATTTACATAGTAAAATACATATTTTATTTAAACATATTGTGCTTTACGATTTTTCAATTTCACAAATTTATAGTAAAAACTAAAGTTAAGATTGAAGATAATAATGTTCAAGGGTGTGTAACATTTCATGACTTACGGACCATAGTTTAATTTATTAAGCGGAATTTGATATATTGCATAAACAGAAGCAAAAAAAAAAAAAAACTACGCAATGAAATTATACGTTTGAAGAATAGGAAAGCAACATAGAAGCTTGGCCCACATTAAGAAATTGATTAGCAATACAATATATTCTAATGCACAACATATAATAAAAATAGCACGAGACTTGCAAAGAGGGCTGGAAGGCTTGGTCAAAATATCACTGAATATAGGTATTGGAACGGGTTAGTTAGTTGAAGTGAGTAAAATGGAGAGGAGATGTCATTTCACCTGCACAAAGTCCTGTGTACAGTCTGTAGACTGCTCTATGTCAAAGCGTTCGATAAAACTAAGGGAAATGAAGTAGCCCTCCTGAAACTTGATGTCCCAAGTACACTCAGAGTTCGGTGGGTAGTTTGCTGGGAACTTTGGAGTCGTGAAGGTGCTTCCAGAGGTCTGTAGGATACCGCCACAACCTGTAACACAACAACGTTACACTTGTGGCCCAGAGTCTGGAATCCTGTAGTTCCTGTTGCGTAATTCGTTCATTCATTCATCCACTCACTCATTTATTCACTCTAATTCATTATCCAAATTCATAGATTAGGCCTATCCTCTTATTCACTCACTTACGGGTCATTCCATGTAAAAACAGCAAATTTAACCTAAATGCTGTGGCACACTTCTTTCAATTGTCAATCTTCTTAATGTATCCAGCTGTTTGCTGACAACATAAAGTCCACTATAGTCCACTGTAGTCTATTCAGTTGTTGTTTTTCACGAGAAATGAGGGGTATTTTGATCGGTGTTCATTATAGATGCCTGTTGCTAGTAGCCAGAGGTGGGGTGTAGTCAATATATACTGCGGGGCTGTGTCTTCTGCAACTGGTACTGATGATTTTAATTTACTTCTTTTGTGGTTTATGGATGGACAGTATAGAAGAATGTGTTCCAGATCTTCATCATGATTATTACACCACAGACAAGTAGGATTGCACACTTCTTTCAGATATGTCTGAAATTTTGTGGCAAAGGAACTGAACTAAGTGTGCTTAAAAATAACTGAAAAACATTTTGCCTCAAATGGCAATAGTTTTTTTTTAAATTTGAGTTGAAACTTGTAAGAAATTTGTTTTATTCTTGCTTGAAATTTAGTCACAATATATTAGTAAAAATAATAAACAGGTAGCTGTAGAACTGAAGTAGGTACTGGTACCATAGAACTAAAAAACTAACAGCACGTGTACCTCAAATACAGATCTACCACTTGAACACACTTACTTTCAGACTGCACTATTATACATAAAGTGTCATTACAGTAGTTGGCACAGAGAAAATTAAACGAAACTTATAATTGAGATTTCTCAATACTTTTACCATAAAAGTTAAAAATATCGTGTTATTTTTTTGGTTTATATTAACTTTGAACACACACACACACAAAAAAAAAGAAAAAAACATTTTAAAACAGTAAAATCTGAAGACAAACATGGAGGACAACAATAAACGAATTGAAGAGCTACAATACTTAAATAGTCAGTTGGAAAAGAAAATTAGAGATTTAAAGATAGCCAAAAGAAGAAGAATCTGATAATTTCCGGTATAAATGAGGACAAAAGAGAGTATGGAGAAGAAACTTACAATGCAGTCCGGAGAGAGTGTTGGGAGCTTTTCGAAGTAGGTGTAGATGGCCACATAGAAGTAGTTTCGAGAGTTGGCAAGCGAAAATTGCGTTCAATTTGAGAGAAATTAAAAAATTTTAGGATGAAATAAACGATTATGAGCAGAGTGAAAAATGCGAGGGGAACAAAATTGCGCTTTGAAAATGATCTTAGTTACGAAGTAAAAGTCCACACCTGTGGAGTAACGGTCAGCGTGTCTGGCTGCGAAACCAGGTGGCCCGGGTTCGAATCCCGGTCGGGGCAAGTTACCTGGTTGAGGTTTTTTCCGGGGTTTTCCCTCAATGCAATACGAGCAAATGCTGGGTAACTTTCGGTGCTGGACCCCGGATTCATTTCACCGGCATTATCACCTTCATATCATTCAGACGCTAAATAACCTAGATGTTGATACAGCGTCGTAAAATAACCCAATAAAATAAAACGAAGTAAAAAGAAGAAAACTATTGCTACCATATCTGAAAACAGCGAGAAGCAAAGGACATTTTGCGATCATGAATAAGGACAAATTCAAAATCAATGATGAAGTTTACGATCTCGAATACTGTGAAAAGAATTGTGACAAACCAGAGTTTTGGACTAAAATCGAGCAAAGTAAGGTGAATCAAGGAAAGCAGCAGAGGTGAAAATAAGCATACGTCAGCGTTGGGAAGGCAGCACACTAGGAAGAAAGAAATGTAGACGACACGAAACTTCAACAACAGTGAAACGAGAAAAGTTGTACAGTACCTACAATTTTAATACTTGAACCGATTACGGAAATGAAACAGTTGTATATACCTACATATAGCCCAACTTTAAATAAAATATAAAATTTGGTGCCACAGCCTATTTGCTATGTTGGTATGGAATGACCCTTACGTTCTCATTAATTAATTCGTTTGTACATTCACCTGAAACTTTAGGTTGAAAATATGTTTTGTCGATATTGTCTTTTTTGGCGTAGCTATATTCTTCTACATAATTGGTCAGCATTTCCAAACTCTGAAACATCCTTCAATTGCTGAAGAAACTCTTAAGATTGTAACTTTAAGTCATGAAGAGACAAGTATGTTGCCAACTCACCTTCAAATACAGGCTCGAGGCGCAGAGTGAAGCCTTGGTCCTCATCCGATGCATCAGAATGAAACTCTATCCACAGAGAATTGGCCTCCGAGAGCATTGGTGCTGGGACAGTAGCGCCACAGTATTTATTCAGTAGCGGGGAATTAGGATACGGACCATTTCGAATGAGCACATAGTCAGCACTGCAGTCACTCTGAAGCTTCAAAGAGGTGAACGTTATCTGTGGAGACCCAGAGTAACTAGTTCATTATTCCAAGTTAGGATACAATCTAAATGTCTTTTTCTGTTTTTCTGCTTCCATTAGTGAAGTGATGTACTCACTATGAGAGCTATAGCCCGATATTAGCACTTTGTTTCTAGAGCTTCAATTAATGTACGAGGGGGATCCAGGAAATAACGACAGTTCGCGCATACCCGCCGCGCAGCTGACTCCCCTTCCTTGTTTGAAGGTCAACTGGCTTCCTTAACATGTGTTCTCATAATGTTGTGAGTACTGGTTGCAACAAGTCGCCATTGTGCATTTTGTGTTACTTCAAAATGAACGACGTGATTGATAATCCCGCCGATTGTGAGGTGAGGAGTGTGATTCGATTTTTGAATGCACGACATTTGAAACCTGCAGAAATTTACCGGCAATTGAAAGAAGTGTATGGTGATACTGTAATTAATGAAAGAAATGTGAGAAAATGGTACGAAATGTTCAACAATGGGCGAACAAATGTCCATGATGAAACTCGACCCGGACGCCCATCACTCATCACAGAAGACCTGAAGACTGAAGTGAACGACAGAATCTTGCAAGACAGGCGCACATCACTCGACGAATTGCATATTGCCTTTCCTGACATTTCTCGTTCTTTGCTTGGTGAAATTGTGTCGCAACATCTTGGCTACCACAAAATCTGTGCATGATGGGTTCCACGGCAACTGAGTGACCAACACAAAACTCAGAGAATGGCCTCAGCATTGACATTCTTGATGCGATATCACACAGATGGAGACGCCTTTCTTGATCAAATTGTGACTGGTGATGAGACCTGGGTGTCTCACAACACCCCAGAGACCAAGCGCCAATCACGTCAGTGGCATCATCCCTCATCACCCAAGAAACCGAGAAAATTCAAACAGACTCTCTCAACACAAAAAGTCATGGCTACTGTCTTTTGGGATCGCAAAGGTGTTCTTTTGCTGGATTTCATGCCAAAAGGCACTACGATCAATGCAAATCGTTATTGTGAGACTTTACGAAAACTACAGAGAGCCATCTAAAACAAGAGGCGAGGAATGCTTTCAAGAGGAGTTGTGCTTCTTCACGACAACGCCCGCCCGCACACTGCTGCTTCAACTCGAGAATTGCTGGATCAATTCGGTTGGGAAATCTTTGATCATCTGCCCTATAGTCCAGACCTTGCTCCTAGCGATTTTCACCTTTTCACAAAGCTGAAATACTTTCTGGTGGTACGCGTTTTGGAAGTGATGAAGAGTTGAAGAAGACAGTGAACACCTGGCTTAATGAACTGGTGGCAGAGGAGTATAACACGGGAATTCTAAAGCTAGTGAACAGATACGACAAATGTTTAAATGTAGGTGGTGATTATGTAGAGAAGTAAAGGAAGCTTCAGTTATGTAACAGACTTTGTTTTTTCAAATAAATATATTTTTTTAATTATTACAACAGAACGGTCGTTATTTCCTGGATCCCCCTCGTAGAAAGAGAAGACAGAAAAAGAGCGAAGAAAGGGAAAGCAAGTCCATGAGAAGGAGAAGAGAAGAGGACAGAGAAAAATAGGGAGGGAAGGGGAGAAACAAGAAGTGAGCAGGAGAGGAGAAAGAAATGAAAGAAAGAGAAGAAGAGAAGAAGTAGACGAAGATAAGGAAGAAAAGAAATAAAACGAGAATATTAGAGAGAGCAAGTGAGGGTGTGAAGCAAGGAAGAGGAAGAAGATATGATATATAAGAAGTGGAATCAGTGGTGTAGCGTCAGGGGAGATTTTGAGACTGAGTCTACCAAAAAGAGTCTACCGACCAAAAAATAAAAAATAAAATATAAATAAATAAACTACGATAGTGTCCAACTTATGTGCCATGTGATTAGGCAGTCTTGAAATTATTTGATGCGGCAGTACAGTCGAGTAAAGACTGGAACCTTCCCAGTCTCATACAAGGGTGAGTTATATAGCTTTTCCCATTGAATTTTAACCTGCCCACTGAAGGAAGACAGGGTTTATTTATTTTCCATAAATGGCATAAAATGCAGCGTCTGAGACTGAATGCTGTTTTTTAAAGTTTAGTCTTTAACTGCCTGCTCTCTTGAAGTGACAATGAGGGTGGGAAACGGTCGGCTGAATACGCCAATATCCCTCACTCACTGACCAAGTTTCAACTGTTAAATAAATATTCCGATTTTAATTGTTTTGGAAGTATGGACGATTCTATTGATTTGGTTGATATTGATTAAAAACGCAGTTTTCGACACTGTCTTACGAAAGAAAGTGCGAATTAAAAAGTAGAAGACCAACCTCTAAACTTGACATTATCTTGCATTAGAAGAGACAAAAGCGAATGTTTCAAACATCGTGATATGACAAATGTAATTGGTTAACCGGCAGTCATACTCAACATAAATTGTATTGGTTTGTATGTCTATTGTTTGGGGGCGAAAAAGAGCGGAGTGAAGAAGTGTAAAGAAAGTAAAGGAAAGCATGAAAATATGAAGCGTCTGAAAGACATACTCATAATAGGAAATCGTTTCAACTACTGGGTAGGGTCACACGAACTGAACATGTTTTATCTGAAGCTGCACGTTTGACTGCCATTAAACACAATGAAAAAGTGTCTGCTAATCGCAAAATATTAGATTGTCTTGTTCAAGCTGTAACTTTCTTGGGAAAACAAGAACTAGCTTTCAGGGAAAACAGAGAAGTGTTAGAATCAAAGAATAAGGGTAATTTTTTAGAATTGTTAGACTATACTGCACAAGAAGAACAATTTATGAAGAACCACTTTTCTTCTTCTTCTTGTTTCAAAGGCATTTCGCCAGATATCCAGAACGAACTTATTAAGATTATCACATCAGTTCTAAATGAACAGATTCAGAGATAAATTAAAGAAGCTTACATGAGATATCCAATGTTTCGTCCACTTGTACAGATACAATTTTGTTCGCGTGATGCTTAATAACTTAGTATACAGTAAGTACTGAAATTTTAACTGACTAGTGACATCATCATCATCATCATCATCATCATCATCATCATCATCATCATCAAGTATCTTAGATTTTAAAATAGAATATTAATAGGATTGGGTATATCATGATTTAAAAAAATTATTAATTTGCTTGAAATGAATAGAATGTGGTAGGTACTCACTTATATTGTATATATTGCTTCTAGTTTGTACCGTAAATCAAACAAAAAATTGAGTGTCGACAACTTTTTAAGGGGTTAGGTAGAGCTTACAGCAGTAACATTTTTGGAGATACTCAACATATTTTTCCTCCATTAGTGTATCTTATACAATAATTGAAATTGGTATATGTGAAACACTATCCTTCTGCTATATGAAAAACGTATTTTTACGATTTAAAACAAATTATTTATTTATTTTTTTCAAAATTCAAAATGGTGGCAGTTCACTGTGCAGTGATGAAGCGTTTCCCTCATAATTCATAAATGTGTTAACTTTTTCATGTTCTCTCTCTTTTATTACATTGCTGAAACTCATGTTTACAATATCATGGTCTTTCAACTACATTCCTGAATAAATAATATTTCTTTTATTTTGTGTTACAAGAAAATGCTGATATTTGACCACTTTTGTAAATGAATTTATTTTTTTATCAGACAGTCTATCAAAGGTAGACATGTGATTTTGCATCATATTGTAGATATGACACGCATAAATACACACAAAAAATTTGATCACAAAATGTTGGATCGTTTTTGAGTTATGAGGGAAATGCTTCATCACTGCACAATGAACTGCCAACATTTTGAATTTTGAAAAAAATATATATAAATATTTTTTTTAAATCGTAAAAATAGTTGTTTCATATAGCAGAAGCACAGTGTTTTACACATACTAATTTTCATTATTGTACAAGATACAGTAATGTAGGAAAAAAAATGTTGAATATTTCCAAAATTTTACTGCTGTAAGTTGTACCTAACCCCTTAAAATAGTCTACCCAGACCTTATTGCCACGCTACGCCACTGAATGGAATATAACAAGAAAAATAAAACATGAGAAAGTTATTATCAGATTTAATTTTAGTCATTTTGGTTTCACTGCTGTAGATGAGGTCATGTCTACTAACATTTATAACAGATCCACTGGGATACGAGGCCGTCCATGCACAATACGTGCTGGGTGGGTATTTTCCATTGGCTGCCACAGGGCTGGACACCACGTCCTGAGGTCCAGATAGAATGCCCCCACAGTTGAAAACTTTGTACTGCAGTACAAACTCAACAGCACGATTGTACTTGCCTTGTGACGCCTGCAAGAACGCAATACAAGACCATTTTATTGCGTGCTGTTAGTCTGCCACAATCAGCATAATCATATGTGTTGCTGTATTGACACTCACCAATACCACCACGTCCATGTAGGGGCTCAAAACAGTCTCAGGAGTTGTGTAGTTTCCACAGAAGTCTCCCAGATAAGTGTTCTTGTTGCTCTCTGTTAAGATTATTATTATTATTATTACCACTACTACTACTACTACTACTACTACTACTACTAATAACTACAGACGAGAATTCCATTCAAATGCAAGTTTTTATAGGAGCATAGGACATAGCTCAAACTTAGTACTTATCCATTTCATTACTTTCCGGTTCCAAATATGTGTATATTTGCATGTTTTGGCCTTTTTGGGGATAAAAACATGCATAATGTATATTTAAGCAATTTTTAACTTAATCATGCATATAATATACATTATTTTTATATGTCACCAAACATCGTAAGATGAAGATTACATTATTTTCAGTTTAAATGCATGTTTTAATGGTTTTGACACATTAGTTTCTCGATTTTTATGCCCCTTATTTTAGACTCATAAATCAGAATTGAAGAAGGAAAAGAAAAAAAAACTAAATAACAGAAAAAGGTTGATTCAAGTTTGCACCCATAACTTCTTGCGATGTAGAGAGATCATTCTCTGCCGCTGACCTGGTATAGCACGGGCCTTCTATGCCCAAGGTTAAGGGTTCGATTCCGAGCCAGGTCGATGGCATTTAAGTGTGCTTAAATGCGACAGGCTCATGTCAGTAGATTTACTGGCATGTAAAAGAACTCCTGTGGGACAAAATTCCGGCACATCCGGCGATGCTGATATAACCTCTGCAGTTGCGAGCATCGTTAAATAAAACATAACATTTAACATTTATTCTCTGCCTACAAAAACATATTGACTGACAGGAGCAGGAACCTCACAGAAACCAATTTAGAAATTATGTTGTTGTTGTTGTTATCTAATGCCGGGCTTTGGCAATGAAGCCATTAGCATTCTTGCTCTCCAATATTTCTCTGTGGTGGATCCATCAGGTAGAACTTCACAGGTTTGTAGATGATCTTCAGTCATTTCTTCTTCTTTGTTGCATAGAGGGCAATATTGAAATTAGAAATTATTGTTAGTTGTTAACTGTGCAAAAAAGTGAAGTGCACTTGATCGTGCATGTTCCATAGTTTGATAGAGCATGAATGCATGCATATTTTGAGATTTTATAGTCCATGAAATTCTCATCTCTACTAATAATAATAATACTCTGTCACTGCCGCTGTTGCCACCACCACCGTTATTGGAACAGATTCAGAAATTAATATTAGAGGAGAAAAATTCGCTCCGGCACCGGGTCCTTGGTTCTACATACTAAGCACTCTCACCATTGAGCTACGCTAAAGTCCAATTCACAGCACTGGATCGAACTCCCCTCCTACAGTGTTTTTTTCCCTTTGTGACCTGACTCCAAGTTGGGCATGTATGTTGACATTTTATATTAAGTCAACTGCCATTATATAAGCAGTGTACTCAGTTGAGTGACTTGGTGGCCGGGATTCCACAGTAATATGCACAGTAATCTGTACACAAAATATACACTGTTACTACAACAATCTATGTAAAGATTATTATTTTTTGGTCCTACAGAATATATCTGTTATGGTAACAATTAAGGAGGAGAAAAATTCTGTAGGACCAAAAATAATAATCTTCACGTAGATTCAGAAATTGCCAAACATTCACTTGTATCATTTTAGCGCGAAGCAGGTGACACATAAGATTTGAACCACACGAGAACTATGTTTTGTGTACCGGTATGTAAAGTGTTTGATTTCTTGAAATATGGTAATTAATTATCTTCATTACACACAACATGTGCAACTTGCTCATCTTTGTAGCAATTTTTTAGTCTGGGACGTTGCAGAGTGAAGGATGATTGTTGAGTCTTGGTGGAATTATAAGTGAAAGCAAACAGGAGAACTCCAAGAAAACCCCTCAGCACTTGCTTTATCCACCACAGATTCCACCTTAACACAGAAGGGAAATTAAATTTAGTTTGCCAATGTGAAAGACAGAGCATCTAACCACTCAGCCACATGCGAGTTGATATTACAGAAAGTTAGTGGACAGAAGAATAGAGACGAAGAGTGAGGATCAGGAGGAGAGTAAGACCACAGTCTAGTATATACAGTCACGAAGCTCAATACATAGCAAATATGCATCCATACGTAGATAGTTTCTAACCACTAGGATCGCTAATATCGCCTCATTACAGACAATGCGAAATAGTACTGGCACAGTCTATTGTTCCTAGCACCCTCACAACTCAAGCTTCGTGACTGTATATACTAGACTGTGGTAAGACTAGGCGGGAAATAATTTCTCTCTCTCTCACCCTCTGGTTAGCGTGAGTTGTTGAGTACAAGAATGACGTAACTAAATGTTAGGCAAATAAAATCGAACTCAGTGATCTAAATTACTGAGGTACCGGTACCGTACCTATGTAACTTTATTTTCGATCCGGGCGTCATTTCAGTTCTTGCTTGGGAGAGTGGCAAGATTTTTTTGGGAAGACCTTATAGGGTATATAGGTCTACTCCCTCCGCATTTCCTCTGGAATGAACTATTTTCCATACCACAAATTGGGGCAAACTTGATCATAAAAAAAAGATTTAAACTATAATATCAGATGCACTGAACACATTTTTAAAGTTCATTACCTTTTCTCCATTTCTGAAATACTTTTATTATTTTAAGTCCCAAATGGAGCTGATATCTGGTGTATTATTATTCTATTTTGTTTAATGATCATTTATCCCATTTTATAGTACATTTCCAGTTTCCACACATAGGCCTAGTTTTAACTTCTTATCCTACTTGCACTCTACGTAATTTACATGCACTTGCTGTTAATATGACGCAGGTGCGAACAAATGAACACTCACAATTGTGCTGAGAACTGACGACAACCAGTAATATAGCAAAGGTTTGCTCTTTCCCTCCATAAATGATGCCTTTGTTTTCGACCTAGTTTTGATTTTCTTAGATGAGCTTTATGGTTTAGTTAAATTTTTGGCAATGTCTGTGCAATGTGCTTGGTAATTTGTAGTAAGTTTTCTTTCGTTTGTCTTGAAGGATGATGTCGGGGTTTACAGCCATGACTACTCTACAGTATAATAAAATTCATTATGGTTCGTCTCAGTATATTTTGATTTTGTCAAATATCGTTATCAGTGGCTTGTATTTAAAATATTGTGACGGCAGGCCGAATACTCTCGGCGTTCCTGGCCGCTTCGGGGAACTTCGTGCGCATCCGGCAGAAAAGAGGGGGGCGCGAGGAGGCGGCGCGGCACGTGATGAAGGGAGAGGGGAAGAAAATCGACTGCGACGGACGTAAAGGAAGGCTGGCCAGCAGGGGGAGCTGGAAGTTTTGACAAGTTACGCGAGCCGGTTGTTATAGCGAAACATCTGGAAATCGAAATGACGAGAACGTGTAATTTAGTAATAAATACAGGACGTGAGGCATTGGCGTATACTGGTTAAAGGGTTTGGGCTACCGCTGACCCTATTATTACACAAAATATATCTAACAATTACTTTAATTTTAATTACTATGGTAAAACTAATAATACAAAGTTATTACACTATGTTATATTATAAACTTTTTCTTTTGTAATTTCCTTGGGCTACCGCCGGTAGCCCCGGTAGCCCGCAAAATACGCCCCTGACGCGAGGAGAAGCGAGTTCAGTTTTTGGTCAGCAAGCCAGTCAGTCTTGTGTAGCAGTGAAGCCAGCTTCGAGACTGGAGTTCGACTTGAATGTGTGTCCACAACTGTGCGAGCGTCCAGACGAGTGCGGCGTATCCAGAGTCTGTGGTTCGACGTGGAGTGGACCGCAATTGGGGGACCTGAGTTCGAAGTTCAGTGGACTGTCTCTGAAAGTCTTGGGTTCGAGATACTGTGAACTTGAGTGAATGAGCTAGAATAATTAGCCAAGGCAAACGAACTGAGAACTGGGAACTGACAGTTTTGTTTTGTAAATAGTACTTTGTGAACATTAGTTGAAATTAGCAGTACATTGTTGTTTTCAATAATCCAAGTGTACTGTCATTGTCGTCTGTGGAGTGCAATAACGAATACTGTGTTGCTGTGTGGAGTGCAAATCCCATTGTTGACGGGAGTGTTTAAATTAAATAATAGAAAGTGATTATTGTTGTGACAAATAAAGTTACATTATTGTTTGAATTAAAAGTTACAATATTGTGTGCTTTCTGCTATAAGTGAGTTTTTTTTCTAGGCTAACTTTCGTTGAATGTACTGACGTCTTGCATCATGTAATCACTGTTATATTATAAAACACTGCATCTACTGGTGATGTTCTACTGTTTTTGCTATTTGCGTATTTCGCGATGCCAGAAATAAATTAAGAATCTTTTAATTCATCAATTATTCAATCCTGCAGCCTGTACCTGCAATATTTTTAACACCAAATAATTTTACACTTTTTTAACTGACCTTGTGTTTTATCGCCAAAGTAAGCTAGTTTAATTTGTTTCTCCCTAAAAAATAGTAGTTCAGAATAGGAAAACAGCAGCGGCAAACTATTTAAAGTTTTACATTATCAGTAAGAAAATTAATTTATAATAATAGAGATACAAGCTAAGTATTTGTAACTACTTACTTGTAGTGATGGCTGCCATGTTTGCTTGATAATAACAAATCTGTCGTTTCTGATTGCCGAATGTGCCATTCAACATTGTGAAGGCAATAGTTCTGTTACTGTCCGCCTGCACATTTCTCTCCCACTCACAGTGGAAGTAAGTCAGATTCAGGGATTTGGAAGGTGGACGGATGTAGCCACTGTCTCCATTCAAATCGCCAAGACATACTGCAAAGGTGACAAAGACACTTCACCAATAATTCTCGATAAGTCACTAGTGCAACATTAGACGCAACAACATAAGAACATCAGTAAATTATTTAATTAAGCTAAATATTTTAGAAAATAAATTTCAATAAATTCCCGAACTTTTTTTGAAATAAGAAATGTACCATCAGAAAGTAATTTACAAGGAACAGTTTTCAAGCTTAATAGAAAAGACTTTGCAATGAAAGTAAAATATTTATATTTTAAGGATATAGAATCCTTAAGGCCAGATTAACATAACGCAATAAATAATAAATGATATAAACAGCTTTAATTATTTTGGTTGCAATATTGCACACCAATACAAACTCACGACAAATGTAAATACGCAGCTTTTAATCACCAACTGAACAACAAGAGCCATACAGAATAAATTAAAACAAGCATTTTTAACTTTTGTAAAACAATTTTTCTTTTTATATTTCTTGACAACTTCGAAACATCATCGAAAAGACAAGTAGAGAGGCCAACGAGACATAGATTTCGAGACTGCAACAGACTACAGCAGTGGCGTCTGAATGAAATGAAAGTGATAATGCCAGCACAATGAATCCAGGGTCCAGCGGCGAAAGTTACCCAGCATTTGTTCTTAATGGGTTGAGGGAAAACCTCGGAAAAAACCTCAACCAGGTAGGTAACTTGTCCCAACCAGGATTTGAACCCGTGCAAGCTCGAGCACCATGTTGTCAAATGAATTTTCATAATCAGTCATTTTTATGTTGCTGTATCAACTATGTTGTATGGTGATTTAACGTCGATGGAATTAATATATCAACATAGTATTTTGGTGAGCTCGGGTTAAGGTGTCGTCATGGGATTACCCGACATTCGCCCTGAAGGTGTGGAAAAACTCAACCAGGTAATACATTTACGAGTGATTCGAACCCTTGCCCAAGCACAACCTCAGAGCATGAGTCCAACCTGATAGGCCAATGGAATGTTAGGTAATTCGTATTTCACCAGTAATTATACCATAGAAATGAAATGGATGTATCTTATAAAACTATGAGTGCCACGTGTACAAATAAGAAAATTGTCTGAAAAGTTATCATTGCAGTGAACTGTAGTGTTCCTGCTGAAAAATCGTACGATTTTAGATCAGATTCAAAGGTCTGCTAACTTCAATTCGCAATTTCCATACCCAGAAGAGACAACATTCTTGCAATGTATCATTGCTACAATCAGTAGCACCACGCAAATGGTAAAGAGTATATTCTTTACTGCTGGAAATTAAAACTTAGTATGGCACAGTCTAGTATATACAGTCACGAAGCTTGAGTTGTTGAGGGTACTAGGAACAATAGACTGTGCCTGTACTATTTCGCATTGTCTGTGACGAGGCGATAGTAGTGATCCTAGTGGTTAGCAACTATCTGTGGATGCATATTCCCTATGTATTGAGCTTCGTGACTGTATATACTAGACTGTGGTTATGGTTTACTTATAGAATTTTGTTGGGTTAACACATTGGATTTTGCGTAGGAATTTTTAACATGAATATGATACTCACATGAGGGTTCATCTGACGTATAGCGGGCTTTGAAGCCCCGATGTCCTGCATTATGATATGATACAAACATTACTCGCATCGTGTTGCCTGTTGATCTCACTATTTCAGGCGTATTTGTTGCATAGAGCCATTTTGCTGGCACTGAATTCCGTATGCCATCCAAGAACTGTAACAGATATACCTGCATGAGGGTTCAATATCATTTTACACTTCTTTACTTGATTCTTCACTGAAATATACATGCAAACCAAAGTTCAAGACCACATTTTTACGTAAATGTGAATTACTTAAACCCTGGTCTTGAAGAATTTCTGTTCCAAGGTTTCCTAAGTTCTCAGAACCGCAGCCAAAAATGTTGAGGTAGGAAACCAAATGGGCGACACCCAAGCACACACATAATGTGGAAATAAAAGTACTGGACAGCAGAATTTAATATGGGAAATCAATTATTCTCAAATACTCTCTTCCCTGTTAATTTTTCGGAGAAATGTTATTAGGAAAGTAAAATCCAGAAGCAAATAAAGTTACACTTTGGAATTTCTATTACATTAATTCCTCTGAACCTATTAAGAAAATCAAATAGGCCTAGTTCTTAGTGAATTTCGATCTATTTTTAGTTCCTTATCATTTTTGCTTATAACATTTTCCTTTGAAACATATAAGAAAGAAAAGTATTTACATATAATTGATTTCTTGCGTTAAATGCCTATGTCCAGTACTTCGATTTCCACTATATTTGCAAAATGAAAAAGAAGTGAAAAATTAAATAATAGGGATTTGACATTCTATTATGTACAGTAGTGGCAAAAAAACCGGACCGACCCTTGTAGCTGATTTCAGAGTCTTGTTCGCTCCAGAGCACAATAGACTGGTTCGAATCCTGTCTGGGAAGGAAACTTTTTTTTTGTTCCTTATTCAAATTTATTCCCAATACTTTTCGATTGCAGTGATCTTTTACTACTTAATTAACTTATTATTCCCAGAACATGAATTTTAGCAATCGAAACAAAAAAGTTTTCTTCCCAGGCAGGATTAGAACCACGAAAGTCTTAGTTAACAGTCTATCGTGCTCTGGAGTGAACAAGGCTCTGAAATCAGCTACAAGGGTCGGTCCGTTTTTTTGCCACTACTGTACACTAGATTAGCAACAGATTGCAGAAACTCTCATGATAGCTCTACTGACTAATTAAAAAATAAACTATAAACAATTAAAACGAGATGAAATTAACTATAACACAATATAAAGAAGAAAATTCAAGGGTGCTGCCTCAGAAAAACTATTTGTAATTTAAATAAAAGAAAGTCGATGTTGACCTCCTCCTCTTCCTCCTACTCCTATTGCTTTTTTAAGATGTATTCAAGAAGCACATAATTCTGAGTAACACAGGTTCGAATTTAACAACAACAACAACAACAATAACAACAACAATAATAACAACAACAACAACAACAATAATAATAATAATAATAATAATAATAATAATAATAATAATAATGATAATAATAGAGTCACAGGCTCACAGCTGGAAATCGAAAACGAAACATTTTCTTGGCAGGCTAATAAGCTACCATTTAGGTATCAGGGTTTATGGAATGCAGAATATAACATTGAAAGTGGTTGGCATATATTAATATTATATATAATACCGGTATCTATTTTTGAATCGAGATGCATTTAGACATATCCATTATGGGGCGCAACAAGCAAAATTACGGAAATTTTTAAGCTAGAGAAGAAAATTATAAAAATTATGAAACAAGCACCTATAAGGTCGCAAAGTAAAGAAATTTTTAGGGAACTCAAAATTCTGCCAATACCTTGTATATACATTCTAGAAACAGCGTCTTTCATTCATAAAAACAAAGCAAAATTCAAATTGAATTCAGACTACCACATGTATCAAACAAGAACATCAAGTCATATCCATCTGTCCACTCATAGAATAACCACAAGTCTTAAAAGTATTTTACATAGAGGCATAAATATGTATAATAAAATTCCAAGCCCCATAATAAGTAGTAAACAAAAGAAGTTTAAAAGCATGGTCAACAGGTTGCTGCTACATCATATGCCATATACTGTAGAGGAATTTATGTCTTTAGACCTTGCATGAAAGTGCCTACTAATGTGTAATTGTGAAGGCATATAGGTCGTTATTGCTGTTAACATTATTATTATTATTATTATTATTATTATTATTATTATTATTGTTGTTGTTGTTATTATTATTATTATTATTATTATTATTATTATTATTATTTTTATACTATCTTAGATATAGTTCTTCTTAAATCATGTCAGCAGATGTCCCGCAGTAACAAAGCTACAAATTCATAAATATGTCCATAGTATAATCAGAAACTAGATTAAGACTTAGAAATAAGATTGACGAAGCCATGATTTGTAAAGATCTTTATGGTGAATAAACTACTACTACTACTACTACTACTACTACTGTTACTATTATAATGTAGTTTCTCAACATACCAAATCTTAAAAAATTCATATTGATAAAGATCCTAAATCTTGATTACGATGCATGTTCTTGTATATCACATCAGAATTAGGCCTACCTGTAATTTTATTATTGTGCTTATTATATATATGCATGTTAAATTTATGTCGACAACTACACCTTTTGGTATTCAGCTCAATAAACAGTGGAGTGGAACAGAACAGGATGCCACCCATGATGCAATGTGCAAGGCCTCCCTTCTCTAACGAGATTTGCAAAAACCAGAATTTAATTTTATTCATCCATTTAAGATTCACTTTACGTGAGACAGAGTGTAGGTGGGCATGTGTCTTTCCAAATTTATTAATATCACAGCTTTCCTTCCCCCATAATAAAAAAAAAAACAAAAGCATAATTTTTCAATAACTGTATGATAATAGCGAACTTATTTCAGTGTTAAAGACTATGCCCCTAGGTCTCAGAGCGCTCATATAGTTCTTGTAAACTTGTACATAAAATATGTATTTTTTATTCTAATGTACTGTTTAAAAAGCTATTTTAATGTTACATTTATTTTTAATAAACAACATAAATTGATTAAAATAACAGTTAATGTATGTAATGAGGTCACACAAATTCATACCGCAACTTCAAATTACTCGTATTTTCCGAAACTTTACATTCCCTTTTCTTTTTAAAATTTAGTTTTCGGTGAATCTAATTACTTCTCAGAAGTTCAGAAAGTACAATATAAAAGTTTAAAATTGAAAATTAAGTTAGAGCTATCTAAATATGTGTATGTGTGCGATCTTAAACTTCTAGTTGATACTGTAGACGATCCGTAATAAAATGAGAACTGCATATGATATTTTAAATCCAGTTTCATAAAACGTGAACTCACAAGAATTCGATGTCTAATTGCTTCCATTGATGTCTCCAAATCGAAGTCCAACATTTCAATCTTTATTCTACGCCCTTCGGGTACAATAATATCCCATTTACAATAGCGCCGGTAACCTTGTGTTGAAGGGTAACCAGGGCTCTGGAACACTCCACTCGGACCCTCTAAACGTCCTCCACAGGCTGAGAACAGAAAAACAAAGAAAAATTGTTAGATACATTACAGTACTCAATTAGGCCTACTAGCTATACTTTATTAACTTACCTATCTGTTAGCTCCGCATTTCTTTACACCATTTATTTCACAGTCATGAATCAACATCGCAAACCATCTGGCACAGAAAATTCGAATATAAGCATTTTTATAGTCATATAAAACAAAACATATTACTGTAAGTTTAAGTACCGGTATACTATTTTTCACATTAGGTGACTTCAACAAACAAAATTTGATAATACAATCTCAAGGGAAAAAATGGAACTCTCTGCATCATAATCCACAGTTAATTCCCGATTTACCACGAAAATCGTCTGTAGCTGCATTTAGATTGGCAACAGGCCATGACTGTTTGGCCAAACGCCTGCATAGAATTGGAATATATCAGTACCCTAACTGCCCATTGTGCAACTCAAACCAAGAAATGAATTCGGAACACCTCAAAATCTGTGCTTCAGTGGCTGACCATGATAATATCTTTGAAAAATATTGGAGTGCAAGAGGTCAAATGACTTTATTGTCAAACGCCTGGCATTAGAAAACAACAAAAACAACAACAACAACAACATTAGGTTAGTTATCTTAAGTTATGGTAGTGCTTAGCATTTTATGAAGAAACAAGACAATTAATTTTAATCCATTTATATTGTGCCTCTTATTCTACAACAAGGAAGTGCAAACCCTGAAGCAGTTTTCTGTGCATTACGTAGGTGTTTGTAAGAGAGCAGAGGAACGTAGATGGGTAGTCTATGAAGAGAAGGAGGGAAAGGAAATCTTGCTTCTTATATGCCCAGTGCAGATCACAGACTGTCACACAATAGATGGAAACAATTTTATTAATATATAAAATCAGTTGTTTCTTTGGAATGGAACGTACTGGAACGACGTTCCAGAAAGTAAAAATGTAATTATTTTTTATTATTAACGGTATATATATTAGAGTCTATAAAATAATATTATTATATATTCTGCAGCTGAGTAAGAAATGGACGAGTCCGTCCGGAAGAACAAATTGGGACCGTTCTTAAAAATATAATTTCAAATATCATAGTAAAGTAGGAAACTTACCAGAAACTTACGAGTTCCTTATAAATATTTTTATGAAACTAAACCAATGATAAAATCCTGAAGTCCCCTAGAATATCCCTCCTTTGGCCCGGCATAGTCGGTGGTATATCAGTTGCAACACTAATTAGGTTTTTCCACTCTAGCTGCTTGGCTTCTACTGAATTGCATTCATGTTGGAAGATTTTTTCCCTCGTAGCACAATCTTAGGTATCAAAATATCAAGCACAAACTCATGAACTGACAAGTCTTCGTCTATTCTACGAATTTAGAGTTTAGTTGTGCTTTATCAATTAAGTCTGTGCTTTCACCTACAAGGGAAAAGCACGAAAACTCTCTGCATTTCAACAGCATTTGCTGATCAATGTTAGGAGCAGTAATGCAGTATCTATTCTGCGGGTCATAGTGCGCTGTGATTGCTTCAGGCGTTCAAAATCATATAGGTAGGCACGACAAATTTTTTGAGCGACCTTCGTAATGCACATTTCGATAAATGGTTTCATAGCCTGAGCTAATTCCCGTGATACAAGATAATTTGCAAGGAGAATGTTGTTGCTCTCTTTTGTTGCTACCGTACATTTTCCTTTTCCTCTAATTTACTTTTTATTCCCTGTCCTTTTCAGACCTAAAACTAACAAAGAATATGCGTAAGCATTTAAGATAATAAAATTAGTTTAATGTATGGATCTATTTTGTTTCGAATTTTAATTCCTAGTGCTTTCAACAAAAACAACAGAAAGAAAATAATGCGATAGTTACATATTTCTGAACTGTAATTTTACGGTGATCCTTGTCAGCTCCTTTATAATGTATATGAAGCTTTGTTATAGAATCCGTAAGTAATTTATTGCATAGAAGGAATATGACATTTCCCCACTCAATAGGCAAAAATATTCGTTTTCCCACTCTCGAAGAAATTTGCGCTTGTACGTCACTTTTGAATGTAAAGTTTCTCCTGTGTGCTGTACCATTGCACGTTGTAGTGTTCCACGTTTTAAGTTATAGGCCTAGGTATTGGTTGAAGAGTGGCCTATGGTGTCTCCCTTCTCATTAGATATACCGGTACTCATACTCATTCACGGAATTTGAAACTGCTCCATGAAGCACTAAATGTCAGCCCCTACTCTGCAATGATTCCGTACAAGATTCAAGACCTGCCGACATAAAGAAAAGGTGTGCTCAAATTTCATAGAATCAAGAAAATCAAACTGCGGTTCTTTTTGTGAGAAAAACCTGAATATCATAGGTACAAAAAACATGACCCACAATATGAATAATTTCAAGGGAAAAATTGTTCCGGGGCCGGGTATCGATCCCGGGACCTCTGGTTGAACGTACCAGCGCTCTGCCAACTGAGCTACCCAGGAACTCTACCCGACACCGTCTCAACCTTTCCCTTTATATCCACACAACTCACGTGGGCTGACGAAGCGCCAGACACCCAGACACCCCGGGTAGCTCAGTTGGCAGAGCGCTGGTACGTTCAACAGAGGTCCCGGGATCGATACCCGGCCCCGGAACAATTTTTCCCTTGAAATTATTCAAATGTGCTTTACAGGGAACCTTACCTGAAAGACTAGATTTGCATGACCCACAATATGTTCTTTAAGAATATATCTCATACCTGCCGGAGGCCTGTCCCTGGTTCCATCGGCAAGATATCAGTGTAATGGGATGAAATATTATCAGACTATTTTATTTCTTGTCCATTATCTTGACTTGGTTTTTCGAGGACTGGACCTGGGAGGATTTCTTACATTTAGGCACGCTTTGGCCCAATGTGAACCCTGCGCTGATTATCCAAGTTCGACATTGGCCTGGGTGGCATTCGTGAATCCAATGCTGACAGATGGACCAACCTGCCTCAGCCCCTGATAGAGCCATGTCCCACCCGCAGTCGAGTAGCCTGATCTGCCCTAGAGGCCCAGAGCCCCAAACTCTTCCTGTATCAGTATCGGAAACCCCTACTATTTCAAAGACTTCACCCCAGCCTGTTTATACTATTTCGGATGAGAGAAAAAAAAATGGTTTATTTAACAATGCTCGCAACTGCAGAGGTTATATCAACGTCGCCGGTGTACTGGAATTTTTGTCCTGCAGGAGTTCTTTTACATGCCAGTAAATCTACTGACATGAGGCTGTCGCATTCAAACACACTTAAATGCCATCGACCTGGGCCGGGATCGAACCCGCAACCTCGAGCATAGAAGGCCAGCGCTATACCAACAATGCTACCATGGCCGACCGGATGATAGATAATATGAGGGAGAGGTGGAGAGAGTTGGTACAATGAGGGAAAGTGGAGTATCCCGAGAAAAAATCCTTTGCAACGTTGCTTTGCTCATAGCAAATTCCATCACAACCTAGTCAGGGATCAATCCCAAGCCGCCTAGATGGAAGACCAGTACGCTAGCACCTGAGCCACAAAAGTGGCTTGTCCATTATCATTACATAATATCACAATGATTCTCACCCTCTTGACTTGTGTTATAGCGCAGAGAAAAGCCACTGAAATCTCCTCTAGATGTAGAGCGGTCATCAGAATGGAACTTCACAGTCACTTCATTGGATGTGCTGTTGAACGGAGGAGGTAGACGAATCTGCCTCCTGCAGTATCTGGCAAGCTCGCTCACAGCTGTAAAATGAAGAGAGTCAAAGTTAAACTTATTATGACAAACTATGAAACAAATTACCAGATCAATCCATGTCAAATTTGCTTTATTTCCGCTTTTGACATGAAGCTTTAAAAGTTAAAGAATTTTCTGATATCGAAATTTCCAATAGAGATATACTACACACAATCGTATTATAACAAAAAGTAGGGGTTCTATTTCAGACAAAAAATAAAGATGACGTCATTGAGTGCTTTACAAGATTAGTTAATTGAAATACGAAATCCCGCTCTCGATATTACGCCGTGTGATTCGTGTCTGTGGAAAATTTAAAGAAATATTTGCATATGTAATACAGTTCATATAGGCTACTTTATAAAAAACTAAAAAGACAATGAAGAAATTTCTCTCATAAGCTCGCAAGAACTTCGTGTAAATTAGAACATCTTAAGGATGTGCCTCCTATTCCTAAATTCAGGCAGAGAACATATTTTGCAGCAACTGCTATGAAATGGGCGAGTACCGGTAGGCCTACTATTGTTGCATTATAAAAATCCAAGTTCTCTACATCACTTTCTGCGGGTACGGCGTTGCCTTTACGTGGCTTTCATGCAAACCGTTACGTAGCTTAAAAATGAATTTGTATAAATAAAGGAGAGGATTTGATTATGTTCTAAGGGTGAGTCGTTACACATGGAAAGAGCAACTTCTCGCTCTCCTTGGCTGGGGCTCGAAATTTTATCAATATGAGGAGTAAACTATCAACTGACTTGTTGCAAATAATACTGCGAGCTGTGCTTAATATTATTGTCTATATTTGTGAAACGTTGTTCCTCAAAAACCAAAGGATTAAAGAAACTCTTCAAATAGGAACTGAAAAGTCTGCTGCAAACATATTCTTGACGTGGTAAGCCGAGCTCGCGATAAGAACAGACTTGGAACGACGCTACTGGCTCCCACAGTACCAGAGAACGTGGCCCAATGGAAAAGACTCTTACATAACAATTAATACATACCTATGTATGTTCACGTGTATCGTAAGGAACGTAAACAAAAAGACGGAACTCGAATTATATTTGCTCTTTATTATTGAAAGATGATTTGAGTGTTTTAAACATTTTTTTATCCAAAAATGTATATTTCACGGAACCCAAAGGGCACATGCATATTTGCATTGTGTGTTCATTACTTACTATACCTGCTCTAAAAACTTTCCCTTATCAGATACTTTGAAAAACACGTCTGACATAAGCATTTCATCATTAACTTGTTCTTCGAAATAATTTCACATTAACAAATATTGATTAAATAGGCCTACAAGTACAATTAAATATAGGAAGACAAAGAAAGCATTTGGATGACGAGAAATCTGTATGAAGTTTGGATAATGAGAGTGATTATGATTTTTAAAAATGTTATTTAGCGACGCTATTTCAACTTCGTGGTTATCCAGCGATGTTGAAATTGGTGATATATTTGGCGAGATTTGTCTGAGAATTCACCTTGGAATTACATAACATTCGCCTTATAGTTGGGGAAAATCTCTGAGAAAATTAGGTAATCAGCCCAAATAGGATTCGAATCCACACTCAAGTGGAGCTCTGGGGCAAGAAACTATATTTCTATGCACTACAATATTGTACCACAGTCTAATATGTACAGTCACGAAGCTCAATACGTAGTAAATATGCATCCATAGATAGTTGCTAACCACTAGGATCGCTACTATCGCCTCATTATAACCAATGCAAAATAATATCTGCACAGTCTATTGTTCCTAGTACCTTCATAAACTCAAGCTTCGTGACTGTATATACTAGACTGTGATTGTACTGTTTTTTTTTTATTTTAGTAGGTTATTTTACGACGCTTTATCAACAGCTTAGGTTATTTAGCGTCTGAATGAGATGAAGGTGATAATGCCGGTGAAATGAGTCCGGGGTCCAGCACCCAAAGTTACCCAGCATTTGCTCATATTGGGTTGAGGGAAAACCCCGGAAAAAACCGCAACCACGTAACTTGCCCCGACCGGGAATCGAACCCGGGCCACCTGGTTTCGCGGCCAGACGCGCTGATCGTTACTCCACAGGTGTGGACGGTTGTACTGTTAGAGAGTACAAACTGCATTCTTCATTTTCATGTTTTCAATATTTAAAGCGCTCGAGAGAAAAACACACACGCACGCACGCACGCACACACACACACACACACACACACACACACACACACACACTAAAATGTTTGTTTAATAACAGACACGATGGCTCAGTGTTAGCGTTCAGGGTTTGTAAACCAGAGGTCTCGGGTTCAAATTTCGGTTCATCCCGAGTGTGTAACTTGTGATGGATATGCCCTTAGTCCAGATAACATAGGTTCTTCCCCCCCCCCCACCACCAGGTACTCCGGTCCAGTTATATCCCAACAATAAAATTCATCATCTTTATCATTCATTACGAGTGTAATATAGCTCCACCGTCTGTAGTGCACTCTGGATAGACCCTGACGAATTAAAGATTTTACAAGCACAGGGTGTCTCACAATGAGATCTACAAAACTCGTCCTGCCGTGGTTAGTAAACTACATGGCATACACAAAAACTCTTTACACTATCTTCAGTTGTTGACCCTAAAATGTGTATGTTACGTCTCAGTACTAGCTCGTGGAAAAAATACTAATTGATTTAAGTTTTTTAAATTTTATTTAACTTGACGGAATCTGCTTTAAGAAATGAATGGAGATGGCAAAATCAAGATTTACAGTATTTATACCTACAAGACAAATGAAAAGTGATCGTCTGCAATCCATAATCGTAAATGAGACAAATTTGCATGATTAGAAATATAATAATAATAATAATAATAATAATAATAATAATAATAATAATAATGTCATCCGACGAACTGCTTGATAATATTATAATATTCAGGTCCTTCAACAGACTGTGTGACATTTGTTGTGGACAAAACGGTAAAAGACCTCGAAGTATTTCGGTCTTCTCATTGCTATATTGTCGGCGTGTCATTTCGTCATATCTGAATAATCTCTGTCATTGAAAAATAATGTTAAAATATTAAATTTCTGATCTATTTTCAGACTGAAGGTTCAATTTTTCATATTCGCATTTCATATCGCAGAGTTTAATATTCCAGAATTAATGGTCGGAAATTTAATATGAACAAGTTATAACTTTGAAACAGGCTACATAAAGATGAGACAGAGCTACAGAAAAGCTACATAAAAATGAGGCAGCGTGTGTTCAGCCTCCCCCTTCCAACCGGCACACGGCGCATAAATAGGCGCAACAGAGAGCGGAGCGTTCAGTTCTTGTTCTTTACTCGAGGATCACAAACATGAGAAGGTAAGTCACTTGTATGTTCGAGGATTTTTTTTTGGAAGTTCTACACACGTAGGAAGATCAAATTTAAAATGTTATTAAATCCAGTTACTTAAATTCCTTATCGAAGTACAACGATTTTACTCGTGGGACTTTTATGGACGTTGCTCATCAGATTAAGATATCGTAGGCCTACGTATTTAGTTTGAAAGTGATATTCTTCTACGTAGTTAAACTTCAATAGCATATTCAATACCTGTATTATTTCTCAAAATTATAATATAATGCATCATGCAGATACTTCTTCGAAATTGTTCTTTTGAGTATGCCTAATGTTGCAGTTTCATGTTGAATCTCTCCCTCCATATTATTAGTATTCTTGTTAGATCTAATAAATTTTATTGATGTTTTGTCATACACGTTTATACACCAGTTCTGAGTACAAAAAAAGGTGTTTTATATAGCAGCTGTAGTCTATTTAAAAGAATATTCTACCTTTTTTTTTAGTACGAAGGGGAAATGAGGGGGTAGTAGGAAACCTTCTCTGTAGGTAAATCTGAATCTGGGATTGAATCCTGTAGTTTAGGAAAACTGTGTTTAGATCGTATTAGTTTTTTTAAGCCGGGTCTTGATCACATTAACTGCAGTACATAAAAGACAACAACATGAAAACTGATCTTGAGATAGTTCTGGGAGGATGAGACGCTCGATACATCTGAAGTTTGAAAATATGACCATGAGAAATTCTTAATTGTAAGATTATTCGAACAAATCTCGTTAAATTTGTGCCCTGTCGGAAAAACTTAGAAAAGCTACCACTGTTAATCAACAATGTCATATTTAATAATTTATTCAGTTTATAAATGAGTATGTTTTACATCACATATTCATTATATATGAGGTCTCGCCTACGCATAGCTCAGTTGGAAAGAGCACTCAGCGCGTAGAGCTGAGAGGTCCCGGGTTCGATTCCCGGTGCCGTTACGACTTTTTCTCGAATTAAATGGTGATAAGTATGTTTTACTTTTGACATAAAGTATTTGTTGGTTTACAAGTTATTAAAGTTTTAATTTCAGTGTATTTCACAGTCGAAGGGTACACGGGGAAAAAACGAACAAGGTCACAATTCTGTTATGGGTGATGTTATCTAATTCATTGTATTACTACAAACTTTAATGTTATTTTTACCAAAAATGGTAAAGGAGAATTAAAACCTCGGATACACTCATCATTTCCTTCATTTCAAGTAAATAAATAATAAATTTTGCAGTAATATACTGAAATAGATCATTATCTCACCCTTAATGGAAATGTGACATTGTTAGTTTTTCCCGTGTACCCTTCAGTTATCGTAAAACAATAGGCCTAAAATCTAGTTCATTTTTTTATACTCCATGGAGTGTTCATATTTATTCTCCTGGCCGATTGTGGTAGTAGCCTGCAGGAAATGTCTGTATTGAGGAGCCTATTCCCATAACTTTGTTGGAAATCACGAAAAACTTTTTTAAATCTAAAATTTCTTACCAGTTAGGTAAGAGACATTATGAAACCAAAAAGGTTGGGTGCATTTAGAATCAAATGGGAGGACGAGAGTCTTCGATTCCAAAGCTGGAACTAATATTTTGTCGCAATTTTGTTGTGGACAGGAGTCGATTTGATTCCAATAGCCACTTTTAATGAAAGATTTTAGTGGTTTAGAGGGCGTTCTGAAGCCAAATCATGACAGTTGTAGCCCATGTAGAGTTATATTTGAAGAATGCATGGAAACGGGAAGCTAATTTTCGTTATCAGGTGAACAAGAGAATTTTTGAAAATAAATTAAATTGGACCACATATCCAAATTAATGTTCTTCAAGCTTAGGAGAGTTATGTGTGTTTGAAAACTAACGAATTCACTCGTTGCAATGAAAACACGATTCACTAATTTACGCTCAAGACGCGGTTTACTTTGCTCTACTTCACTTCTAAAACCTGGAAGAGTGAACTGTCCAAATTTTAAGTTCATGAAACTTAAAAGGTACACGATGAATATATTTGATACTGGTAAGAAAGTCTTGAAAGTATTTTCAAAACAAAATTGTCTTAATTCTATAGTTTCATTCCAAAGAAATATATTTAAAATTCAATATTAATTTTGCAAGATGGCAAATTTACATTAAACTACCACTTACTGGTAGTCTCGTAAGTACCAGTATTGATGTACTTTCTTAGTCTTAAGACTTTTCGCGATTTTTTATCGAAGGAAATAATGGCCTAAAACATTGCTATTTTATTCACAATATCTTGATATTGAAATGACGCACGCTGACATGTCATGTTTCAGGTTGCAAGTACTAGCAGTCCTGCTCCTCGCCCTTCTGGTGCTGGATGAATGTCTGGGATCGTACCAAAAGTCCAGTAAGGAGAACAAAAAGAAGAAGAATAAGGCAGAAGGCGAGGCTCGCGAGGCCAAGAAGAAGTATTCGGAGTCTGCGTCAAAACAGCATAAAAAGTGAGTTTCAACCCTGTACTATCTGTAGTAGCGATGTAGCAACACTGCAGGCTGGTTTGTGCTTGTTTAGAGACTGGTGGTGGGTGCCCAGTGCCTCTGTTCTCACCGACCTCTTCTCGTGGCTCGCGATGGGCAGGCCCCGCTACTTGGGTCTCTACAGGAAGATGGTGACCTCTTTCGGAACCAATAGGTCAGTGTCTCAATTCGGATGCACGGACTTCCCGAATTTGAACACGGATCTCCATGTAGTAGTATGGGATTTTTAATGTCCCATTAATCCACGCAAGAACTTTCTTGACCGAGAAATAGACTAATCTGTCTGGCATAAGGAAGCACTGTCCTAGCATTAAAATGTCAACTCCCCCCTCAGTAAGTTGAAATCTTGGTATTCTAACAATCAGCTTATTCCGAATCTCACTGGACCGGTGGACAACAATGACGTCGCGCTGCAGCGAAATAGGAACAAAACTGCTGGAAAGTTCGATGGCTATCATGGCGGCTGTACAAGTTGTCTGTGTTACGCTAGCAAGATTTTGCGAAATTTCCGAACTATCATCTCGTTCAAAGAAAAGAGAGCATAATTTATTTCTTGAACCAGTAGTAATAACTGGCCCGTTGACATGTTCGCTCATAAGCCATTAACATATTGTTTTTACGTTGTGCTCATTACAAACAATACAGCAGAACACACCGCCATGACACAACAGTGCACGAGGTCATTCGTCTGCCCTATACAAGAACCAATCAGATTCACTGATGGCGGCTGATGGAGACTGCCACCACCTCTGCAAGCTGATGGAACCGGTGCGACACTGGTGAAGCATCAGTGACGTCATCATTGAAATTCGGAACACCGCGATGCCATCAGATTGCTCAGCGCTGAGATTCGGAATACGCTCATGTTCACACATGCCGATAGCGATAGTACGGTAAACTTTTTTGGTCGAGAAATTTTATGTAAACAATTTCTTTTTGTGATTCTGGTAAAACTACACTAATCATGGCTTTAACTTTGATAAATGTACTAATTTATGTAAAAATTACTTCATTTTTAAAACTAAATGTGACTGGATGGTGGGCACTTAATAATTTTCTCAAGTCTTTGTTTAAAATGTTAAGTTTTTATTTGGTGGGGACCTAGATTTCACACGAAAAGAAGGGATTAAAAATAACCTATGTCAATTTCAGATTTATTAACAACACTACTTCAAAAGTATATAGCGAAACATTATAGCACGTAAATATTTACTTCAACATTGAAATTGAAGGAATTTCCAAAGAAAGAGGAATTTTTAGGTTTTGAGAAGTTAAAAGGTACAGTAATTTTTAATTTCCCAAATTATGTGGAGGAGAGGAGGAACCATAAAGGACTCTGATTCAGACTACATGGTGAAAATACGACTTTATAACAAAGTAATATTGTGCGATTGTCCCGCGCCGTGGCGTCGTGGTCTAAGGCATCCTGCCTAGGACTCGCGTTACGAAATACGCGCTGGTTTGAGTCCTCACGGGGGAATAAATTTTTGCATGAAATTTCGGTCAGTGTATGGGACCGGTGCCCACCCAGCATCATGATGCACTTGGGGAGCTACGATAGGTAGCGAAATACGGTTACGCAAACCAGCCATAACGGCTGAGGGGTCATCGTGCTAACCACACGATACCTTCATTCTGGTTGGATGATCGTCCACCTCTGCTTGGGCATGTGGCCGTGAGGCCAGCAGCCGGCTGGTCGGTCTTGGCCCTTCGTGGGCTGTAGCGCCACGGATTATTAATATTGTGCGATTGCTTGTACACCGCTGATTGGTGGCTATTTGAAGTTGAAACTCAAATTTCTTTAGTTCTGATGAGAATGTCGCCATTCTTCATGTAATGCATACTTTCGCTTCTTTACAGGAAAGCGAGAGAGGCACCAGTCGAAACAGAATCAAATGAAGAGGACGTAGTAGGGGAGATTGATGTCCAGGAAACTTACAAAAACCACAAGAACTCTAAGAAAAAATACAGTAAAGAAATTAAAGCTACCAAATACGGGAAGAAAGACAAATTGAAGTCTTTGGAAGATGATCTATACGTTGCCAAGGGGAAGGAAAGCAAGGTTTCGAAGAAGACAAAGGAGCGAAAGCAGAAGAGGGCTATAGAGGAGGTCGTGGAAGAGGAACCCATAGACGGCGAAGGTGAAGAGAATGCGCTGTGTTCTCAGCAGTGCCAGGTCGAAGAAGCAGATGCAGAAGCGGAAGTGGCAACAGTGCCGGCCAAGAAGACTCCCAGAATACACAGGTACATCGTCGAGGAGGAGATTCTCGACGGAGAGGAATCGGACATAACGGAGGACGAGGAAGAGACCTGGGAGAGGCCCTCACCCCGGAGCGCGAAGTGTTCCCTCAAATAAGGCTTTGGTGCTGAAGATGTAGTGGATGTAGTTTCAACGAACTTGAATTACTGTATTTTGTTACGACGAATTGTTACGTGTTCCGCAAATTATTTGTATTTTGTTATGGCGCAATATTGAGTGCCTTGCAAATGATTAAAGTTGTTTATTGTTCGTATTACTATTCGAGAATTTGATTGTAGTTTACCAGACCACAAACCAATCAGACTTGGGTTCGATTCCGATGAGGGCAATTTAAAGATTGTTTGGGACAGTCTTCTCTTTTAGGCCTTGTCACATTCATTGAATGCTTTCAAATAAAATAATTTTAATAATACTGTAATGAAGAGAATACTTAGTCGGGATATCAAGCCAGAAAATTGATAACACTTGTTAATATATGGTGCAGAAAAGACGCAAAATAGATATGCAAATAAACTTCGTTCATAGCACCAAAATTTGAATTGATAGAAACTTGTAAATGCTGCGTAGAGCCACTATAATTCCATGAAGTATACACGTACTTTGCTTAATCTCAAGACTTTTATTACCTGATTGCAGTTCTGAACAATACAATGTTGGTATTTTATATTAATAACGATACATCTTGAAAAAAAAAATTCTAAGTTACTCAGATGTGGTTTCCAATTTTATCTTGATTGTTCTCTAAGCGAGCAAGAAAATGTTCAGGATGTAGCATATGCGCTAACCCCGTGGTTGGAAGTTAGTCGTACAGTGAAACCTAGTGAAGTTAAACGACAGAATTAATCCCAGGGCATCGCAATGTTAAGTACACATCTTTGATTCTTAAATGTTCCTTTTACATTTAAATATAAAAACTAGACTCTTAGTTTGGTTCGAACTGAAGGGATATGCTTTGGACTTGATGTCGGAAACTTTATGACAGACTAAAGTTTGAAGACAAGGTAAAGTACAGTCAGTTTGTTGATACTTCGCCCATAAAATCATTAAGTAAACAGGGATTAAAAATTAAATCCTATCGGCCTACGTACGTGTAGTAGCATTTTACTGTATCATTCGCCACTTCGGCTTAACATTCTGTAGAAACTTTATCTGATATGGTTTAGAGGTTTATCACTATTAAAACTATAGAAAACTACATTATCAGATTCAGCATGTCGACAATCGCGATATTTTAAGCTCTGTACATTTGTCTTTATATTTCAAGATTAGTGGAAATATTCTCCTGATTAAGCTAACTAGCATGCATCTGTTCCATATACAGCTATACAAAATGTCTGAAAGAACGCTATTAGCAGACTAACTTCATACACGCAGCAAACTGAAACTGGTCTTTAAAATGTGACTTGTTCATTCGGTGTAAATAAGATGTCTACACAGACCAGAACACGCATTTGTTCGTAGACTAGAGTAATACAAGAATAATAATTTATATATCTTCTCACCATTCGTGAGCTGCCACAAGGGACAAAGAGTACTTAACCATACAGTAAGTTACGCATTAACACTTAAATTGGCAAAACTTCATTTCTCACACTAGTTTATTAAACCGTGTCGGACTGTAAAGAAAACAACTATGGCAATGTTCATATTTTATGTTTCGAAGAATTTCGACGGCAGTTTGCTCTGCCAACATCTCTGAGGGATGACAATGTGATAATTGTGTCAAAAAATCTTGCCAAATCCTTATTCATCACATGGTGCCACATTAATAGCAATTGTAATTTTTTACGTCCTTTCCTTTGTTTCCCTTCTTTAAAATGTAATATCTATGTTTACATATGTATATTAATTTTTTTTTGAGGATATACTGAGTCTGTAAGGGCTATCCTCAATGGGAGGCAGTTCATTATTATTATTATTATTATTATTATTATTATTATTATTATTATTATTATTATTATTATTATTATTATTATTATAGTATTGTGAAATTTTAATTTTCCTACCAATTTTGTTCTATTCTATTAAAATTATAGCATATAGCCTATGAACCTGTTGTATCCTATAGGATACTTTGCCAATTTAAGGGTTAAGAAACCGTGTTAGCTATTTTTATGAATCTTTGAAGTACATCGCCCTCGGCGTAGTTTGAACTCTGGAATCTCGGATCCAATGGCAAGTATGGTTCATGGTTTTGTATTTCAATTGTCTCCTTGTATTTGCTGTGGTGTAATAAACTGGCCTTTAAAATATTAAACCGCAAGAGAACTTTGGATCCATTATATATATATTTTCGACACATGATCAGAAATTCAACATTCCACACCACGTACATGATTCGGTTAGGCATCTGCGCCAATTCGAAAATTTGTATGGTAGTTTGCTCTGAAAATTTTGCCATAGAATGGAACTGATGTAATGGAAATATATTATGTTAGTTTCTCATTCATTTCTTTGCAGATGTTAAAATATGTGTAAATTATAGGAAACTGAAAATGTAATTGGGAGGAAACTAATAAAAAAACGCCTAACTCAGGACTAACTTTGTTGAGTCGGGTTCACAAACTACACTCTTACTTTCTGCGTAACTCGTTAAAAATGAAAAGTGTAAGTTTGTAACATGACTTAACATACGTTCATAGAGGAATTAAGTGAATTAAATTCATATTGATATCATTATACATGCTGAGCTTATAAAAGCATTGGATATTTATATTATTTATCAATTACAGTAGTTTGTGTAAAAAGTGTGTATACCAGGAGTGGTATTACACTGAATGTTGTAGATCAATGGTTACCAAAGATTTTCGGCCTAGCGCCCATTTTTGAGAATGGATACTGGCTACCACCCTCAGAGTTAAATGCAATCAGGATGCGGAAACCTGTATTAATAACCTCAAATTCATGTTAAATTGTACATTCGTATTTAATTACTTTATAATAAGTATAAAACATAATTATAAATTAAAAAGCAATACAACAATGTTATTAAAAAACGAAGTATAAGAACATATGTAATTTAATTACCTAAGAAGTCCCAAATTTAATCACAAACCTGAACAGTGGCTCCCTGCGCATACAGAAAATAATTATATTCTCGTACAGAGAAAAAAATATGATCACAAAATAACTATTTTTTTGTGGCTTAGCTTATAATTCTCATGAATAAAACGGGCAAAGTATAATTCTGTAGTGCTCGGGAAAAGTGGCACAAGTCAAAAATGTTAATTTTACAGAAGAGGGGAAAAAAACTGTCTTCACACTGGTTTATACAGATTTGATTTTCTTCTGTATGAATTATTCTAATTTTGAGAAATATTTGTCTCTTTTCCCAAACGAGCAGATGTTCCGTAAGTTGTCAATAAATTAATAAACAATTTTTGCGGAAACTGACTTATGCCACTTTTCCCAAGCACTGAAGAATTTACGTCAAGTGTTGATAATCCGAAATAAGTTCTCAGAAAATTATAGAACATAACATTAAAATAAATGGTTAGATCCTTTTGTTAAATATTCTGTTGCACATTATTTTTAGCTGTTTATTCAACGAATCTAACTACATGCTTATTTAGCGTCGATGGAATTGATGATAGCGAGATGGTACTTCGCGAGAAGAGGTCGAGGATTCACCATAGATTAGCTGACATTCACTTTATGGCTGATAAAAATCTCTGAAAAAATCCAACCAAGTATAATCAGTCCAAGCAGGAATCAAACCCAAATACAAAGCGCAACTCCAGAAATGTCCAGATCAGGCAAACGTGCCTATCGCCCGAGCTACGCCCGCCGATGGCTTGCATATTATTGGTAACATAAAATTACTCGTATTCCTGTAGTAATCATAAAAAACTAAAGTCTCCAGCTTCCGCCTTACAATTTACCTCTCCCCTGGAAACTAAAATCTTTTTCCGGCGAGTGGTAGCGGCCCGCTCTCTTTAGAAAACGCTGTGTATGAGATGCGTGGCAAGCAAGCGAGTTCTATTGTGATACAATCGAATTCCATAATAAGCAAGCACATGCGTGAAGTCTTTGAACATGTACGACAGGCAATGACACGTCGTTACAATTTGAATTGACGCAGGAGGCCGCATGTTTGGACAGTTTTTTTAAATGATTACAATGGGTTCACAAGTAACGTTAGACTACAACTGTATTCTTTACGCCTTGCTGTACAGTACAGTTTCTGGTCTTGTCATTCAATAATTGGTTTCTGACCAATGGTCATTTAACAAAAAAACGTTTTGGTCTCTTGTATCATCTCTAGAAGTTTGAGTATTGAATTTAGATACCACCTGTATTTATTCAATTGTTGGTCGCTTAATTCGTACCTTTCGCAGTTGGGCAGAAAAAGAGCACATATCGCTAATATTTTGTAAAATTATTTTATCCATTTAATGTATATTCGCCCAATAAAAACAAATATAACAATTTAAAAATACTGAAATAATAAATTATGGGGTGTGAGATCATGTGCATATTTATTTTTATTTCTCTGCAGAGAAAATAAAACTTCAAAGCTTTATATCTCAAAACATGGTTTCTGCTTATGTGCCCTTTTTCCAGCCGCCGCCCGCCTCAATTTCGGACTAAACACTGGGCATTGTCATTTAGAGAGTATGACGTATGTGGAATATCACATAATGAAAGGAAATACATTGTTGGTAAACTTATTGCGGCATGTGACGAAAAGTTGACAAATCTATACTAATAATAAATCTGTAGCCGAAATTTTTCTGGTATTTTTAGATTTTCCAAAAATAATTGGTCCTAACATATATAATTAACCACCCTGAAACCGAAAATCCCTTTTTTGAAATTTTTGTTTGTATGTCTGTCTGTCTGTTACCTTTTCACGCGATAATGGCTGAACGGATTTCGATGAAAATTGGAATATAAATTAAGTTTGTTGTAACTTAGATTTTAGGCTATATGGCATTCAAAATACATTATTTAAAAGGGGGGTTATAAGGGGGCCTGAATTAAATAAATCGAAATATCTAGCTTATTATTGATTTTTGTGAAAAATGTTACATAACAAAAGTTTCTTTAAAAATAATTTGCGATAAGTTTTATTCCTTGAAAAATTTTGATAGGACTGATATTTAATGAGATAAGTGAGTTTTAAAATTAAAATAACTGCCATATAAGGCCGTGTAATGAATTAAAAAACAAAAGACTTCGTCTATAAGGGGCCTTGGACAGCAACAATCGAAAGCTATGAAAGATAGCCTACAGAGAAGTTTGTGTTTGTATGAAGTAATATCGGAAGCTAAATTAACCGATTTGTATAATTAATTATTATTTCACCATTGGAAAGTGTAGTTTCTCTAGATGGACATAATGCTATAATGTTATTACAGTAACTTCTGATATAATATAATATAATATAATATAATATAATATAATATAATATAATATAATATAATATAATATATGTAATATAATATAATTTATTTGGAGGGTTCAGAACCATAGTGGGCCAAGCGCCATTTACTGAATACGTAGAAAACAAGGGTTAAAATTAAGTTATTACCATAATGCAATGGAAACCTATAACAAGTAAAATAAAATATACACATTAAATCTAAATGATATCAATCTTCATTAAACTATGGTTGCATGTAATAAAAATTAAGAAACATGTTAAAGGAATTGTCGTTGCACCAAATGAGTGTCTCTGGACCAAAATGATCGCATTCTAATTACTTGGATGCAATTTAAATTAAGTAACATATTAAACGATTTATCCTTCTATCAAACACGAATGTTCCCTGGATCAAATGTCCTATTTTAATTATGTAATTACTTTATATTTATTTCTAACGAGTGCAGCGGAGCGCACGGGTACGGCTAGTAAAGAATACTTTTACATTATTAAAGGCATTACACCTGGAACAGAATAAACGAAGACCTAATTCAATCCAATTGACAGCACAGCTATTAAATGAAGTAGTTAAAAGAGAAATTGTGAGTTCCAAATTTTTCTGCTGATTACATGACAGCAATAATGTAAGGCAAATTGAAGAGCAAGCTGAAATTAAGAAAATCGATCCCTTTGTTCACCGAAAATCTTACAGCTCCCTGCTATAAGTTCAAGGCAGTGGTTGTCAAACATTACGAAATTGTGACGTAATAGAAATGCAACCCGCACACCACTGTCGCAGGGAGAGGGGTGGAGTGGGTGTCTCCTCAGGTAATGCTGCGAATAACAGTGCAGAAACGGACTGTAACCGAAAAACAAAAACAATATAATATTTTTCTACTTGTTAACTACACACATTTTTCCATATTATCTTTTATCTCCTATTCATTATTTCTATATTATTAATAAAATAAAATATATTTTCTTATTTACCATAAAAAGAACGTGTACTTGACATCAGCAGATATTTGAAATTAGAAAAACGTACCAGGCTGGTCACGAAGTTGTAAATTACACTACACACTTAAAAAAAAACGTCGAAGTATATTGCCCCGATTAAGACATAGAAGCCGATACTTTTTATTGTTGGTTTATTAATGAAATATTCAACTTACAGGTAAGGGCTTGGTAGTCTTTATAACAGGAAGAATAATGACAACGTACATTGTTCTTTTATACTTCATTTAACATTTTACAACAAATTAAGTATCTCATATTTTTGCCATCTGCACAAAAGAAATACTTTTGCTCCCATGCTCCTTAAAATTAAGTTTTTACATATTATCTGTTTCTGTTTTGGAAAAGACATCAAAACATAATATTATCCTACGCACTTGTAACATCACATGTGTACGTCCGCTGCTGATAAATGTCTTGTCTTATATCGAAGTGATGGCTGTAAACAGAGGGTGGGGGTATGAAGCCATGGTTACGCTTGAGTGGAGACAGGGGCATGTGTTGCGACACAGCTTTTGGCGATCACTGGTTTAAGGTATGCCATCTACACCATCCACGAAAATGTCTGTAACCAACACAGTCATTTGTATCACTCAGTGCCAATTACCTGTACTGTTGTCGGGCAGACTCTCTGACACCACCACATAGTCCCCACTGCTGCAGTTCCACAAGTAGGGCATGTTGAGATCATCAAACCACATGGTAAGGAAGTGGTCCGGCAATCCGACCAATCTCCATGTGCAGTCCAGGTTGTTGGGGTAGCTGCCAGGGTACGTCGGCAAAGTGAGGTGGCCGGTCTGACCTCTCAGAGTGCCTCCGCAAGTTGCTATACAACAGTCATATCTTCAGCGGTCATTAAGAGTAATTTATAACTTACAAGAATGAATAGGATAGGATAGGATAAGATAGATAGATAGATAGATAGATAGATAGATAGATAGATAGATAGATAGATAGATAGATAGATAGATAGATAGATAGATAGATAGATAGATAGATAAAATTAAAATAAAATAAAATTAAATACAAATAAATTAATTAAATAAATTAATCAAACAAACAAATAAAATAAATAAATAAAATAAATAAATAGAATAACTAAATTAAATAAACAAACAAGCAAACAAACAAATAAATTAATTAAATAATTTAAAAATGAATAAATTAAATAAATAAATAAAATAAATAAATTAAATAAATTAATAAACAAACAAATAAAGAAATAAATAAATAGACAGACAGACATATAGAAACTCGTACATACATAAATATATAGATAAATGGATAAGTAGTAGATAAGTAAATTATTAATAAATCAATAAATGAATGAATGCACAACTGAATTAAGGAATGAATGAATCAATCAATAAATAAGCAAACGAACAAATAAATAATAATAGTCTGTGATTCACGTTTTCTTGAACGTCCAATGTCCCTTTAATCTTTAGGCAATAGCGTCTGCTGAAGTGAGACTATGGAAACGCCATTCTATGAAACTGGTATAAAATGCTTCTTTTGTTTTTGCATGCCCCACAAATTGAATTTCAATTCAAATAACGTAAGTTCATACTCTCAACATGCATGATTGCCTATTCTAAAATATTAAAATTTTTGTTTAAAATTTTTATCTTTCATTACGGAACCACTCCATGACTAAACTACACGAGTCACCACTGACTTTTTGATTTGCTGAAAGGTAGGTTTCAGGAATGGTGACACATTCATTTAAAAAAATATTTTCCCTATGTGTCCAGGTAAGGTAATAACTGCCTCCCATTGGAGGTAGCCCAGAAGGACTCAGTATACTCTCCTACATGAATTTTTCAATATTAAATGTTTACATAAATTTTGTAGAAAGAAAATTAAAATAAACATATATGAATAGAAAGTGAATAAAAAAATTAAACAGAGTGAATATGATGACTCAGAATTTGGCAAGAGCGTTTCAAAACTGAAGTTATGATGTCAGCAGTAAGTGTCTGTGGTAGTTCAAAAGTCTTCCTGAAGCTCTCAAAGAACTTGGGAATCACACCACGAGCTCCAACAAGAAGACCAATCACCTCAATGTCTTCAAGCTGCTATTTTGCTTTGAAGTAATCAACTGTTGGCAGATAAATGTTGATCTTTTTTTGATTGACATCCTCCGGCTGGCTACTCCCCGTTTCAATCCTTATGGTAGGATCAATTATATATCCTTTCTTTCTATATCGAGTGATTCTGTGACTTTGTTATTGTCCAGTTCCGATGTTTCTGAATCTGAAAGAGAGGCCTAGCATGCAGCCAAGAGAAAGTGGACAGTAAAAGTTAAGTTAAGAAGTGTGGAGAGGAGATATTAGCTTGAGCAAACATACGCTTCAGTACCTACTGTAATTTTTTAGTCTGTTATTTAACTACGCTGTATCAACTACTAGGCTTTTTAGCAGTTGTCTCTTAAACACGCTGTTGTTTTCCGATGATCAAAATATGTTTGACTTGGAATCAATCAATCTTCTTAATGTATCCAGCTGTTTGCTGACAACATAAAGTCCACTATAGTCCACTGTAGTCTATTCAGTTGTTGTTTTTCACGAGAAATGAGGGGTATTTTGATCGGTGTTCATTATATATGCCTGTTGCTAGTAGCCAGAGGTGGGGTGTAGTCAATATATACAGTACTGCAGGGCTGTGTCTTGGAAGATTATTTAAAGAGAGCAGTTCACAAGTATAATTTAATCATTTCGACAATAAAAATAGTGCACAAGTGCATTTTAAACATTTCAAGAAGAAAAACAAAGATTTTAGCCTTCACACGAAAAAAATCTATAATAGCAAAAGTAATTGCCAAGAATAATTATATCTTGACACTGGTATATTCATTAACCTATTTGGGATGCGATCTCTTTTATGTTTCTAAAGGATTTTGACAAAATCGTTAAATATGAAAGCTAGTAAGTACACCCAAGAGGATTCTCTTGAAGAAGTTAGAATAGAGATCGTACTAAAATTCTGTAACACATTAATTATCCTGCCAACATTGTTGTATGGATCTGAAACATGAACTCTTACAGCATTCCAACTGAAAAGATGAGAAGTGTCAGAGATTTGACTTCTAAGATTGCTAGTAAGACGTACATTAATGAGTCACCGAAGGAATTTTCATTCCTGGTAGATTCTTAAGGGTTAGGTACAGCTTACAGCAGCAAAATCTTTGGAAAATAGTTTTTTCCTCAATTACTGTATCTTGTACAATAATGAAAATTGATATTGTAAAACACCGTCCTTCTGCTATAAGAAAAAATATTTTTAAGGCTTAAAAAAATTATTTATATATATTTTTTTTCAAAATTCATAATGGTGGTAGTTCACTGTGCAGTGCAGTGATGAAGTGTTTCCCTCATACTCATAAACTTGTTAACTTTTTTATGTCCTCTCTCTTTTATTTTATTGCTGAAACTCATGTTTACAATATCATGCTCTTTCAACCGCATTCCTTAATAAATAGTATATTTTTTTATTTTGTGTTTGAAGAAAATACTGATATTTGACCATTTTTAAATGAATTTATTTTTTATCAGACAATCTATCAAAGGTAGAGAAGTGATCTTGCGTTATATTGTAGATATGACATGCATAAATACATACACAAATTTCATCACAGAATGTTGGACAGTTTTTGAGTTATATGGGAAAAGCTTCATCACTGCACAGTGAACTGAATTAAAAAAAATGTATTTTTTTTTTTAATTCGTAAAAAATATTTTTTTTTTTCATATAGCAAAAGGACAGTGTTTTACACATATTAATTTTCATTACTGGACAAGATATAGTAATGGAGGAAAAAATGTTGACCATTTCTAAAATTTTACTGCTGTAAGCTGTACCTAACCCCTTAATTAAAATTCGTGCCTGTTATTATTCGGTTGAGAAGCTTTTGTCATCTAGTCTTCTGTCAAAAAATCTGAAAGTTAGAATTTATAAAACAGTTATATTACCGGTTGTTCTGTATGGTTGTGAAACTTGGACTCTCACTTTGAGAGAGGAACAGAGATTAAGGGTGTTTGAGAATAAAGTTCTTAGGAAAATATTTGGGGCTAAGAGGGTTGAAGTTACAGGTGAATGGAGAAAGTTACACAACACAGAGCTGGCACGCATTGTACACTTCACCTGACATAATTAGGACCATAAAATCCTGACGTTTGAGATGGGCAGGACATGTATACCTTATTTTATTTCATGGAGTGCAGTTTCATAGAAAGGACTTTGCAGACAGACCTTCTACTGCCCCCTACTAATTGGCTGTCATAAATAAATGTCTTCCTTACTGTGACGAAAATCTTGTCTTCTCCTCTTATTAACCAATCACAACCTTCGTTCAGAAGAATTGACAGGCTTCCCTCAAATCCACGTGGAGGCAGAGTTGTCGCATCTTTTCCGAATTCCAAGAATCCCGTCAGTCTGATTTCAAGGGTCATCAGGAATTGTGGCAACTGTGCAATGTTGGGACGAGGGGACAGGATGGAATTGTCAGAGTTGTTTGTGTAGGAAGTCATAAATCTGTAAGTGGGTGTTCAAAGGAACCACCGAACTGCACTCCTTGAAATAAAATAAGTTATAGCACGTATGGGCTAATCCAGAAATGCATATAGAGTGTTAGTTTGGAAGCCGGAGGGCAAAAGACCTTTGGGGAGGCCGAGACGTAGATGGGAAGATAATATTAAAATGGATTTGAGGGAGATAGGATATGATGGTAGAGACTGGATTAATCTTGCTCAGGATAGGGACCAATGGCGGGCTTATGTGAGGGCGGCAATGAACCTCCGGGTTCCTTAAAAGCCAGTAAGTAAGTAAGTAAGTAAGTAAGTAAGTAAGTAAGTAAGTAAGTAAGTAAGTAAGTAAGTAAGTAAGTAAGTAAGTAAGTAAGTAAGTAAGTAAGTAAGTAGGTAAGTAAGTAAGTAAGTAAGTAAGTAAGTAAGTAAAGTAAGCCTGTGAATTCCTTCGTTATGCAATTTTTACGGTAGTAATCCAACACGAAGGAAGCACAAAACATAGGACAACACAATTCCTTTTGCAGGAAGAGAAATCTCTGTTTCGCTGATGGCGAAGCAATCCCCATTCAAAGAAGTTCATATTTAAATTTGTAGAGTTAATAAAGAACTAATTTATTGTGAAAAGATTTATCACGATAGAATCACGAACTCACCTATACTGACGTTGGCTTTGAATCCGTTCCTGGGATCCGTGACGTCGGTAAAGAACCGGACATACAGAATGTTGCCCACCGTGTACTGAGAGCCCGGCATATCCCTGCAGAAGCGGTTGATGAGTTCCGAATTCACAGTAGCGCCTTCGCGCAGCTCCACGAACGCCTGGCGGCAGCTGCAACAAAGCATACGAAAAACTGACAACACTACCTACGCATATAAAATTAATGTCCAATATTATGTTATTATATTATTATTATTATTATCATTTTTACTTCTTCCTAGCTTTTGTGATCCGTACTGACTACGTTCTCCTACACATTTCAGAGACGCTAGCACGTAAACAAAGCGTTTCTGGATATGGGTTTATTAACAAAATATGATCACATTGTACCACCTACCACCGAACCTCGTAATATATATATATATATATATATATATATATATATATATATATATATTTTACACCCTGTATAAGTGGCTCAGTCATCTGGCGTAACGAACCCAACAGAGTAGGCGACCCTCCCCCCCCCCCCTGGCCTTACCTATCTGTCCTGATGTAATCTGTAAGTAGTTCCGAAACGTTGAAAATGTCAAGTTCCCGGATACGGTGGAATATCGGAAAACCTAATTCTGATCATAGTCACCGTGAAAGCCTAAACTCATACAAAGTGAATTGTTCTTCGCAATTTTTATCATGATTTTGTAATCATTCATATATGGACTGATCCACACTCATAAAAACAACAAAGCTTAGTGGATCCTGGCTGCATTGCAGTTAGAAGTCAAATGATTTTTAACTGTTCACATAATTGCCATTTATGTTCAAAATAGTTCGCCGCTTTAAGACAGAACATTCATGGCCTGAGCCAGTCATCAAGGCTATGATTCCTATCTAAGACAGAAGCCCATACATCAATATAAAAAACAAATTTACTTTTTTAATATGACAGTATGTTGAGTTGATAATTAATTCGATAAACGACACTTTGCTTGGGCTTGGCTTCCTCGTGATCCGAATCTGGGACGGATCCATGCACTTAGGATTACATTAGTCCATTGTGTGTCCTATATATGTAATGATTATCTAAGTTAGACAAGTGATCTGGTTGGTATTCGTGAATCCGACGCTAACACGTGGGTCATCCTGTCTCGAGAGCCAGATCCCATCTGCATACGAATAGTCTGACAAGCCCCAGGGGCCCGGAGCCCCGTATTACCCCCAGGACTTCACCCCAGACTATTTTTTTCTATTGAAGATGACAGATGAAATGAGGGAGAGGTTAAAAGTTTTGATGGAATGACAGAGGGAAACGAGAATACCCCGAGAAACCCCCCCTGTAACGTCTGCTTTGTCCACCACCCATTCCATCACGATCTGACCGGGGATCGAACTTGGGTCAACCACCAATGTAGCTCAGGCGGTAGCGCCTTTACTTGCTCATTCGGAGTCGAGCTCGGGGTTGGGTCCGATTCCTGTTTGGTCTGATTTTTTCCGAAGTTTTCCCAACTGTGAGGCAAATGTCAGGCAATCCTATGGCGAATCCTCGGCCTCATCTCGCCAAGTACCATATCGCTATCACCATTCCATCGACGTAACATAGTAATTTACAAGGTCGTTAAATAACAACAAAAAACGAGCTCCTTTCACTCAGTTCATATCCGCCATGATAATAATGCAATACATGACTGGACTGTCAAACAATTCTGTTGTTAGTGAAGATTAAAAAATTAAAATTATGGTTTATTTAACGACGCTCGCAACTGCAGAGGTTATATCAGCGTCGCCGGTGTGCCGAAATGTTCTCCCGCAAGAGTTCTTTTACATGCCAGTAAATCTACTGACATGAGCCTGTCGCATTTAAACACACTTAAATGCCATCGACCTGGGCCGGGATCGAACCCGCAACTTCGAGCACAGAAGGCCAGTGCTATACCGACTACGCTACCAAGGCAACGTGAAGGTTAATATTCCTCATAAATATGTAAGCGGACCAGAACGAACAATTCTAAACTTTAAAAGCAAAGGATAGCGATAAGTAGCAAGCTAATTTCAAAGTAACTTGATATACGAATCAGTCAAGTGATTTTAAGTCCTGAGTGCAGCCTAAAAATACCCGTACTGTTGAATTTTAAGTTACGGAAGAAAGATTTCCGTAGACTGGCAACATCGTAGTAAAAACCGAGCGTATATTATGAGCATAATATGGACTATTTCACTATCGCTGTCTCTAACAAAATCCAATAGCAACAGCAATGCTGGTGATGAAATTTTATGGTGACGTATCAACTCCATGACAGCTGCATTCCTAGATAAGAAACGAAAGAACGTCCAACACTAGGAGCCATGAGCAGACCGCGGACTGTGAGAATACGGGCAAGAACCGAGACTACGCACGTCACGCAGGTGAGGCTAGATTCAGACTGCAGAAACAAATCAGAGATAGGAGACAGTGACATGGTAATGGAACAATAATGAAATGAATAGCAGGTTAAGTAATTACTGGAGGAAAATCTGTCCCACAGTCGGTTTGTTCACAATACGATACACTATATAGGCTACACGGAAAGTAAGGGAATGAGGCACAAATAGGCCTAGTTAGGGTTGTAGTCGGAAACCCAATCGTTTCATACACTTTCGTTCTCTTTTTATCGTGTTTTACCCCGTCTTTAATACAGACTTACAATACAATGCGATTTAAGCATAGGCGGAGATACGGGAGGGGGGGCATAGAAGAGCAATGCTTCCCGCCCCATATCAGAGTGATTTAGGCTCATGTCTCTCTCTAGCATTAAGTATGAAGAAAGCATAATTACAAATTGCAAACCAACGTTTACGTAACTGTTATGTATAAGAATTCATTATGCGATTTATCTTTTCTATATGAGTAGCTTAATATCAAAGGCGGACATCTGACCTTCAGATGAAATTAGGATAATGTGGATTTTTATATATTTTTTCAAGCTTTTTTCAGTTATGGTGAAACTATATACAAACTGTAACACTACATTTATAAAAATAAATTGTGATAAAATACTACAAAGAACACTGTGAAACAAAAAAGTGCCTCTAGATCAAAACTATGAAGACTACAGATGTCCGTCTTTGATATTAAGCTACTCATATATATATATATATATATATATATATATATATATATATATATATTTATCTTTCGGATAACAACATTAAATGTGTCTCTGTTAAATTTATTGCGCTCAAGGCCCCAGAAGAGCACAATTGCTCATTCCTAAGGGGAAATAGACAAAAGAGTTAACATGGAAGTAACAATTATACATTTAAAATAAATAAACGTACAATTTAAATTTTTATCGTTTAAATAAATATACGAGTAATAAAATATGAATAAATTTCTATTGGCGTGACTTTTAAATTATGTTGCTTCCTAAGAGGTTATTTGTTGTTTTTCTAATTGAAGTTTTTAAATAGACCTATGTTACATCATATTATATTTTGGACTTTATTTTTCTAAATTATTATTATTTATTCTCTTGAAATTAACGTCACCACCCTTTCTTGAATTTACTCATATTATCTGCATTCCGTCATCTTCTTTAAGCACTGAAATTAGGTGCAATCTTGCGAGGAGAATTAAATAACGCTGCAATGAAATAACACGTGACTGGAATATGCAATTCCTGAAGTACTTTGGCACACTCTGACAAATAATCGCATTCTGTTCATCACTGTCTGCTTACTTAATGTTTCAGACGCGCTCTCTTTATTGAAGTGTGTGTGACTGTAAAACCGATGAGAGTTCAAATACTTTGATTTGTTTCCTAATCTGATTCTATTTAGTGACACTTCATTATATTATCTAATTTTACTTCGTTTCTTATTTACTTCAATATCTACACGGAACGACAAAAAAAAAAAAAAAAAAAAAAAAGGCAACACTACGAGAAATATTAATGTACCGGTAGCTAATTTAACATCTCATTAAAACATTTTAAAAATGTTTTCTCACGTTTTACACGTAGAGCAATATTTTCCACTTTCTTGTGGGATTTTTTCCTTTTTGTTAAATGACAGTTTTTGACATTTCTACCAGTCAGTAGCATCCCAGATGTTCAGACTATTCTGTGAAATAAATATTATTCTTTCATCATTATGGTTCATAGTGTGTTGACGATTTCGTTCTTAACCGTGGCAATATCCATTGTTATTGTTTGGTGGAATTGCCATTTTTTGGCTCTCAGTCAGTTTTAAACTGAGTTTTTCTTGGCGTAAAATGCTTAAATTCAGAAAGACCTCAAATATATTGTTTTTTTGTTTAAATATCAGCAAAATACAGTCTGATCAGTTTGGATATGGATAATATTAATTTATTATTATAAAGCTATTATGATAGTAGGAAAAATTTCTTGCTGGTTATATTATGATTAAAAGATTGGAGTTTCCATATATGACAATCTACAATGCATAATCTGAAAGGACACATGACAATCGTAGATGATTAAAATAACTACTAGAAATCAACAGCGGACACAATGTGTTCTTTGGTATGCTAAATTTGAGAGTGTTAAAAGAGTTCAAAGGGAATTCCGACGTGTGGTGTGCATAATGTACCTAAATACGATTCCATAATGTTGTGGTATCGGACATTTGTAGAAACAGGTTCTGTGTTAAAGAAACATGTAGGAGGTCATAGGAGAAACCCACTACGAGAAGCAGCTATCTCTTGGCTTGGCCCCCAAACTCCCCAGATCTAACCCCTCCTGAATTCTTCGTGTAGAGTTTTGTTAAAGACATTGTTAATTCAGAGAAAGCCAGGAACATTGATGATCTAAGAGTAAAAATTACTCAAGCTTTTCAACAAATCACCCCTCTTATGTTACAACGGACATGGGCTGAATTGCATCACTGTTATGAGTTGTGGAGTGTGCGCAATGAGGGTCATGTTGAGCTCTGAGGAATCTCCCATCTTTTAGTGTTATATGCACGAAGTTTCAACAAATAAAATTCAGTAGTATATGTTTTACGGTGTTTTTATTTTATCCATACCAAAACCGTGTATATGCTATGTTAGGTGGGTGCTTTATGTCAAAGTTTGTACTGTACAAAGAGTATTTTAGAAGGTACAGAATGTCTGGAATATGCATAAGAACAGAATTATCCATCAGGGACGGTGTATGATGGAACTCAGACGTGATCAACATATGGCTGCTACAGAATATGAAATCGTATATTGAAGTTTTCGACTTGCTTCGTGCTTTCGGGTCTAGTGTTCTGAACCTAAAGGCAGTTGCTTCTCACTTGTTCCCAGAAATGTGTCAGGTGCTGAGGGCGCCGGTGGCGATGCTGGTGCTGGCAGTGGGTACGGTTTTGTTCATCCTGGTCATCACTATAACATTTGTGCGCGAAGACAGCTGGGGGCCTCACGCCGACGACCCCAAGGTGGATGTAGAGCAAGGCGTCCTTAGAGGCGTCCGCAGTATTACTCGCAAGGGACGTGAAATCGTGTCATTTCTAGGCGTGCCCTATGCAGCCCCTCCAGTCGGCAAGCTGCGATTCAGGGTAAGTAAACTCACTTAAGATGATGCTGTGTCGTAGGCAATGATTTTACGTTTACACTACGCGAGTTTAACTTGAGGTAAACAATGGAAACTGCGTATATATCGAATGTTACTTTCGATTTCAACATTTATGGTGAATAAATTCTCCGATATACATATATGGGACATTTCGATGAAGATTAGCCCTGGAAATTAAGGCGTTGACTTGGCAGTTAGGAAGTTAAACCATCAGTATCCTGGAACGCAGGAGTCTAATCGTAAATAGTAGGCCTAAAGTGTCGAGCGCTTCGCGAAAAAGTTTATTATTATTATTATTATTATTATTATTATTATTATTATTATTATTATTATTAGTGTTAGTTGAGAGGCCGGAGGAAAAAAGACCTTTGGGGAGGCCGAGACGTAGATGAAAGGTTAATATTAAAATGGATTTGATGGAGGTGGGATATGATGATAGAGACTGAATTAATCTTGCACAGGACAGGGATCGATTGTGGGCTTATGTGAGGGCGGCAATGAACCTCCGAGTTCCTTAAAACCCATAAGTAAGTTATTATTATTATTATTATTATTATTATTATTATTATTATTATTATTATTATTATTATTATTTCGAAAAGACAAAGTATATAATTATGTCTCGTGACGAGAATATTGTACGAAATGGAAGTATAAAAATTGGAAATTTATCCTTTGAAGAGGTTGAAAAATTCAAATACCTGGGAGCAACAGTAACAAATATAAATGATACTCGGGAGGAAATTAAACACAGAATAAATAGGGGAAATGCCTGTTATTATTCGGTTGAGAAGCTTTTATCATCCAGTCTGCTGTCAAAAAATCTGAAAGTTAGAATTTATAAAACAGCATATTACCGGTTGTTCTTTATGGTTGTGAAACTTGGACTCTCACTTTGAGAGAGGAACATAGGTTAAGGATGTTTGAGAATAAGGTGCTTAGGAAAATATTTGGGGCTAAAAGGGATGAAGTTACAGGACAATGGAGAAAGTTACACAACACAGAACTGCATGCATTTTATTCTTCACCTGACATAATTAGGAACATTAAATCCAGACGTTTGAGATGGGCAGGACATGTAGCACGTACTGGGGAATCCAGAAATGTATATAGAGTGTTAGTTGAGAGGCCGGAGGGAAAAAGACCTTTGGGGAGGCCGAGACGTAGATGGGAGGATAATATTAAAATGTATTTGAGGGAGGTGAGATATGATGATAGAGACTGGATTAATCTTGCTCAGGATAGGGACCAATGGCGGGCTTATGTGAGGGCGGCAATGAACCTCCGGGTTCCTTAAAAGCCAGTAAGTTAGTTGGGAGGCCGAAGGGAAAAAGACCTTTGGGGAGGCCGAGACGTAGATGGGAAGATAATATTAAAATGGATTTGAGGCAGGTGGGATATGATGATAGAGACTGGATTAATCTTGCTCAGGATAGGGGCCGATGGCGGGCTGTGTGAGGGCGGCAATGAACCTCCGGGTTCTTTAAAGGCAATAAGTAAGTTCCGGCACACCGGCGACGCTGATATAACCTCGGCAGTTGCGAGCGTCGTTAAATAAATCATAATTTCATTTAATTTCATTCAGTAAGAAATTAATGCATTAACTCGATCTTTAATTATTTAAATATTACACGTAACACAATTTAGTAACAAATTTAACATTCTTATCTACATTTTAGCCCTGAACGGCACATATTAATTGTTGTTGTATTCCCACTTCAAATGAGATAATCTAAAGCTATGCCCTATTCACTTTATCAAACGCCATGTGATATTAAATATAAATGTTAAATTCTCTGTTTCTCGATTATTGTGGCAGAGTAAATACACTATCTATGCAGACTCTATCTCGTCCGAAACCATTCTGTTTTCCAAACAGCAACGGTTCAGTGATTGTGTTCAATCTGTTAGTTATTATTTGTGGGAAGTTAAATAATATTCTGACTGCATAGAGTACGTAATTATATAATCAGTTCATTGTAGTATACTGAGTGCAGAGTCTACTAATAATCCACACAGACTAGGTATAGGCCTGAAGTATTTATTTAGTCTATGCGCCATCTACACTGATTACATAATGTACACGTCTGAATAAATTTATATCGCCTAAATAGATTACACAACATATATGTCTTGTATATGACTGTGACAGAGTACATTACGTTACAATAAATGCAATTTCTGAAATATGGCAACAATTCAGAGATGGTATAAGGACTATAACGATAATGGAACAATTTCAGAATAAGAATGTCAGGGGAAACCACTTACTAAAAGTATTCCTGCCCCGCAGGCTCCTTGTTCACCACAAATCTCACAGATTAAGCACGATTCTGTTCGCTGAGAAGCTTTCAACTGACTAAACTGTGAATGGACCCCGCCTATACGTTCTCTACATATTTTACATGCTTTATGCGCTGTCTTTTTAGTCGGTTAGTTAATGACGCTATATAAGCTACCGGTACTACAGTAGGTTATTTGGTGTGGATGGAATTGGTTTCACGAAATAGTACATAGCGAGATGAGGTCGAGGATTCTCCATGTGATTACATCGTATTCGCCTTACAGTTGAGGAAAACCTCAGCAAAAACTCAACCAGGTAATCAACCCAAGCGGATATCGAAGGCTGCTATTACATATCAAAGTTCTTTGATAAAAAGAGAGGATTTGGGATATATTACACTACATCTTTTATAAAAGATTTTAACAAACGTAACCTAAAATTAGGAACAAAAGTTCTCTTAACACTTGTTCCACAACAGTGAACACGTGTTTCGAGGATTTGTTGATACAAATATTTACGCGTTAAGTTTATGATTTGTTTATACTAATATTGACACTTTAAGTTTATAACACCATGAATGAAGAACAGTATTATACTTGTTTAGCTACAATTAGTTCAATTATTACAATATGCATGTTACTGAAAAAAAAAAAAAACGCCTGTGGGTTAAACCCCTGATCTCAATACAAATATGTGGTCAGAGGTTATACCATGGATTGCAAGACGTGATAAGAGAGGTATACATCAGAACTTATTGAAAGACAAACAATGCGAGGACATGAAAATTTATACAAATTATTATAAAATACTATTATTATATAATATTAATCATCATCGTCCTTAGAGGTATTAGGCCTAGTGGCCTGTTACGGTCTCCGTCCATCTTTTCAGGGGGCGTTTCAAATATCGTCTATAATATTTATATTAATATTACATTATAAAATTATTTATTTACAACATTTATTTACATAGGAACAACCTAGAGAAGTCTGTAAAGAAAAACGGGCAATTTATCTCTGCAGTGATTTTGGGACCAAATATAACATCAAGACATGGGACGTTACAGGAATTATGATTGGGGCTAGAGGCACAATCCCACGAGAGTCCTTAGAAGTCTTCCGAAAATTAAAAGTTCCTGACAGAACCCTGGACATATCCTCCACTGCACTGAGGTTATAGATTTGCATAATTAATCATCATTTATATTCTTTATAAAATATAATTTGTCTTGTAGCCTAAATTGTTTGTTGCATTTCCAATAAATTTCTCAATGATAGACTACCGAACTAGGGTTTCTATTAAAGAAAAAATTGAAATAAATATAAATATTCATTTAGAATTGATTAGTAGGCCGATTATTAAACCCTGGTTGGGACGACTCTCAAATATCTCTATACTCCGATATCAGAATTTTTGTGGTTGCAACAGTCCAGTTATATTTGTTTTCCACCATATTTGTTTCAAGGTATAGAAATCTTTTATCAAAGATAACAAGCTGCACTTACATTTTATAAAAGATCTTTTATCAAATAAACTTTTATAAAAGAAAACCCATTACAATGTCATATAATTTATAAAAGATCTTTGTGAAAGAATTTTGATAGTATAACAGCAGCCGAATTCATGCCAAAGTGCAACTCTGGATCGTATGTATGAAAACGCACCTCCCGCCTGAGCTGTCTCCACAAGTTACACCATCTACTGGGTGTTCATTTCAAAGTGTGTCATGACGTCACTGTTGTTGGGTCACCGATTTGAAGCGAGTTTCAGCTTATATGTCAGAGAAGTTGCCTATTATTTAAGGCGTTCTTCAATCTGAACTTGAGAACGTGTACGGTATAACTTGAACGTCGTAGCAACAGATGGCGGTCTGTACGGTCTGTGTGCTACCATAACCTCTTTCGAACTGTGTTTTGCGCCGGTAAGTCGTACGCAGGATATTTGTTATCATCTGTTGCGTACGGTAACATTCCACAACACAAATCAAATGCTCCGTGTCCATGTTGACCGTCGAAGTTAATGTCAACAAATACGTAAGTAATCGTCTTAACCCTCTCCCCATATTCCAACAGTACGTATTTCCAAACAGTTCACATTCCTGCCACTACCGACGTTACCGTACGTATCGGTACGTACTCTTCAGAATGAACGCCGTACTTGCTAGGCAACTTCTCTGCCTCGTAGGTTATACACCTCTGCGGAAGTGTAGGAAGATTGAATTCTCTAGGCTCATCGGCTAGCCACATGACGGCATACAGCGAGCCATGACACACTTTGAACTGAACACCCAGTATTATTTTGTGCGCTAGAATCGCACAACGGTAATCTACAGAGCAAGATTTTATTCCAGGCGCCGCGGCCTCCAGACTCGTGGCTCGGCACCAGGGACGCCACCCAGGATGCGCCTGCGTGCCTGCAGCCCACAAGCGATGGCGCTGACGTCACTGGACAGGAGGACTGTCTTTATCTCGACGTGCACACCCCAAAGGTTCAGTAAAACGAGAAGCGACTCTTGTCGTAAAGTCTTCTGAGACTTCACGTGTCACTCTACTTCATTAATTCTGCAGTGCTTGGGAAAAGTGACACATGTCAGTTTCCACAAACCTTTTTTGATAATTTATTGACAATTTACGGAACATCTGCTCGCTTGGAAAAAAATACATAGGCCTAAGTATTTCTCCCATTACAATAATTCATACAGAAAAAAATCAAATCGACATAATCCAGTGTAAGTTGTCAATAAATTATCAAAAAAGGTTTGTGGAAACTGACTTACGTCACTTTTCCCAAGCACTGCAGAATTAATTAATACTAACCCACTGAATCGTTGTTATAACCAGACAGCGGATTTTCGGTCCCTATACTGAACATTAGGTGTACGTCAATTGCAGGGAGGTTACTGAACTCATAGCTATGCTCCTTCCGTCAGACGTCTTGTCGCAGCGTAGGGACCGAAAATCCGCTGTCTGATTATAACAGTAGTAACAGCAGTAGGCCTAAGTTATTATCGCATTTTCAGATCTTTCATGAGCATCCGTTGCTATGGTCATCATCTCTAACAAGGAAATAACGTCTAAATTACAACAATTAATACTAAAGTTGAATCTCTGTTATAGCGAATACTATTACTATTAGAAAAAAAAAAAAATGCATATTTTCAGTATAAGCAATTCAGCGAATCTTTGGGTCCTGATGTAAATAAATGCACGTGGCGGAGGTTATTATTCATTGATTATAAAGCTTTTCAACAATCTAGTTCCCTTATGCAATAGGAAGAATAATCCGGTGGAACGTAAAGGAATGTACAGTTGTTCAATATTTGAGTTGCATACGATGAAAGAGTAATGGAACGGAGAAAAATTCCCTCCGGCGCCGGGATTTGAACCCGGGTTTTCAGCTATAAAAAAAAAAAAATAATAATAATAATAATATAATATAAATAATATAATATAATATATTTGAGTTGATTGTTATTGGAGTTTTTATACAAATAAAGAAATATTAACATAATGAGACATGAAAGGGAATTCTAAGTAACAATGAATCAAATTACGGATTGCAAAATGGCTGAACGCTGCGAATGTATTTTATAGATTATGTGGAAAGTACTCCAGGATGGTTATTATTTATATTATGAAACTGACTGCAAAGTTGACAGGTGTGTCTGTGAATAATATAAATGCTGCTCGCTCTGAAATATGAAAAACAGGAAAATTAACATTGCCGGTGAACAAAAAAGAAACGCAAGAAGCCTGCATTAAAATTAGTTAGTGGTGAATTTGTAAGAAGTGCAGTGCGAAGAAATGTTCATCAATTTTATGTAAATAATGAACCACCAACAGTGAGTCAAGTTTTATTAGCAGCAAAAAGTGATTCAGATGATGTCTGAACTATGTTATTATAAATACAGAGTGAGTAAAAAGTATGGAACAATGTTTGTAACTTTCTTATTTCTAATTTTATGAAGAAACTAACTTAATTATACAGGAGTTGTAAGGTATCAAAAAAGAAATATTTTGAACATGTTTCTTGAACATGTTGCTTTTCATTTATAAAGAGTGTGCCAAGGAGTCTGTTTTTTTTTTTAAATGGCACCGTGTACTTATTTCCCCATTTTTGGATTCTTCAGGTCTCAGTACGTACAAAATCATATTTTTTGCCATTTATAAACCATTGTTTAAAAAAAATACCTCTATATACATTGTCATCAAAAGAGGAAAGAACCTCAACCAGGTAACTTGTCCCAACCAGGATTTGAACCCGGGCCCGCTGGTCACGGTCCACAGCGGTGGACTCAACGTAAACAAACAATAAACTATTTTATAATGTTTAAATAGAATTCTTTCTGTCATAAAGGGACACGTGTATTGGATCGAAATTATTATTTATTTCTGCTGATCTACCATGAAGCACGTGTGTCCATATCTATGGGATCGGATGTTTTGCGTACCGTAGGCTATATTAGGTCCTAGTTACGGCGGGTTAATATAGTTTCATTGTTTACATTTGGACCCAAAGACTCGTTGACTTTATTATAGTGACAAACTTGGTTAGCTGATTACAGCTAAGAAAAGTAAATGTTGTATACATAAAAATGTTAATTTAAGTATGAATATTGAAATAACTTAAGCGATGTTCCGACAGCTGCCCGAGGAAGATGACACTCTTCTGCCAGTGATGGTTTGGATTCACGGAGGAGCATACATTAGCGGCTCTGGCAGTAGTGAGCTATATAAGCCCACATATTTACTGGATCACAACGTTGTGCTGGTTACCCTCAATTATAGACTTGGGCCGCTAGGTAAGTGAATTTTTATGTGCAGGATACTAGCGTGAATAACGGTCCAACAGATATCGCATTGCGCAGGATCCCCGGACATGAATCTAGAATTAGTTGCTAGGACAAAACTAAGAAATATCTCATCTCAGCTCCCGAAAGTCCCAATTCATCCAAAAATTATCACACTATCCTGATTATAAATTATTTTTCTGGGAGGGGGGAACCTGACAGGTGAAGACTGGATAGGTCGAGAGAACTGGAGAAAGAAGGTATCTTTTTGGTTGAGGAAACCTGTGTTATCACAGAAACTTACTTAAAAAAAAGTTAATGCAATAATATTTTACTCGTTCATGTAGGCTACTTATCCTCTGGTTAAGTGAAAGAAAAGGCCTCATGGCCTTAACTCTGCCAGAATAAATAAACCGCTATTATTATTACTATTATTATTATTATTATTATTATTATTATTATTATTATTATTATTATTTCTATAATTCATTTTTTCCTGCAATTTAAAGTAACAGTACATTATAGAAGTTTTATTTCCGATGGGTTCGTTTAGCCTAAGTGTTACTTAATGCCACTGGGGGTATTTCTTAACATACGTTTCATATTCTTACGTTGAAAAAATTCTGTGACTGTTTCAGGTTTCCTCAGTACTGGAGACAAAATTCTACCTGGAAACTACGGATTGAAAGATCAAGTGACAGCACTAGTTTGGGTTCGAAATAACATTGAAGAGTTCGGAGGGGACTCAGAAAGTATTACAATATTCGGAAACAGCGCTGGAAGCATCAGCGTGCACTATCACATGTTGTCACCAATGAGTAGAGGTGAACAAGCAAATGGACACTTGAGTTTAATGATTTCTTTGCAAAAAATAATTCAATACTGAGAATTGTAAGTGAATTATTCATTATGTTACTGAGCAGAATACAACAATAGTATCACAGCAAAGAGTAACACAACTTTACCCATTAATGCTCAAAATTTAATTTCGGATGAAAGTGTAAGGCAGATACATAGGTCATTAGTAGCAACCGATAGATAGTCTATGTGTAAACATTTTGTGATGCATCATACTAGACCAGTGGTTCCCAAATTTTCTGAAGGCGCCATCCACCTTCGGTCGAAACTTTTTATTGCGAATCCCCCCCCCCCCCACTGCCGTAGCGGTACTAAACCCCATTCGAAAAATATAAATCCTTGTAAAATCGAAAATAATGATAATTTTACTAAAAATAAGTGGATACCACCCATAGTATGACCAAATTGAATTATATATGGTGCAACAATTACACGAAATGTTAGGTAAACGTCATTTCTAGTACTTCAAACCATTACCACCGTGGCGCTGCGGTAATAGTTCAATACAAAGTGGTAAATTTCATCAAAGGAAGGGCGTTGCAAACTCGTATTTTCAGCAACATTTGTAAAGGTATGGGTTCGTCACATGAAAATACTCTTTATCACATGCAAGATGCCTTTCTTGGGGTAATGTATTGAAAAGAGTTTTACAGTTAAGAACAGAACTTTTAATATACTACCTGTAGCGTACAAGACGAGAAATCGGAATATATGCAAACCTATTTTCCAATTGAAGAATGTGATCCCAAAACTAACCATAAAATATTATACGATCTATATAAAGATATGGTATAGTTATAGACATTACAGCTAGACGTATTGAATGATTGGGCCATGTATGCAGAATGAACGATACACATTTGCCCAAAATGATATTAAATGCTAAATTAGATGGTAAGAGGAAAGTCAGCAAACGATGGCTGGATGAGATACAGATAGACTTACGAAAGATAGGTATAAGGAATTGGAAAGCAAGGGCCATAAATCGAAGTGAATGGATGGCTGCTGAAAGGGAAGCTAAGGTCAAACTAAAAGAACCGTCACGCCAATGATGATGATACCAAAACTCACTCAGTCCATTTGGTCAATTTAATTATATATATATATATATATATATATAATATTTCGGGACATGATTTTTTTATATTTCTATCATATTTTAAGCTTCTTTTCTTCCAAAACAACGTCAATTCTTGCCTAAAACTTTGTGTTATTGTTTATATCAATTGAAAACATGCTCAGGCAGTAGATCGGGGGATAAAAAGCTATTAGCCCAGTCCTTTCATAAAAATGAACTGAATGCGTTTCGAATAATAGTATGCAAGGCCGAGATGTTAACATTATAACAGCCAGGGATAAAATTAATGGGTTTACAAAGAAACTTGATTTACTGTCAATATCATTTAACGAAAAGATATTTGATTCATTCCAGTGTATTAAAGAGATCATGGAAAATTTCGCTAATATGATAGGCAAATACTGTGTTTTTGCGGACATGTAACTAAGTTTCCATAATTTTAATTAACAATTTTTTAGTACATTTCGGAAAAAACTCAAAACAATTACGATTGTCACAAAGAAGGTGAATCCGTTTTTAGGCAGTTACGTTCAACTGGTTGAAATTCCAGATATTATGAAGGAAAATCTCATTTAAATATGTACCTAGAAGTGGAATGTATAATTACACTTTTTTTTTTTTTGAACAGCGTAGACCAATTTTGGATCAAAATAATGCAAGAATACCTCGAGCTTGCAAAATTACGCAATTCTTAAATTTTTAAATATTTGTACCCTTTTATTTATACAAAATGAGCTTCTCGTCTATGTTCACCATCAAAACAAAAGTGAAGACATTTCCTTGAACTTTAAAATGTGTGTATGAAATGCTTAGTCCAGATTTGAGAAGTTACTTTCTGAAAAACAGGCACATTATACAAAATAAATTTCTGGTTTATGATTATCATCAAAACAAAAGTGAGAAATCGCCTTTAACTTGAAAATGATATCACTGTGTGTATCGAATGCTTAGTCCAGATTTGAGAGACAACTTTCTTAAAAAAAAAACAGGCACATTTACCACATTAATTACTTTTTACTTTATAACTAAAGATTTTGTTTAGTTTTATGTTCAGTTCTAAATGAAAAATAAATGTAAGTTTATAAGGCGTCTTCCTTTATTTTGTAAATCATCTCGCGACCCCCTCAGCTTTTTACACGACCCCCCATTTTGGGAACCGCTGCTCCGAGAGTTATGACTTGTGTAGATATGAGTATTACTAGAGTTACAATCTAGGTACAGACAAACTATAGAATTACCACATATTGATCATTACTCTGTTGAAACAAAGTTTGGAAATTAGCTAGGACCAATTTTTATTTAATGTGACTTAATATTTGAGGAGAAAAATTTGCTCCAGCGCCGGGGATCGAACCCGGGTCCTTGGTTCTACGCACCAAGCGCTCTGACCACTGAGCTACGCCGAATTCAATCCACAGCACCGGACCGAACTCTCCTCCTTCAATGGCAGTTGACTTGGACATAAATCGTCAACATATGTGGCTAACTTGGGGTCAGGCCAAACGGGACACATTGAAGGAGGAGAGTTCGGTTCGGTGCTGTGGATTGATTTCGGCGTAGCTCAGTGGTCAGAGCGCTTAGTACGTAGAACCAAGGACCCAGGTTCGATTCCCGGCGCCGGAGCGAATTTTTCTCCTCAAATATTAATTGTCAATATTACAGATGTTATTCTGTAGGACAAATTAATAAAATCTTTAATATTAATGTGAATACATTTTATTCCACGATGTTGGTATCAGATTTATTTATAAGGGCCTCATACGTTTTAGAACTAATTTATAACAACATTTTAATAATTTATTTTAAAAAGTCTCACTGATTAACATTTCATAATTTTAAGAACTAATTTCAAACATACATATATACAAAATGTTTAAGAATTTAACCAAATAAATATAACTGGTTAGAGGTTTTAGACAAGCAATTTGAAATTGAAAACCCAGAATCTCCGACGAAAAACATATGAGTTATCAGTTGGTAAATTTGTGTATATTTGATACTCATAATCCAGTATTAAATTGAAGGAGAGATAAGGAATGGTATGGGATGGCTTAGGACCTTATTACGGATTGAATGAAGCGCAACTGTTATGAACCAATCAACCGTGTTTTAAAAATTTAGCTTTTACAAAATCTGTACAATTGCCGGCAAATAATCAGACAGTAAGCCACTCCACTGCTTTTAGTTTGATCCTCATCCATTTTTGTTATTGTACCTAAGAAGGAAATTAATTATGAGCATGAATCTATGTTGTAACGAATAACGCATCAGACTTCAAGCCAAAAGGTAGTACGTTCGAGTCCCACAGTAGTAGTTTTTTTTTAATTCCAATACCTCAATCAGTGGCGTACTAGCTCAAAAAATATTTCACGCCATTACATGTAAGTCTGAAACCGCAGATCCCTATTTTCCTAAATATAAAAATATTTACCGGGCCCCTCCACAATCCCGATAGTGCATACGTATCTTATAAAAAAAATATGCTAGCTTTCGAACCAAAATAGATAATTTTTCTAGGCTATACTGTAACAATTTTATAATCGATACTGCACTGTGTATATTTCGTATGATGGACATTAATGGATTATTTAATATAAGTTAGGTAAAGTGACAATAAGTATTTTAGTTGATTATTACATAATAAATTAATGCTTGCAAGCATTTATCCGGCGTGTTAGGGTGCAATCATCTTAAGTTCTCTTCTGAAGTATTAATCATTATCATTATCTTGTAGGTCTGTTTCATCGCGCCATTTCGCAAAGCGGAACTGCTTTCAGTCCACACACCCTAATACCAATAGAAGTACTTCGCAGAAGGGCCCTGAAAGTTGGCTCTTTAGTGGGCTGTCCCAGTAGGCCTGTGACCAGACTAGCAGAATGTCTGCGCACTCGGAATGCCTCCGTGATAACGCGAACACTTTCAGAATTTCAGGTAAGTCTGCGTTTAAAATTCGATTTGATATCTTTCTACCCTTTCGCTCGTTTCTTGTGCTTATATTGTCGAGATCTGAATTCATTGTTCTTAGCAGGACTTGTGGATTTAGTCGGGTGAGCACAGCAATCATTCAACAGTCAAGAAAGACGTGGGGTTTATATTGCGCTGGTTCTTTACAGATGTGGGCTAACATTCCATCTACGATATTCCCACCAGTTGTGGAGTCTACTGGAGTTACACAGTTCATGCCAGACACGCCGTTTAACCTCGTCAAGGCAAGAAGAGCAGCAAATATTCCTTGGCTGGCCGGAATTGCAGCGCATGATGGTTGCGTCGTGTCACAATGTGAGATAAGTCAATATGTCTCTCGAAGTCTGCTCTAAGCCTTGATTGTATTTTATGTTCATTATGTAATGTATACACTTCTTCCATCATACACACAGTATAAGAATAGTAGTAGAAACATTTCCTTGCGTAGGGTATAAAAAGCGAAAAATTGTACAATGAAAAATACGTTCTTATATAAAATGAAAGATCGTCTATAAGTGCTACAGGGCTGCGGCCCTCTCAGTAATTTTGTGGAAAATTAAACTAAATAAGCAAAACGTTGTCAACACGACTTAGATGCATTTTTCAAATGTGTAGGCCTAATACTTCATCCGAATCTCCGCTCTGTTTGGTTATTTTTGACAGTGGACCATGGCTACGAATTTAGTGCCAAGAGACAGCATATAGAAAACGGAAAGATTAATTTTTGGTCCTACAGAATACGTTTGTTTCAGTAACAATTAATATTAGAGGAGAAAAATTCGCTCCGGCGCCGGGGATCGAACCCGGGCCCTTGTTTCTATGTACCAAGCGCTCTAACCATTGAGCTACGCCGAAGTTCAATTAACAGCACCGGATCAAACCCCCCTCCTGCAGTGTTTTTTTTCTTTGTGGCCTGACTCCCAAGTTCGACATATATGTTGACATCTGTAGAACCAAAAAATTAATCTTTACGTAGATTCTTCTTCTGCATATTAATGTGGAATCCCGGCCACCAAGTCACTCAACTGAGTGCGCTCCTTGTATAATGGCAGTTGACTTAATATAAAAATGTCAACATACATGTCGAATTTAGGGTCAGGCCAGAAAGGGACAAACACTGCAGGAGAGGGATTCCATTTTTATGGGGTTATTTTACGACGCTGTATCAACATCTAGGTTATTTAGCGTCTGAATGAAATGAAGGTGATAATGCCGGTGAAATGAGTCCGGGGTCCAGCACCGAAAGTTACCGAGCATTTGTTCATATTGGGTTGAGGGAAAACCCCGGAAAAAACCTCAACCAGGTAACTTGCCGCGACCGGGATTCGAACCCGGGCCACCTGGTTTCGCGGCCAGACGCGCTGACAGTTACTCCACAGGTGTGGACGAGGGATTCGATCCGGTGCTGTGGATTGCACTTCAGTATAGCTCAATGGTTGGAGCGCTTGGTACGTAGAACCAAGGATCTGGCGTCGGAGAGAATTTTTCTCCACTAATATTTAGAACACGAGCTGCAGTTTTCGCTGTCCAGCGGGAGGCAGAACGATAAATTAATATTGAGAAATTTGTCTGTTGCTATCTGACACTTTCTAATGTTTCTATTTATATAACTAATTTTGCGCAGCTATTTAAGGGAGATGTCCCGCACCGTAGTTGAGTGGTCTAAGGTACCGTGCCTTATACACTACTAACGATAAGCTTACGAAATGAGCGCTGGTTCGAGTCCTTATGGGAAGAGAAAGTTTTTCATGAAATTTCGGCCAATATACAGAGTGTCCCATTTATCTTGTGCACCTATTATAAATTTTTTGTTTGGATAGGTATTGGAATTTTTGTTTTTGAGCGTTATGTTAGAACGAGAGGTTAACATGAGTGTGGAGATTTGGTGCATCTAACTATATTATGATACAAGATACACGTGATGTCATCAATTTTTCAAATAGCACTACATAATTTCAAGGGAAAAAATTGTTCCGGGGCCGGGTATCGATCCTGGGACCTCTGGTTGAACGTACCAGCGCTCTTACCAACTGAGCTACCCGGGAACTCCACCCGACACCGTCTCAACTTTTCCCTTTATATCCACACAACTCGCGCGGGCTGACGAAACGCCAGAGACCCACATCGAGCGCACACAATCTCCGTGCGACTTGGAATTGTGGTTTTCTGTTAACGTACACAGTGACGCATATATTATGCAAATCTAGTCTTTCAGGTAAAGTTCCCTGTAAAGCAGATCTGAATAATTTCATCCGGCCCCGGAACAATTTTTCCCTTGAAATTATTCAAATCTGCTTTACAGGGAGCTTTACCTGAAAGACTTGATTTGCATAGCACTACATACTTTAATCATGTTACATTGATTAAACACATTAAGACGAGTTCAAAAATGTATCACAATGTCACCTTCCTAATCAATAACAACAACAAAAGGAAACAAAAACGTACTTCCCATGCTTTGAGAGTCACAGAAGATGTTCCAAATGGTGACCATTCACATTAATGCACATTCGAAGGCGTTCCCCGAAAGACCGTATGATTACCTGGCATGTTGCTGGCTGAATGTACACACAAGCCTGTCGAATGCGTTGCTGCATGTCGTCTGATGTTGTCAGAATGTTCTGGTACACACTGTCCTTTACAGTTCCCCACAAGAAGAAGTCGAGTGGCGACAGGTCCGGAGAACGTGCAGGCCACTGTAGTGGATTGTGGCGTCGACAGTTGTTGTCATTTGTTTACATGTTAAGACAGCATACACACAACACACGACGTGTACGGACGTCAGTCGTCTTTCGTTTTGTGTAAGTTAATGCACAAGATGAATGGGGCACCACAACAAACGGCACATTCTCGGTTTTCCAGGGCATATGGTAACCCCATTCCCCATATCACTCGTAACGCTTATGGTAGATAAGCGTTAATGAAAACAGTTTTAAGTAGTTAGCCATAAGTTTAAGTTTTACTCAGTGTTTCGTTACACATGATGCAGGCATCTATTCCGATCCGACGGACATAATGCAACTGGACAAGCACTTCGACAGTTTGGTGATGAAAACCAACTACATGAGTGGCCAAGGGAACTTCAGTTACATGACAGACGTCATTCGAAAGTTCTATTTCGGAGACAGTCACATCGATCAAGATGCCATTAACAATGTTGCAAATGTAAGTTTTGTACTCTCAAGTTATTTCTAAAAGGAACTCAAATAAAGACAGCAGAAAACATGAAAATATATTTGATATTTTTTTTTATCAAAGTTACTATTGATTTCGGCAAAAAACATTCTTTTTCACTTATTTTATGGATTTCGTACCCATTTCTTTGTTGTTCTTCTATTCTTCCTCCTATCACTTTATATTTTGACACGTCTTTTACAAATCGCACATCAAACGTTATTAGTATGAAGAAAATTTTGACGAAATATGAAATCCATAACCCTAAAATATGAAATTAAAAAAAATATTCACGTAACCTAATGCAGGAAGCACGAGGCAAAGTTAATGACGGTTAGTGTTGCCAATTCAGCGTACCTTAAATTTGATATTTGTAACTGAATTTCAGAACTTTTGTAGCTACACCCATTTCGATTCTACTCATGACGAAACACAAAAAGTATGATTCTCAATACTCTGCGATTAACGGTGTAAAATATGAAATTTCATATTTTTCTGTTCTCTACTTATATAGTATCATCTCCATCTATTTCAATCTCTTCCCTCTCCACCACTTTCTAAAATCGGTTCGTAACACTCATAAGCTATCCGAAGCTGTCTTTACTTGAGTGAGCGAAATATTAAAGGTAGAGACGGAACCTGAAGTTCTTCCCGCACACGATCTCTTCATTTGTTGGGCGAACAGTAGTCACATCATGTTCTATTTCATTTCATTGCGTAATTCACAAATGTTCACGATGTTATGTTTAAATTTTAAAACACCAATATTCAATACCATCCATATTATTATAGCTTTCACATTAAATAATTTGATTTTGCTGCTTACAGGTTTTGTTCTTTTCTTTTTTTTTAGGCCTATACATGTTTAACTTCCATATATTAAAATGGACAATACAATTTTATTACATACTAACTCGTTCTCTTTTAATTTTTTTGTGCACTGTTCCACAACTGTGGCATCTATACTTGTATTTTGTACGTATGTCATGTACTAGGCAGTTTCCATGGGGGATATGACTTACATTTTAATTTCCATTTAGGCCTAGCCTACTTTTAATTTTTATCTTTAATATTTTAAAATTTAGTTTAATTTTGTTTACCATTAAACTTCCCTTGAACTAGCTGGATATGAATTTGAGATTCCAGTCACTTGTTTGCTAATATTTTTAAATTATAGCTATATTATAATATATAGATCATAATATTTTTTTTCTTTTTCCCAGATGTATACAGACAGTTACTTCTTGTATCCTCTAAACTTGTCCGTCAATTTGCACGTTGCAGCTGGCAACAAAAATGTGTATATGTATTACTTCAACTACGCGGGATCCTTCAACCACAGTATGGTATGCGGGAAAACAGTGCATAACTACGGTAAGGCATGTACTGATATGATGGAAAGCATGCAGAGTATAGTCGTGCACAACCGGTTACGAAAAATAGAAATGATATATTGCTACTTAACGCCTTGCGCTATAGACAGTACGCGAAGCTCTTCCGTCTCGCGGAGTGGTTCAATGTTCGGTTTAACAAATGTCCGAGTCTTTTTCTGGTGGACGGCTCTGGATCATGAAAGACAGATAATATTGAGCCATCCAGGAGTTCCAAGAATCGTTGCAAGGACGCGATTATCATCGTGTACCTTTCAATTGATATTTCCTCCTCTCTCCCCATTGATTGATTAATTAATTAATTCAGCAATCCAGGTAATGAAACAGCACGCATCATGAAGCTACAGTCATTAGAATTGAGAGTGCTTTTATTTTTGTTAATAACTTTTTATCTACTTAAAAATGATTTATTAATGAAATAATAATACATCCACTTAGAATAATTAAAATACATAGGCTATATTGGCAACTACTCTTTCATAGATAGCCTATGCATTTTGAGTTTAAAGTATTTACGGTTCACCCATATTGCATAATATAATGTAATGTAACATAATACAGTATAATATAAAGCCTTTCTTGATCATGTCGCCCGCTTCCCGGCGGCTGGTGGTTAGGCCAGTTACAGCGGCAATTCCTGGCGAATCGGATATAATACTCCACAGTTGATTCAAGTCCTCACAATTAAAGTTACAATTACAATGAAAATAAATACGTACCATATGACAGGAGATGTTGAAAATGTCCAGCTACACCCACACATTTCTGGTATGTTAAGAAATTATCGTTCACACACATCCATTCATCTCCCAATTTTGAGTAAATTTCTCGACTGATAATGTTTTTCAGTTCTTCTCAAGTATGGGGATTTGTTCCATGCACTTTATTTTTCAAGCTTCCCATAAATAAAAATCACATACTGTCAGATCAGGGGACCGTGAGGGCCATGATTCCAGTTACCCTAATTACTCTACGTTAAAAAATTCCTGAATGAAATTTAATGACTCATTTGCTGTATGCACTGTGGCAAAGTCTTGTTGGAAATATCCAACCCGACATTCTATGGCAGTCAATTATTAAAAAAATGGTGTATGTCATTCCTGTATCTTTCTGCATTTATGGTACTATCAAAAAGGTAGACTTTATTATTCTGTCTGCATTTACTGCGCATCATACTCCGATTTTATTGTCATGCAAGGAAGTTTAGTGTATAAAATCGGATTTATCTGTGCTCAAATAGCCTACCTGTTATTTTGCGTCGAAATACGATCATATGAATGGAATCATGATTCTTCAGAAAATAATATTAAGTATGAATCAATTACTCATCATTAATGTTCCGCAACACCCAATTGCAGAAATTTCACCACATATCATGATCACTTGGCTGCTATTCGTGGACAACAGTGATCTTTCATTGTTTCAGTTTCAAGATTTTAATTTCTTGCATTGCTGAGCTCATCGAAATTCCTGTTTCTTGTGCAAGGCGTTGGAGGAATTTTTAAAGAGTATGTTCTAATCGTTCTCCAATTTAGTCTAGTTTCTCCTCAGTAAGCACACGCCTTCTTACCCTTCGCATCGAGAACAGATCACGTATCTCTAAATTTGTTTACAAGTCTTCGGCTTTTAACTTCCCTGCAAGACTGTTTTCACATACTAAGTGTAAATAAAAATTCTTTATGCTCGACCATGCCGAAATGTAGTAATTATACACCTGGTAGTAGCCCTTTAATGCACCTCATTAAAGTACACCTATTCATTATAGTTCAGTTGTTCAGCCAATGATAAATCACCATTTTACCATTATAAAAGCGCAAATATCGATTATTCTCGGATATGCAATCGAAAGACAACTAGCGAAAAGTCACGGAGTCTGGAAATCTAATACTGTCGCAGAAGGTTATGTTCTGTTACTATAATAATTAGCGTTAATTGTAAATAATATTCAAATAAATTCAATTTGTCATCCCGTTTTTCAATTCTAAATCAATTTCCAGGTTATATCAAGACTAATGTTCATGTTATTCTCTAGATTATATCAAGGTCAATGACATTCGTTCCTCGGAAAAAATCAATACTTTTGCGTCTACGCACATCTCACAATTTAGAAGGTCAGTTCCGCTCCTCACTTACATAACCATAACATGAATACTTCTGAATAATTTGAAGTTAGAAATATGGTCGAGCATGAAAAGTCGTATGAAACTTGCCTATAATGGTAATTAAGACGCTCGTATGAAAATTATGAAACTCGCTTGCGCTCGTTTCATAAACAAACATACTCGCGTCTTAATTACTACCATTATATGCTCGTTGCATAATTTACTATTGTTGTAATGTGTACATAATTATTTTCAGGCATTATGAAAATTATAGGAAAGCACTAATAACACTACTTGTAATACTTTATTAGCACGTTCACGACTGTTCAAACTAACTCGAAAAGGGCTGCACTCAGCCTGAAGTTATGCTAATATCACAACTTATGCGCCAAGCTTGATGCGCATACAGCAGGAGTTACCGCTCTGACTGGCCAGCCCGACAGCCTCCGTGTAATAGGAGACACGACCGAGAAAGGCTCTGTATTTCCATTTCAGGCATGTGCCATGGAGATGACATGCTGTATTTGTTCCCTGGCAATTCAATGTCGCCGAATTTAACAGGAACAATAGAGGATCACAGAATGATTGACATTGTCACGACATTATGGACAAACTTTGCACGTACTGGGTATGTATGAAAAAGACCTATGGCTTTGTACCTACTGGAGTGACTGAGGGAAAGAACTCTGCTATTCAGACCAAGCGTGTGTGTTTTTTTACGTGAGCCAGCGAAGTGCTGTTGCCATACTACGCAGACTTTCAGCCTAATTTTCTCATTAACCATGCACTTAATTACAAAAACGCATAAATAGGTTTTCAATTTATTTCTATACTAGCCATACCCGTGTGCTCCGCTGCACCTATTAGAAATAAATATAAAGTAATTACGTAATTAAAATAGGACGTTTGATCCAGGGAACATTCGTGTTTGATAGAAGGATAAATCGTTTAATATGTTACTTAATTTAAATTGTATTTAAGTAATTAAAATGCGATCATTTTGGTCCAGAGAGCAATCATTTGGTGCAATGACAATTCCTTTAACATGTTTCTTAATTGTTATTACATGCAACCATAGTTTAATGAAGATTGATATATAATTTAGTTTTAATGTGTATACTTTATATTACTTGCTATATGTTTCAGAAGTTACTGTAATAACATTGTAGAATTATGTCCATCTAGAGAAACTACACTTTCCAATGGTGAAATAATAATTAAACAATTAATTAGCTTCCGATATTACTTCATACAAACACAGAAACATTCCCTGTAGGGTATGTTTAATAGCTTTCGATTGTTGTTGTCCAAGGCCCCTTATAGACGAAGTCGTTTTTATTTCAGTACAGCGCCTTAGATAGCGTAGTTATTGTAATTTTAAAACTCATTTATCTCATTAAATATTAGTCCTATCAAAATTTTGTGCAGAATAAAACTTATCGGAAATTATTTTAAAGAAACTTTTGTTATGTAACATTTTTCATGAAAATCAATAATAAGCGAGATATTTCGATTTATTTAATTCAGGCCCCCCTTATAACCCCCCTTTTAAATAAAATATTTTGAATGCCATATAGCCTAAAATCTAAGTTACAACGAACTTAATATATATTCCAATTTTCATATAAATCGATTCAGCCATTATCGCGTGAAAAGGTAACAAACATCCAGACAGACAGACAGACATACAAACAAAAATTTCAAAAAAAGCGATTTTCGGTTTCAAGATGGTTAATTATGACACCATGTTGATACCAATTATTTTTGGAAAATCGAAAATTACCAGAAAAATTTTGGCTACAGATTTATTATTAGTATAATAATAATAATAATAATAATAATAATAATAATAATAATAATATAGACATTCTATTTTACCCTTCAATCTGCACAGTTATATCACTTTTACTCCGTATATAGTGCTTCAAAGCACCTATATCACCCTTTTTTTTTTCTCGAAAACTACATGACACTGGGTGTTCGCGAACAAAATTTTGCTAACAAAACCTATATAAAGAATTGATTGGCGGTATTTCCATTTTCTGGGGACAAACTGATTAGCCCAATGGGAGTCAACTTTTAATTATCAAATAAGAATCGAGATCGTGTAAAGTATCTTTGAATATAACTCCTAAAGAGAAACAAATTTACCATTTTTTTTCTAACTTTCATGCTTTATTCACAATCAAAGAAAACAGAAAAATAAATTGTATACGGTATCTCACTTATTACGATATTGGGAACACTCATTCTCACGTAACACTCTCCAGCAGTGCTCAAAATATCCACCATTCTGAGATAAACAACTTTGTGATCTCATTCTTATGTCCTGGATTGCTTGGAGGACTTCAGCACTGCTGAGAGACCCATAGACTGCTCTGATTCTTTCTTTCACGTCTTCCTTTTTGTTGGATGCACTTGGTAGACGATTTATTTAATTCTCTCACACAAAAAGAAGTAATCTGAAAATAAGCCAGGAGATCAGATGGCCAAACTATTGGTCCTTCTCGTTCAATCCACCACCTGGGAAATAAATGGTCAGCAAGTTGTCGAAAGATGAGCGAAAAGTGAGCTATTATTGAAGTCACATTGCTATCCTTATAACATGAGGGACATCACCGAGCAGTTAGTACAACGTGTTGTGTTGAGGAAGTCTGCATATGTTGCACCATTCAATGTCTCCTGAAAAACATTGACGGCATTCTCCAAGTATAACACTGGTTATGTTTTTTATTTAACGACGCTCGCAACTGCAGAGGTTATATCAGCGTCGCCGGATGTGCCGGAATTTTGTCCCGCAGGAGTTCTTTTACATGCCAGTAAATCTACTGACATGAGCCTGTCGCATTTAAGCACACTTAAATGCCATCGACCAGGCCCGGGATCGAACCCGCAACCTTGGGCATAGAAGGCCAGCGCTATACCAACTCGCCAACCAGGTCGACTATAACACTGGTCAACAGCCATTTTGCGCCAGACATAAAACTAACAAATTCTTACTAATTTCCACCTCCTGAATTCAAAGATAACAAGCAAAATGTTCCATCAGTTCCGGTTTTCAAGATGCACAATATAAGTAATTTTATATACATTCTATTTAAAAAATCACCTTATTTCGTGTGTAACTACTTTGTTTTACAAATATGACGACTCATTATGTGAAAACAATGTTAGTGTAAGTAGGCCACCATGTTAGGCCTACAAGCACTTGTAGAAACGGAAATTATTTATTGCCCTCTTACGAGTCTATATGGAGTGGGGGGGGGGGTTCGCGGTATGAATTCGTTTGAGTTTACCTGATTTTACTTGAGATGTGTATTTCTTTCACTGTGAGCTTTAATTACATTACTGTAGTTTATATTTTGCAATAGACCACCTTGTCAAAACGACTTCTAGAAGCGGAAATTGCTTTATTGCCCTTTTCGGTTCCATTTGGAGGGGGAGAAATAGATTCGCTATATGAAATCGCTTCAGTTTACCAGCAGATTTCCGTGGTGTTAGTATTCTGTGTGAGACGTGTATTTCCATAAAGTATGCTTTAATGATAATATTCAAATTACGTATGGTTTATATGTGCGGATTTGAATGATGTAGCATTGTTTCTTGGAATGCAATTAGGCTACACAAAATTTTGTTGCTTTCTGTGCGAATGGGACAGTCACGCTCGAGATAAGCATTATAAAATAAAACGACAATCACTAGAGCCAGGGAAGAAAAATATTATACATCAAACCCTTGTACTTCAAAGTAAAGTAATCTTACTCCCTTCACACATTAAGTTAGGGTTAATAAAGAATTTTGTTAAAGGGATGAATCATAAAACTGAAGCATTTAAACATATCCAGGAAAAGTCTCCTGCTATTAGTGACTCGAAAATAAAAGAGGGAGTTTTCAATGGACCACAAATTAGAGAAATGATGAAGGATACTCACTTCGAATCTTTGTTGGAAGGAAAAGAGAAAGCTGCCTGGATTGCATTCAAGGAGGTTGTATTAAATTTTGTGCGAGATCGTGCGTATTTGCTTGTTTTCCACACAGAAACAATATGCGGTAAGTGTGAAATACCACATTCAGTATTCCCAACGTAACACACATAACAATTTCCCTCTTCTTACCGCTTAAGCGCGACATTCATTTTACTGCTTTAGGCTTTTAACATATTATTTTTAGAGACGTTTAACATAGTAATAATTATAAATTGGAAACTTACCACTGCAATTTCACCTGAATTGCAATGTTAATTATTGTTCTTAAATATTTGCAAAAATTAAGTAAAGTCTACTACTCCACGAAACTTATTGCATTCCTGATACAAGTAACATTAAGGAAGCCGTGAAAAAATCAACAAGATTCCAGATGCCGATGTTATTACTACAATATGTTATATAAATAATATTGTTAAAATATTAAAATGAAAAATAAATCATTACATAACCTTACCGTTTGTTTTAAGTTCGCATTTATAGACTGGGGGGGGAAAAAAAGACAGACGTATATCACGGCCTGCTGGAGTATAGTAAACACAGAAAACATTTTATAGCAACAATGTTGAAGAAAGATATTTTGGTTTTCCGAAGTTGCCGACATTAAACAGAAACCAACATGGAGATTTCATTGCAACTAATTAGAAATTCGTCTTTCAGGTATGTAATAAACGATCTTCGCACAAAATAATGTACGATACACGAGCGGTATGTTTGTTTTCATGTTCTCGGAAATTAAAAAAGCTCAACTACGTTTCGCTTTTTCAATCTTTTCCTCGACCATGAAAACGTCAACATACCGCTCTTGTAACGTATATCACTATTCTGGGTAACCCTAGAAGTGAGAATTATGAAGAACTAGTGCAAAATTTACCCTTGGCGTATGAAACTATGGATTGTAACATGTGCCTCAAAATTCACTTCCTTCACTTTCATCTTGACTTTTTCCCCAAGAATTGTGACAATTTCAGTGATGAGCATAGTGAATGCCTTCATCAAGAAACTTCAACTATGGAAAAAAGATATCAGGGATAGTGGGGAATCAATATGCTAGCAGACTATTGTTGAACTTCATCTCGTGATTTACCTAGTGCCCAGTATGAAATAAAATGCAGAAAAAGAAAGCTGTAATCTTCTGAATAGTGAATATTTAACCTTATTGTCATTATATAAAGCAATATTTTGAATAGATATAAATTCGAAAATTTCTCAAAAACCGTAACCAACAACTGTTTTATTGTCATATTCGTATTCAGGAGGCTTAAATTATATAGAAAACATGTATTACATGCCCAGCGCAAAAAAAAAAAAAAAAAGTTAAAATTTGTTACCAGTACGCAGTGTAATCAACATGTCTATACTGTACCTCTATTCCTGTCACAATCAAATATATCTCATTACACATAAGAACGTGATTATGTTAGAAAAGTAAGATTAGATAAGCTGATGCGTTTATACTCTATTAATACATTTATATTAAAAACTAGCATGTCCCAATTTTCAATTTTATGCAGAAATCCGACTGACAGTGTAAGCGACCTCATACCAGTGTCCTGGGCACCAGTTACCATGAGTACTGGTAACTACCTCGAGATTGGATCGCAGCTCCGTATGCACACCAATCTTCTGCCTCTCCATGTCAGACTGTGGCGCAATGTTTACCGCTGGGTCTACAACATCAGCTGAGAGCACGACAGCACTTCTCATATAGAATCAAGAGTTGGTGTCAAATATCTCAGCCAAAACGTTTTTCTTACAGCTATCAGACATTCCATATACAATATTTTGACTTGTGATTTCTAATTAAAAGAAATCTGCCAATGTCTTGATTTACGAATGTGAGTCAGATTTTACTACCAATTTCTTCAATTTTGTTACATATCCGAGTCATAATAATATAAGCTGCAGCTGCGCAATAATTCTCTCTGCAAAGATTTTAAGTTCAATGCCTGCAGATGCTGTTATATTTATGTCAGTACTTTGGTTTCTACTGTAATTTTCAATTCACCATTGCTTCATTGTATCTATATTGTCATTTCACGAAATTTGAATACAATTAGTAGCCTATTTAAAAAGCGCAGTTAAATAAGGAATCGTCTGACATTTTCTTTATTACATTGATGAAGTGTCACTTTCTGAGGCTTATCAGAGTTCAGATTAAGTGTTTTGTGCGCCATACTTCTGTGATCGAACAAAACGTACTGTCAAATGGGAAAACTTGGAACATTATCATAGGGTATTTTCGTTTTGTCACAGTGGCAATATAATCTTCACTTATTACTTTGTTGTGCAGCACACAGTTTTGTGTTACTGTGACAAAACGAAAATACCCTATGATAATGTTCCAAGTTTGCCCATTTGACGGTAATTAATTACCAGTACGGTATCTAATTGCCAAGAAGAGCATGGTCACACGTCACTACTTTTGCAGCGCTGCAGTACAAAAAACTGCGCAACTCTTGTACTGCAACGTGTGAACAACGGTGCAACCCGAAAAGTAGCGGCTGCCGAACCTGCTGCTCGCTACTTTTCCATGCTGCGCGCAGCTTAAAAGTAGCGATGTGTGAACAGGGTTCTCAGGGTTGCAGCCGCAGCATTTTTGATATCGGTTTTGTTGAAACTTTTGCTGCGGTTGCGACCACTGTTGCCACCCAAATGTGGCAATGATACTTTTATTGTTTGGATGTATTTTAAATTATTTGTAACAGTTATTAAATGCACAACACAGTCTGAGCATATTTGCTGACGATATAATTCACTTTTTTAATTTTCTGTAGCGTAGTTTCAAACAGGAGGGTTGCTAACATTGATTACGTGACTATGCTGTTGGTTATCATTTAAGTATATAGGCGTTTTTAAAAGCTTTATAGTATAAATAATGCAAATTTCTGAATACTAGTTAGGACAGAAAAGCAAATAATATAAAAGTAAGCTTTCGCATGAGTTTATTAATAATGCGAACATAACCACAAAATGTATATTGAGAAGTCAACACGGATGGAAACCTGCAGCATGACTGCGGCTGCAAAAGTAGCGCCTTGTGTGTGAACAGACTCGCAACCTCCAGTTGCAACTTTTGCAGCGCTCGGGTTGCGCAGCACGAAAAGTAGCGTGCAGCGCGCTACATTTGGCTTACGTGTGAACACGACACGCAACTTTTGCAGCTGCAGTACAAAAGTTGCGCAGCAAAAGTAGCGACGTGTGACCGTACCTTAATGTAACTTCACACACAAAGAATGTTCCGCATCGGGAATTGCACGGAAAGTATTCCGTTTTTATCATTTGGCACTTTTCCCACTTGCACTGATTCGTAAGGTACCGATATGTGTTGTTCAGTTCCTAAATGTGCGTCTGTAAAGAATGGAAGGTGAGGAGGAGTTGCGAAAGTTTATTTTCGGTACTCAGCAGTGCGAGAACGCTATAGTACTGCATGTGACACAGGGTTATATTGTTATCATTATTACTACAACAGTGGGTATTTTTAGACGTTGAAATACTTTGAAATTACTACAAGACGTAATAATTGTGCATCAGCATTATTTAGTTGAATTCACTGCAGGCAGAAAGAGACAGAGTGAATGCAATGAAATGCAATAGTTGAATTGTCAGTAGAGTTGTGATTGTTAGAGTTACATTTGAAAATAATGTAAATAATTATTGTTTAGTTTGCTACTGATAATGAAAACCGAAACGAATTCAAATAAATAAACGAAGAACATTTCGTTCCTCTCTGGCATAATGTTGATCAATTGACCGAATCTTCTCTCCCCCTTCCTTCCGTAGTATCATGATTATGCTTCATAATAAGTCATTTTCAAGCAGTTTCGTGACCAAAAATTCTAGAATTTCTGTAATCAGTTCATGACATTTTTAGTAGGCACCAGTGGACTTTCTCAGCATTGAATTAACAATGAGGGCCAACCCAAGGGGCAGGCCATGGTCAGGGACACTAATTTAAGAGGGCGAGAGAATGAATGAATAAAAATGAGTGAGTGAATAGGTAGGTAGGTATACAGACATACAGGTGTGTGTGTGTGTCTATATATATATATATATATATATATATATATATATATATATATATATATATATATACAGGGTGGACCATTTAAGTTGATACTGTACAATATCTCCAAAACTAAGCATTGTAGAAATAAATGTCTTGAATAAAAGTTGCTTGATATTATGGAGGAAAGTAAATGCCATTTGTCGTGTTTTATTTGGAGGACGTTGTGATGGTTATTTTAGGGTCAATTTAATTTTTTTAAATAGGAACCTACATTTTTTATGTTGTTTTCTCATTCCTCATGAAAAACTAAACGACTTTTGTATGAAGCACTTTGCAATTGTTCTTACACCAACGTAAATAACAACAAAAATTATGAATGGCTGTGTATGAAGAGCGCAATGAATGGTTGGACCCATTCGAAACAGTCCAGCATCACAGTAGGCGAGGAGGCAATGAGACATTGTGTCCGTTGTTTTGTTTACCTGTACTTTCCATGGTAGGATGGTTTCCTTGTGTCTGTCGTTAGTGTACTTGCAGCCACCTTCGAGTCCAGGTGGATCCACTGGTGGTACATATCTACAATTGGCGATTACCGAGTAACAACCATCAGTTCCATGCAAGGCCCATTCACAATGAAAATTAAACATAACCGTAACATAAACACAGAAGTTTGCGCCCAGGCTACCAAATGGGATCATTCACAATGATTCACATAAGCATTGACATAAACATTACCGTAAGACGTTAACATGAAAGTTTGCAAACTCCAAACTTTCATGCTTATGCTTACGTGATTTGCAAACAGAACACAATCGTGGAGCGCTGAAGTATACGACAGAATATGAGGAAATAGCGTCGTTGTTATGTTTCCATGGTTACCAAGTATGTTTGCTGTTATGTTTATGTTCCCATCGTGAATGATGGTATGACTTCTTGATTTTACTGTAACGTTAAGTTAACGCTTACGTTATGTTTAATTTTCATTGTGAATGAGCCTTAACATTTGAAGCGTACTCAGTTGTCTGTGGGTTGAAATGGACCTACTTTCTCAACAAGAAAAAGTGGAAATGATTCTCATTACGCTATGGTACGATGCTTATGAAATAATACTGTACAATACCCGTACAATGGTGATACTCTTTGTACCTACCTTTCATCAATGTGAAAGAACCATGTACTACAAAATGGTTTTACAAAATGTGTTTATTTTGTGATGAGGAATAAGAAAACAAAATAAAAAATATTGGTTCCCATTTAAAAAACGTATCTTGACCCTCAAATGACCATCCAAACGTTCTCCAAATAAAACACGACAAATGGTATTTACTTTCCTCCATAATATCAAGCAACTTAGACATTTCTTTCTACAATGCTTAGTTTTGGAGAAATTGGACAGTATCAACTTAAATGGTCCACAAATGGTTACAAAACAACGGACACAATGTCTCATTGCCTCCTCGCCTACTGTGATGCTGGACTGCTTCGAATGGGTCCAACCATTCACTACGCTCTTCGTACACAGCCATTCATAATTTTTGTTGTTATTTACGTTGGTGGCGCTTCATACAAAAGTTGTTTAGTTTTTTATGAGGAATGAGAAAACAACATAAAAAATTGTAGGTTCCTATTTAAAAAAATTAAATTGACCCTAAAATAACCATCACAACGTCCTCCAAATAAAACACGACAAATGGCATTTACTTTCCCCCATAATATCAAGCAACTTTTATTCAAGACATTTATTTCTACAACGCTTAGTTTTGGAGATATTGTACAGTATCAACTTAAATGGTTCACCCCGTATATATATATATATATATATAGAGAGAGAGAGAGAGAGAGAGGTGTAGCATAAAAAGGTAACGGAAAGTAACCAGAGCAAGAACAAAAGCTTCGTCTGGTAATCCTTATACAACTACATGTTCCACACTTGTCCGTCATTGTTCACTTATGTAGCTACTCCTTGAGGTCAATAATCTGCACAACCATGTCAACACTTGAGATAAACATAAGATATACATACATACAATGTTCAGTTCAGTTACTTTTTTTTTTTGACAACATCCTGCGTGTGTGTATGTACACATATATTTATATTTTATAGTTATATATGACTGAATATGGTTTTAGCGTGACCCTTCACATACTGTGTATGAGAACGTTAGCTATAATGTCAATAATGCTAATTGCTCAGCTATAAAGAACAACAGAAGTATTACAAATCAATCATTTTACAAAACTGAAAGGAGTACTCACTCGAATGAAACGGTTACGTCGAAACGCTCCAGGAATTCTATGTGTAGCCTTTCGCCAGCTGGCGCCATGACAATCCACTCGCACTCGGTGTGTGGAGGGGGTGCGTTAGGGTAGTTGGGAGAGCTGATGATGGTCGAGTTGTCCTCTGGTGTCAACTGTACACGACCTCCACATGCCACTGATACTTCTCGGTACAGCAATTTAAAGCTCTAAAAACGAAAACAGGTCCCTGTAACTATTTGGTTCGATACTTGCGTCCTTAATTAAGTTATTTAAGTATAAAACGTAAAGTCACACCAAATTTAAAAAGAAACTAATAAAATTTATTTATTTGTATCTAAATTTGTATCATAACTATTGTAGAACGACAATTAAAAAGGGCATACAAAATATAGCGAGAATTTTTTGTAAAAAAAGAAGTACTAAAATAAATTTAAAACTAATATATGAAAAATAAAAAATGTAAAGTAAAACACACGGCATTATTACCTAATGCATGCGACAAAATATGTGAAGAACATGAATAATAGAGTAAGATAGATAAGATATCTATTGTTCTAAAATTCATAACACTTGCACTTGCTAAAATTTTAAAATAGCTCTTATGCAATTAACATCATTCCCAAGAGCATCATTTGGTGTGGGTTGTGGAGCATATAAACGCCAATGATCATCATCATGTTTCCAGAAGTGTATCAAAACATGTTCCATTCTCACCAGAATATGACAGACTTATCACTAGATAGTGGATGCGGGATGACTTATCATTGAATGTAGGTGCACATTTACTATATGTTACAATTTTTTCATTCAGATCATTGGCTCAACAGGTTTTAAACGTAAACAGACGACGTCAACATGCTACTGTATCTCCGTACAGTCAGAAGAAAAAGAAAAATGAAGTACTGTAGCACATATCTCGTACCGGTAGGTTATTTCACGACACTTTATCAACATCTTAGGTTATTTAGCGTTTGAATGAGATGAAGGTGATAATGCCGGTGAAATGAGTCTGGGGTCCAACACCGAAAGTTACCCAGCATTTGCCCATATTGGGTTGAGGGGAAAACCCCGGGAAAAACCTCAATCAGGTAACCGGGAATCGAACCCGGGCCACCTGATTTCGTGGCCAGACATACCTCGTCATCATTGATGGAATTACTAGCGTTGCAGTAAACAACGATATATTCTCGTAAGTTGTCGAAGCTGAATCGTCTTTGCCTATCACTTAAACAGTTTTTGTATCGAGAAAATTTCTGAAGAAAACCTCTAAAATGGGGATCACTCAATTTCTTTAGAGGAATATTTGCACTGAGCATCATGATGATGATAATGATCATGATGATTATGATGATGATGATGATGATGATGATGTAGATGGTTCCTCAGATTTCACTTCAACGCATTTTCTGTGTGATATACTGTTGCAATGTTTCTCTATAGCCTGAGTTGTTGTGGTTTTTATTTCAATTTTACATAATATTACACACGATATTGTCTTCGTTAATACATAAAATGTCACTCCCATACTTACTTGCACTTCGTATCTCTGAGCAAATTGAACGTTTTACCTTCGACATTATGAATGGATCAGCACAACATTATTCAACGCATACTAAATACTTGAGCAGAATAACACAACTGGACACTTTGCGTTGCAATGTTACTACGAACGGACCAGGGTTCCTTAGTTCTGTACGCTGCTGTACTCGCCAGGTACACAAAAGACGGACGACGCGGCACGTGCCATATACTCTGATACGAAACAACTTCACTTTTCCTTAAGTTATCCTGCATACACTGTCTGCTTATCACACTCATGTCAAGGTCGACAAGAGAAAGTACGTTCATGCCTCCCAATGCCACAACTCCTTCAATGTTTATATCTTGCCACCTCTTACGTCAATATACGTGTGCAATTCAGAGCAACTTCAGAGCCATCAGTATACAGTTATGAGGTAAGAAGAAGGTTTCTAGAGAAGAAAACTGACTATAATTACAAGATTCCTTATCTGTTGCTAATAAACTATTAACTTCTCAATAGAGCACAGTTAACTTACAGCGTCAAATGTCGCGCCTTTGAATGTGATGCCAAGTTTGTTACCCGTTGTTTCGGGAATATTCGTTGGACGTGAAGTCCCGCAGAAACGCCCCTGACCCAGCATTGGCGACGCACGGGTTCTACCATTTCTCAGCTGCAACACAAACATTAACTCTTGAAATTAGCATGCTGATATATTTTTTGTTTTACAGACATCACCTGAATTATACAGTACGGTCACATCACGTTTGATCTGAAGAATGCGGGCGGAAGCAAGCCTGTAGAGTGCAAGGTAAAACGCGGCATTTTTAGATCTGTAATCTCCAGCGCATTACACTCATATAATTTTCATTAATTAACGGCATTCATACAATCATCATTTTATTTCACTAACCTGTGTTACAGTAGTTGCTGAAAGTGGTGTCCATTAGCATTCAGACATTCCTGACATCTTTTGATGAAATTTGAATTAACACGCAAAAGTTCTTCTTTCGTTATCCTTCTAATTTCTGTTCTGTCTTTCAGTTCATTGACTCTATTTTTTCGGTTCCCCACAAATAATAATGCACGCGGTAAGATCAGGGGAACGTAAGGGCCATAACCATATAGAAATAATTCTGTCATCAAAAACCTCCCTTATAGCCTCCAAAGAAGCGCCTGCAGTATGGGCTGTGGCAGAATCTTGTTGAAAATATGCATGTTGTCTCTCATTATCAGATAATTGTTAAAAAAACTGTGCAAGTATTCGCGTATGATATCTCTCTGAATTTAGAGTATCTTCAAAAAAATATCTGTCCTATTACTCGATTCTGTTACAGCACAACACACACCAACCTTTTCATTATGCAGGGGAACTTTGTGAATTAATCGCGGATTATCTGTGCACCAGAATCAATTGTTCTGTGAACATACACAACCACAAGGTTGAAATGACAGGTAGATTTATTGATATTAGTTCACAAAAGTACAAACTTAATAATTTAAAAATTATCTATATACAAAACGTAGTTATACATAATAAGTATACAATTTCCTAAACTACTTAATCTATCGCAAATCTCTGTAATTTATTGGTTCAGACTTGCACTTACTGTACATCTGGTTTTAGTGCATGTTTAAACCAATCATGATAACCATTAAAACTTTAACACTTATTTATCTGCTCCTTTTGACAATTTTCTACCATAAACATTTTTTTAATCAATTTTTCTTTTTACTTTAATCTAAATCTATTCTATAACTTTCATATTCACTTATGCATGTTAACTAATTATTATACCGTTTCTTCATACCGAACCACGTAAATGAAACCTTGCCTCATCAGAGAAAATTATTAAATGTGGATAAACAATACTATCAAAAATGTTCTGTAAAATCCAATTACAGAAATTCACTCGACTTTCGTTGTCATGCGACAGTAATTCTTGGACTACAGTAACTCTGTAAGGTTTCAATTTTAAAAGTTTACTAGCAGTATGGGCTGAAGTTTTTGACACATCTACTTCTTGTACAACACGACGTAAAGATTTATTAGGAGAACGTTCAAGTGATGCACCAATATCATTAAGTTTTGCTTCTGTTACATGAATTTTAGAGTTTAATGATTCCGTTTCTCTTAATCTAATGACAAGGTTTCGAACTGTATTTCTAGTTGGAGGGCGAATATCGGGAAATTTCTCTACAAATTTCCTACACACTTGTCCGCATGAATCTGTTTTGACTCAAGTTTCGTACATAAACATTAGCTGTTGTAAACTTTTCAGCTGGCATTTCAATTACCTAAACAAATAATTTAATGCACAGCACACACACAATGTATTTAAAAGAAGTATACAAGCACACACGTCTTCTAGCGCAGGTTGGTGAAATAAAATGATGATTGTGTGTATGCTATTAGTTAATGAAAATTATATGAGTGTAATACGCCGGAGATTATGGATCTAAATGTCGCATGTTACCTCACGCTCTACAGGCTTGCTCCCACCCGTGTTCTTCGGATCAAGCATGACGTGACCGCACTGTACTCATACATACATTATCCATCTATAAGTATCTTGTGTAATTATTTTTCAGCAGTTCTTAGCCAATCTAGGTAACAGAAACAGTTATTCATACATTTATGTTTTTTATGTTCACTAGTTTCTTCTCTTGCCAATTAAGTTGGACAATGCAGAAAGGACTTCAGTCCATCAGACTTACTTTTAAGAAAAAGGCAAAAATAATATCACCTTTATCGTTGATTAAAATTTAAAAAATCGACAGATGCAGAGCTTTATTATGTTGCATATCTTTGCGTAGAACTACTGCATGTTCAGTTCAAAGTGTGTCATGGCTCGCTGTATACTGTCATGTGGCTAGCCGATGAGCCTAGAGAATTCAATCTTCCTACACTTCCGCAAAGGTGTATTACCTATATGCCAGAGAAGGTGCCTACCAATTATGGCGTTCACTCTGAAGAGTACATACCAATACGTACGGTAACATCGGTAGTGGCAGGAATGTGAACTGTTTGGAAACACATACTGAGATGAGTTTTTTCTTACTGTCGGGATATGGGGAGAGGGTTAAGACGATTACTTACGTATTTGTTGACATTAACTTCGACGGTCAACATGGACATGGAGCATTTGATTTATGTTGTGGAATGTTGCCGTACGCAACCGATGATAACAAATACCCTGCGTACGACTTTCCCGCGCAAAACACAGTTCGAAAGAGGTTACGGTAGCACACAGACCGTACAGACCGCCATCTGTTGCTACGACGTTCATGTTATACCGTACACGTTCTCAAATTCAAATTGAATGCCTTGATTAATAGACAATTTCTCTGACATAAAAGCTGAAACTCGCTTCAAATCGCTGACTCACAACAGTGACGTCATGACACACTTTGAAATGAACACCCAGTATGTGTGGGTAGTGCGAGAAATTAAACGTAGTTCTACGTCAAAAAGGAGAATAAGGGAAATAAAAGGAAATTAATGTGAATACAAGGAGAACAAGAGAAATACAAGGAGAACAAGAGGAATAAAATAAAAACAATATGAATATAAGGAGAACAAGAGCAATATAAGGGGAACAATGGGAATTCAAGAATAAAAAAGAGAATACAAAGCGAACCAGTGGAATACAAGGAGAATCAGTGAAATACAAGAAGAATCAGGAGAATACAAGGACAACAAAGGAACGACAAAGAGAACAAGGCAAATAAAAGTAGAGCAAAAGGAGTACAACGAGAAAAAGGGGAAAACAAGGATAACAAAGGGAATAAAAGGAGGACCAGGGGAATATAATAACAAGAGGCATACAAAGGGAACAAGGGAATAACAAGAAGAACAAAGGGAATATAAAAAGAAGAAGGGATTGCATTTCTATGTGATGGCCAATTGCCAAGTTACGCCCTCCACATCTAGTAAGGAGAAAGACGTAGTTGTAACATTTTAAAATTCCTTTGCAGAACGAAGAGTTAGGTACATTTGTTCGGATAAAATTTCTGCACATTTAAATGACAGAACTAAAATTCTTTTAAGCATTTATTATCATGTTCTCTTAAATTGACTGAGCATATTGGGAATTAAATCAATGGCTTTCCCAAAACACACTACGAAATGTTTCATATAAAACAGATTTTATCTCGAAAAGGAATCAAAAACGAGCAAAATTGTATTACACTTGTTTGTTTGAAATATCTATAAAGAATAATCCCCTGAAATTAATGACATTACTTACGGTTCACCCTGTATATTCTAATGTCTAACATTTTCTTTCAGATCAAGTGATGTTCGTGGATTATTTGTTTACACTTTAGATCTGATGTTACCAATAATGTCTACATAAATCAAGTTTTATTATCCAGATTCATTCCGCAATAATTGACAGAGGAAGAAAAAAAGTCTGTCTGGTTTCAGCAGGACTTAGCACCCTCTCAACCGTTGGTAGGTCCTTACAAGAATTATTGGAATGGATCTTTAGGTACAGAATTAACAGTAACAATGTCTGGCCATTCAGGTTATTCTATCTTACCATACGTTTATTTTCTTTGGGAATATAGTAAATCTAAAGTGTAGGCCTATACTTTAATAATCCACGAACATTATTTGATCTACAAGAAAATAAAATAGAAATAATATATATTACAGCTGCTAGTCGACGTGTGAATGTAAATTTGTTCTGGAGATTGCAATTCTGCATTGTACATGATGGAGGGTATTTTCAGCATTTTGACACAAACTGTCCTAACTTGCAGAATCATCAAGTCTCTTGTGTACAGTATTTATTTGCCTCCTTACTACTGTTGTTTCAGCATTGTTGTGTACATATTATCAAAAGCTGCTCATCACTGAAGTACTGTGGGCCCAATCAGTGGTTGTAGTGTCTAAAAATATGACATGTTTAGACAAGATCGGTATTTTAAAGAATCTCAGTTATTTTTTTATTTTAGTAGGTTATTTTACGACGCTTTGTCAACATCTAAGGTTATTTAGCGTCTGAATAAGATGAAGGTGATAATGCCGGTGAAACGAGTTTGGGGTCCAGCACCGAAAGTTACCCAGCATTTGCTCATATTGAGTTGAGGGAAAACCCCAGAAAAAACCTCATCCAGGTAACTTGCCCCGACCGGGAATCGAACCCGGGCCACCTAGTTTCGCAGCTATACGTGCTAACCGTTACTCCACAGATGTGGACTTTCAGTTATTGAATTGTGCATTAATCATCATCATCATCATCATCATCATCACTTTAATGCAGTGTTATCTAATTCCCCTCCAAGGTGTACCTACGGCAGAAAAAGGAACTAAAGCTTTGGCAAGTCACTAATAGATGAGAATGTTTGTATGAATGACCTACAGTCAAGTACCTGACATAGTTTGATTTATGGTATGAAAAGTTTTGTTGAGCATCAAGATAATGCCAAGAGATAGCATACCCGGTACTATGTTTTTTTTTTTTTTATGGACTCAGAATTTCTCTAATGTCTCACAGTATACTACCGAGATGAATTTGAGTTTTTATGCAGTGAATTCAACAACCATAAGTCTGAGTAACTAGTTTTCTTCGTACTAGTATTGAAATTCATGTATTACATTGAAAGGATGCAGGGTGCGAATTGAATATTTTCTCCAAGAGGGACATTAAAATTTTAATTGTCCATAATAATTAGCAATTTTGGGAGACTCGTATTTTTGTCACGCTCATAGAATCATTGTTATGTGTTGCATTAATAATATATAAAATAAGATAACTATAGGCCTACACTAGGCACCTGAAGGGAATAAATGTCCCTTATAGGAAAAAATTAATACCTTTTCGGCAGGAGACACCAGATTCTCTTGGAAGGGGACGATTCCTGGCATCCTCCCGTCAATTTGCACCCTGAAGGCATGACCTGATAAGCAGTGGACCGTTCTCCACTGACGTTAATAAATTTGATAAATCTTTCTTATACACTACTAACAGGAGTCACATAACGAAGAACAGATGAAAGCTGAGATTTGGTAGTTACATCTACAAAATTCGTTTCACCTCCTCATTGTTCTGATTCATTATCAGTCTGAATGAAATTAAAGAGGTCGTTTTGAGTATAGGGAGAGATACCAATAAGAAAACTGTACAAGGTTCCACGATATTACGCAATTCTTCATCATACCTATCTCTGTGATGAAGCAGTTCAAGATAATTAGACCTACTTTTGTTTTCTGATCCTGAGCTTTCAAAATTTTCTCTAAAAGGCTGACTTTTATTCAACCAGGAAGTATAGGCAGTATCTATCAAATAAGTGACAACTTACCTACTTGATTTGAATTTTTGATTGTGCTTTTCACGATTTATTTTAAAAGTCAGGATAGAAAACTCTTCAATTCGCAAATTTCCAAACTATATCACTGTAATAAAAAATTAACATGAGTTACTGGTACTCAGAGTTCATGCCTCATTTTCAGTATGGAGCCCTTCCTGCTTTACGTTTACGTTTATGAAAATTTTCTGAGGACAGGACAACAGAAAGGGAGAAACAAGATCACAAAAGTAAAACAACTTATCAGCTGCTATATATTTAGCTTAAGGGAGAGTGGAGAATTAAGACCAATTCTGAACTACAAAAACTATATAAAGATCCAAGTATTGTCACTGATATAAAAATTAGACGGCTGGAGTGGCTGGGCCACATTATCAGAATGGACAATAATAATATTCCTAAAAGATTACTAGATGCCACGCTAAGTGGTAAAAGAAGAGCAGGAAGACCTAAACTACGATGGTTGATGTTCAGGATGATCTAGTTAAAGCAGGAATTAAGAGATGGAGACGGAGAGCCCTAGAGAGGGAAGATTGGGCGGCAATTCTTAAGGAGGTCAAGGCTAAACTAAAAGGGCTGTATGACCACAGATGATGATGATGATATATTTAGCTTTTTAACCCTTAAATTCGCAAAGTATCCTATAGGATACAACAGGTTAATAGGCTATATGTGACTAGTTGCAGAAAATGGGACCTAAATCGGATTTTTCATTTTTTTTTTTTGTGGTTTCAAAAAGAGGATGAAATACCAAGCATTTAAAAAAAATTCATGGTTCTAGGAGCTATAGTTTTTAATATATTACTTATTGAATGTTGATATTACATTATGTACTGTTCGAGAAAAAATGCAATTAAAGTTTTCCCTTGTATTCTTAGCAACTATAAGAACGATTTAGGTATTTAAGAAGCATTGTGTAAAACTGTCCTAGTTTAATATGTAAAAAAAAGCCTACAGGTAGCGCAAGATGTCAAAACATAGAAATACAGTTTTTACATCGCAAACTCGTTATTTTGTTCTCCTGTAAAATTTTCTTTCACGACTTTAGATCCCTTTTCGCACAACGGGTCACATATGCTATAATTTTAATAGAACAATAAAAAAAAATTGGTAGGAAAATTAAAATTTCACAATATTGTACAACATATAAAATATGGATATTGCGATAATTGTTTTCTTCACAGTGTGACACAGTTTAATAAGCTAGTGTGAGAAATGAAGTTTTGCCAATTTAAGGCTTAATATTCTATCTTAACACTCTATCATTTCAACTCATTAAAAGAAATGCGGGAAACAGGTATCAATACAAAATAGCAGCTAACATACCACGATGTAGCTCTCCTGGCAGTGATCTGTGTCCACTGAAGGAATGTTGAATGTTTCAAACTCCACAGCTATGGTTTTGCCTGTCTGAACGGTCACGTTCCACTCACACATCAATGAGCTAAACAAAGAGTTCCAGTTTCGGGCACGAGTCTCATTCCGCATGTCGATTACGCCATTTGGTCCAGACAAAAATCCACCACATTCTGCAAACCAGAACAGAACAAGTGCCTTTATTATGCTTTCTCGAAATTTTGTGATTCATTGTCATAATTATCAAACAGTACATCTCACTTGACGATATGTGTCAGAGGAAGAACAATTGTTTGTATGCATCTGAAGTCTGACTAGTGTAATATGTAGCTAATCGGCGATGTATGCATTGGAGTGGGAAAAGAACTGATCACCCTACCCAATTATCTCCTGGCCTAGTTGCCTCATGAGTATGTCTTATTGGTGTTACTTATGAGGTTCAAACCTGTCTTCAGACAGTTGACTAAACAAAAAATAATAATAATAATAATAATAATAATAATAATAATAATAATAATAATACATCTTGAGTACACAACTTTTAACACTATATCACTTTGGAAAACGTATTATATATATTTCACGTGTTAAATTTTATGTTAACAAGGTAACACAAAATTTAACATGTGAAAGACATATAATACGTTTTCCAAAGTAATAATAATAATAATAATAATAATAATAATAATAATAATAATAATACTTACTTACTGGCTTTTAAGGAACCCGGAGGTTCATTGCCGCCCTCACATTAGCCCGCCATTGGTCCCTATCCTGAGCAAGATTAATCCAGTCTCTTTCATCATAACCCACCTCCCTCAAATCCATTTTAATATTATCTTCCCATCTACGTCTCGGCCTCCCCAAAAGTCTTTTCCTCTCTGGCCTCCCAACTAACACTTTATATGCATTTCTGGATTCGCCCATACGTGCTACATGCCCTGCCCATCTCAAACGTCTGGATTTAATGTTCCTAATTATGTCAGGTGACAGATACAATTCGTGCAGCTCTGCGTTGTGTAACTTTCTCCATTCTCCTGTAACTTCATCCCTTTTAGCCCCAAATATTTTCCTAAGAACCTTATTCTCAAAAACCCTCAATCTCTGTTCTTCTCTCAAAGTGAGAGTCCAAGTTTCATAAATTCTAACTTTCAGATTTTTTGACAGCAGACTAGATGACAAGAGCTTTTCAACCGAATATTAACACGCATTTCCCATATTTATTCTGCGTTTAATTTCCTCCGAGTGTCATTTATATTTGTTACTGTTGCTCCAAGATATTTGAATTTTTCCACCTCTTCGAAGTATATATCTCCAACTTTTATAGTTCCATTTCGTACAATATTCTGGTCACGAGACATAATCATATACTTAGTCTTTTCGGGATTTACTTCCAACCCTATCTCTTTACTTGCTTCAAGTAGAATTTCTGCGTTTTCCTTAATCGTTTGTGGATTTTCTCCTAACATATTCACGTCATCCGCATAGACAAGAAGCTGATGTAACCCGTTCAATTCCAAACCCTGCCTGTTATCCTGAACTTTCCTAATGGCATATTCTAGAGCGAAGTTAAAAAGTGAAGGCGATAGTGCATCTCCCTGCTTTAGCCCGCAGTGAATTGGAAAAGCATCAGATAGAAACTGACCTATACAATAATAATAATAATAATAATAATAATAATAATAATAATAATACTGGTACCCACATTAGACCCACACATCACTTAAAGCACAAGCCGCTACTGCATGGGACAGGTAGGCTACATACCTATGTCGACGATTGCCCTGAAGCCCGTCCTGTTGGAATAGTAGTCTGTATGGAACACAACCTTCAGAAGGTTCGTAGATCGGATTATTTCGTAGGTAGCATTCGGATGACAGAATGTCGAAATCAGATTCCAGTCTGGTTGTCCCCTTCGACCTGCAACATATTAAAAGTAGGTAATACTTTCGGTACAATTTAGGCTAAACTGTGTCATCAACTCTTGACTTATTTATTTAAACTCTTTCTGCCAATGCAGGTTGCCATATAAGGCAAAGAATACCAATAACAAAACGTGACAACAATATAGACCTAACAATGAAATTGCTAATAATGAAAATGTTAATTTACAGAGTAAGCTTACCTATTATACAGTGTTTCAGAGAAGGTAATAAGTGTTTAAATAAACAAAGTAGGTATTTTTATACTGCACATTTAAATTTTTTCTTCAGCCCTATTACTGTCGTTAAAATTTTATTGTGTACTGTTTTTGCTCATTTTAAACTGTTTTATGTAGTCCTAAGTGTGTAGAACTGACGAACTATAGTCCTGACGCTGTTATTTCTGGCGTGACTCCGCCTCTTTGCTTACGTCTTAGAAAGTGAAGGCTCTATGAAGTCTAAGTAGGTAGTATCGTTCGCCATTTTTGTTCTTACATTGCCGAGCTACCATACAAGGAATCTATATGCCACACCGTTAAACATTATCATGTCGTAGCTCCTATGATAATAAATCAAACGCAGTGTAATTCAGCAAATAATTCAGCGGCAAATAACGTCTTCGTGTGCTTTCTGCGAACGCCAACGAAAGAGCTAAAATGGCGGGCGATTATATTAAGTATTTATCGAGCCTTAAGAAATGAATCAGCAAATCACAAGACGCACACGTTTAAATGTAGCCGATCTGCAACACAGTTGGCAAGAAAGCTGTTTTATATGTAGTTACGACTATACTATAGAGTTAAGCAGACTTAGAAAATTATTTTTGAATGCCCTACATATACATACCATAGTATTCCGACATTTTACTGTACAGATAATAGGCCTACAGTACATAAAACATTAATATATAACAGCTTCCTTTTGTAATGTTACATAAAATTTCATCTTCGTATTTTGAAATTTTCGTTTTAAAAATAAATGTATAGGTAGTTTCCTAACAATTAAAATATTTTACCATAGGCCTAGTTAGAGGTAAAGAGTTTCAGGAAGATGACATTTTATTTTAAAATTGCAGTAGATTTTAATTTTATAACAATTTCATAAAAGCATTTAAACTTAAGCTTATATCTGAATCAGTTAGTCATAATTCACTTGTTCCAAAAATGAAAATTTTCGCGCGTGCACGCACACACAATTTAAAAAAAATCTTAATATTAGGCCTATACAACTGTTTGCTTAAAACGGAAAGCTTTTCTAAATTATTATGCAAGAAAAAAACTCCAATGATGACCTAACAAAACATTTTATTTTGTATGAATATAATTTTGGTGTTGTGAATGAAAATATAAAGATGTCTAATAATTTCAGCTCTTTGAAAGAGTTTGTAATTTATATTAATAGATTTATTTATGTTTGTTTCCTTCCCGAATTTCATCTGCAACATTAAAGTACCGGTAATGAGACTCACCTACATAAACTTCTACATAGTCAAGGAAGCAGGTCTCAGATTCCTCTATGTTCATGTCCGTGAAGTACATGCGCAGGTGGTTCAAGGGCGATGTTTCAAAAATCCACTCGCAGTTTAACATATTGGCATAACCCTCAGGATATCCGGGACTTGTGAGGACGTAGCTTTCAGTGCTACGATTTCCTGACACTTCTAAGCTAATCATTCCTCCACAGCCTGGAACTGATGTACGCACAATTTTAATGTTTATAAAGTCTGCAACAGTTTCATTCGTTATATACCAGTTGTCTCAGTCTAACATGGTTCACCCATGTGGTACCGGTAGTTCTCTTGTGCTTAGCAATGGTTCACCCATCAATCATGTGGCATGCTGAGTTAGTGCTGGTAATATGTTATGTAAAAAATACAGTCCGTGGCGCAACAGTCCATGAAGGGTTAAGGCCGACCAGTCGACTGCTGGCCTCATGTCCACGTGGGTTAGCAGAGGTGAACGATCATCTAACCAATACTGGGGTTGTTGAGTGTAATGTATAGTTAGTTTGTGATTTAGCTGCATGTGGCAGCACCAGTTACGTAGTGTGCAGTTTGTTTATGTGTTTGCCATTACACCGGACATAGCAGTGCTATAGACGTTCCAGATTGTTCTAGAATATTTTACAGGAAGTGACGCTAACTTGGCTTGGCATCAGTTGAAAAGAGACGCTTTAACAAGATGGCTACAGACAGTCCAGGGAAGTGTGGCTTGTGACTCGATTTTGAAACTGGAATTTGCTATCTAGCATAACTTCCCAAATTCTTCAAGATGTTGGGTGGGTACCGGTCCCATACACTGACCCACATTTCGTGAGAAAATTCCTTCCCCAAGAGGACTCGAACCAGTGCTCATTCCATAAGGTGAGTCCAGGCATGACGTCTTTGACCACGATGCTGCTACATGGGACTATTATGTTATGTACTCATCCAATTTAACTAAGAATGTGCTAAATTGCCCACCATCCTTTCCTATACATTTTTGGTACTGGTTAACATGTAGATGTGTCGGTTTGTCCTGTATACTTTATCTGTCAATGAACCCCAAAGACAAAAAATAAGTCCACACCTGTGGACCTGCGCGTCTGGCCGCGAAACCAGGTGGCCCGGGTTCGAATCCCGGTCGGGGCAAGTTACCTGGTTGAGGTTTTTTCCGGGGTTTTCCCTCAACCCAATACGAGCAAATGCTGGGTAACTTTCGGTGCTGGACCCCGGACTCATTTCACCGGCATTATCATCTTCATTTCATTCAGACGCTAAATAACCTGAGATGTTGATACAGCGTCGTAAAATAACCCAATAAAATAAAAAAATAAAAAAGACAAAAAATAAAAGAGAGTCAGGTGAGGGAATCACAGATTAACACTAATGATTGTTCTGGAACAGTTTTTTGTACGTAAATATTAGCTGTATGAGCAGTGCCGGAGCCTATTAAAGGAATGTGTCGACCTGGTTGGCGAGTTGGTATAGTGCTGGCCTTCTATGCCCAAGGTTGCGGGTTCGATCCCGGGCCAGGTCGATGGCATTTAAGTGTGCTTAAATGCGACAGGCTCATGTCAGTAGATTTACTGGCATGTAAAAGAACTCCTGCGGGACAAAATTCCGGCACATCCGGCGACGCTGATATAACCTCTGCAGTTGCGAGCGTCGTTAAATAAACCACAACATTTTTTTTAAAGGAATGCGTGACTTCGATCCATTTTGATCAACTCCCGAAAAAGGGGTGTAAAATCAGAATCGTATATTATCAGTATTAACTGTTTTCTTAAAAAGAAATACTCTGACAATTCATTTTCCGCCCACGGCATACCACACACATGTAAGGGGACTTTGTGAAAATTGTCTGGTTTCAGTGGACAAATAGCGGTAATTTTGTGAATTTATGTAGGTATAGAGATGGAATTAAGCCTCGTTGGAGAAGAAAATAAGATATGGGTCTTGCTAGTCACATTACACACACTAATTTAATTTTGTATGATTTGATTTTCAAAAACTTGAGAAATCTCTGCTTGTTGGATAAGCCACCTAATGGGCTTTTTAGGAGAATTTTTCAAGCACTAGCCAATGTCTTCCAACATTCCGTCTGTCAAAATCCTTTTTTCCTTTCTGCGCTTCTTATCTGTAATACTTCCAGAGTCCAGAAATTTACTTATTTAATAATTTACATATTGTTTTACAAGTTGGAATGCTCACACCAGGATATCTTTCTGCAATTAGTTTTCCAACTTAATGAGCGAACTCTGTCCATATGTAAGAATTGTATATGAACACACAATATTCTAAGGAAAACCTAAACTCAGGCATATTTACACTTTTCGAAGAAATACTGCACTCTTAGTACACACACGCCATGTTATAATAGTCGAATGGCTCGAACTGACTGAGACCACGCAGCATGTGTGTGACGTCGTTTGACAGTCACATTACTAGAAACCAACTAGTACCGAGAACTAGTACCCACACACAGTTCATATTAGACTGAGACATCCAGTGTAAGTTAAACAACAATAAAAACTTTACTCTAGAGATGCACAAAGCTAGAACAAATATAAGAAATGAAGGTATACAAATAAAATTAAAAAAAAAAAAAAAAAAAAAAAATAATAATAATAATAATAATAAAAGTAAGCCAGTAAGTAAGTATAATAATAATAATAATAATAATAATAATAATAATAATAATAATAATAATAATAATAATAATAATAATAATAATAATAATAATAATAAAAGCTTCATTTCGTAAAGTACCAATATAAATATAGATATACATAGAAAATTCATATACAAAATATAGAAAATACTTCGATTCCACAATAAGCTTACAAAATAATAACTTGCTGATTAAAGAGACATTGGATGATCCATAACAAGATGGAAGGAAACATAGCATAATTACTTGAACAGAAATCTCTCATAATTCATGTTGACAATGGTTGTGATCGTGATTATGGTGGTGGTGATGGTGGTGGTGGTGGTGGTGGTGGCACGGTAGTGGTGGTATGATGATGATCAATCAATCTTCTTAATGTATCCAGCTGTTTGCTGACAACATAAAGTCCACTATAATCCACTGTAGTCTTCTCAATTCTTGTTTCTCATGAGAAATGAGGGGTATTTTGATGGTGTATGTTGATTAATAAATAATTAAAAAAATGATCCGAAGGAGCCATTTTTCCTCAAGGAAAATAAATTTCCCATCTGGTATAATAAAGCAGATCAAATATGAACTTGAAAATGTTTTATAATTTGCAGGAATCAGTAATCATTACATAGGTAATTAACTGAAGTTATGTAGAAAAATATCGACTAATATGAGTCATAATCTAGATTGCGAGAACACATTGCTTAATGAATAATTTATTGCAGATTTGAAAACAGCATTGTGTATGTACATACATACATAAGTGTTCTTCTCATGGGCAGGTCTTTCACTGCAAACCCAGCTTTCTCTAATCTTTCCTATTTTCTGTCTTCCTCTTAGTCTCTGCATATCATAATGTCGTCTACCATCTGATATCTTCTTCTGCCCCGAACTCTTTTCCTGTTCACCAGTCCTTCCAGTGTATCCTTCAATAGGCAATTTCTTCTCAGCCAGTGACCCAACCAATTCCTTTTTCTCTTTCTGATCAGTTTCAGCATCATTCTTTCTTCACCCACTCTTTGCAACACAACTTCATTTCTTATTCTGTCTGTCCATTTCACACGTTCCATTCTTCTCCATATCCACATTTCAAATGCTTCTATTCGTTTCTCTTCACTTCGTCGTAATGTCCATGTTTCTACCCCAGACAATGCCACACTCCACACAAAGCACTTCACTAGTCTCTTCCTCATTTCTCGTGAAAAACAACACCTGAATAGACTACAGTGGACTTTATGTTGTCAGCAAACAGCTGGATACTTTAGGAAGATTGATTCCTTAGTTCCTTTTCTAGAGGTCTGCAGTAGATGCTCCTTTTTCTATTAAAAGCTTCCTTTACCATTGCTATCCTCCTTTTGACTTCCTGGCTGCAGCTCATGTGACTGCTTACAGTACACACCAAGTATTTGAAGCTGTTCACTTGCTCTATTGCCTCATTTAGAATTCGCAAGTTTACCTTCTTTATTTTTCTAGCGACAACCATGGTCTTCTTCTGGTTTACTTTTATCTTCATTCCATACTGCTCATAGCTGTCATTTAGCTCCAGTAGAATAACCCTTAGTATTGTCTCCTCCTCTGCTAACAATGCCATATCATCAGCAAATCTTATGCACTATATTCTTCTTCCTCCTACCTTTACTCCTTTCATGTTCTGAAAACAGTTCTTCACCAAATCCTCCAAGTAGATGTTAAACAAGGTAGATGATAAAGGGCATCCTTGTCGTACTTTTGTTCCTATTTCACTTCCTTCAGACAATTGTGTATGTATATTTTTAAAAATATTTATAGAAGTATTGTTGTTTAGAGTTATCATTTGTCAAAAGGTTTATTTTATTTTATAATCCATAGTCAATTCTTTCCTGAAGATTCACCCCGCCTCTGTATTTAACACTGATTATGATGGTGGCAATGGAGATGGAGATGATGATGATGATGATGATGATGATGATGATGATGATGATGTTGATGATGGTGAAGATGGTGGTGATGGAGATGATGATGATTAAAGAATATCTCCTTTTAATGTACTGTATTTTATGATTATAACAATTCAGGAAAATTGTTTCGTATTAGAAAATTTTAGTAGTGAGAGTGCACAAAATTTTATGGGTACCGGTACTAAAAAAATTTATATGCAAGAAAATTATTTTCACAAGAGAAGAGAACATGGACTGATTTTCAGAATGATTTGGTGCTTACTCGCAGGAACTTCAGGGTTTCTGGGAGTGACCTGTCTCACCACCTGCAGCCACTCTAGAAAGAACTTTGATCCCAGTCGAACAGGGCTTGAGTTGAATTCGATGTATACGATGTTGCTGCTTGATGTAACTGGGTCTGGCAGATTTCCCCCGCATCCTTGGAACAGTTTCACGGCAGTCTCATCAAATCCGTCATAGATCTACAACACAAGATATGCATTTTGATTATACAACTTTTAACACAGTATCACTTCGGAATAAATGTGGCTTTCGTAAAGGAAGATCCACGACTGATCAGGTTTTTTCCTTATGTATGATTTTAGAGAAATTTTATGAATTTAACTTACAGTTACACCAGTTGTATATTGATTTTAAACAAGCATTTGATACAATAAATAGGAATTATATATTTGATGCAATGGCAGAATTTGGAATCCCTAGCAAGTTAATTGCCTTAACCAAGATAACCTTAATGAATACACAAAATAAAGTTAAAATACAGAATAAATTATCAGAAAAGTTCATAACTCATAATGGAATTAGACAGGGTGACTCCTTATCAACACTCTTATTTAATATTGGTTTAGAGCGAGTTATTAGAAAGATTGCCATTAATCCAGGGGGAACCATATTTAATAGAATGTTTCAATACTTTGCTTTTGCTGATGATGTAGCTGTATTTGCACGGAATGTGTCATCCTTAGATGATGTCCTCAAACAGATACATAATGAGACAAATGCTTCAAATTTAAATATTAACAGAACAAAGACAAAGTATATGAATAACATAACCACGAGAGACAATACTGTAAAAACTGTTGTCTTAAATGAGGTTACTTTTGAGAAAGTGTCAAGGTTCTGATATCTCGGCTCGATAGTCACCGAGGATAACAACATATTAACTGAGATCAAGGATAAAATAGCCATTGGCAATCGACGCCTCAGAGCATTAGATAAAATTATAAGAACCAGATATATCTAAAAAAAATGAAGGTGAGGATTTATAAAACAATTATTAAACCTACGGTGGCTTTTAGAAGCGAAACCTGGACTCTACCTGAACGAGCAATAACCATCTTAAATACGTGGGAAAGGAAAATTTTAAGAAAAATTTATGGCCCTATTTATGATAAGGGAGAGTGGAGAATTAGGACCAATTCTGAACTACAAGAACTATATAAAGATCGAAGTATTGTCACTGATATAAAAATTAGACGGCTGGAGTGGCTGGGCCACATTATCAGAATGGACAATAATAATATTCCTAAAAGATTACTAGAATGCAACGCTAAGTGGTAAAAGAAGAGCAGGAAGACCTAAACTACGATGGTTGGATGATGTTCAGGATGATCTAGTTAAAGCAGGAATTAAGAGATAGAGACGGAGAGCCCTAGAGAGGGAAGATTGGGCGGCAATTCTTAAGGAGGTCAAGGCTAAACTAAAAGGGCTGTATGACCACAGATGATGATGATGATGATGATGATGATCACTTCGGAATATGTATTATATGACTTTCTTGTGTTAAATTCCATCGTACCTGGTTTACATGTTTCGACCTATTATGGGTCATTCTCAGAACTGGTCGTTGTTGGTCTTGGCGTCTCTTGTTTTGATTCCTGTGAGGGTGTGTTTATGTGGAGTTTGTGTACGAGGGTTGTAAATAAAGTAATGGCAACATAGACAGAACGAACATATTATTGAACTTACATGAAAAATACATTTACATCCCTTCAATATAATCACCAGTGTGTTCCTATGTATTTTGACAATCCGTGGTAACTGTTGAATGTTGTTAGCGAAGTTGTTCCTGTTGATCTCTTTGATGCCCTACTGCATGAAGCACTGATGCAATATATGGAAACCTCTTCCTCTAAGTGGAAACAAGTCATAGTCACAAGGACTCATGTCAGGGGAATACGGAGGATATTCCAATACTTACCAATCCCATCCTTGTAGCAATTCAGCCACTGCTCTTGCGACATGACAACGAGCATTATCATGCAAGATGAAAGGTGGATTGTCTCTCAAGAAATGTGGACGTTTGCGCTGCACAGCTGGATGTAAGTTGTGTTCAAGAAAATGTTGGTAGTATGCTGCATCAACATTTTGGTCTTGATGTATGGCATGGCTAATGATAACACCAGGGGCGGCTTTTGGGGTAGTGCCAGTGTGCCATGGCACCACCAATGAAAGAAACAAAAATAATATCCTAGAAAGCAGTTGTAATAGTTTATTTCTACACATTTTATTCGTATTTCATTTGAACGAGCGCACGCACATATCCGGATGCATTCTTGCAGCGTTTTTCCGAACGTTGGAGCCACTTCGGTGAGGCACTACCTGCGTCCATATAACACTGTACAAAAGGCTACTGCTTCTAGTTTATATAAGTTTCTTATGGCAGACTTTGAGCTGAATTCAATTTGACTCAGTAGTTAATATTCCGCCCGCTAGAGCACAGTAATGCAGAAATTTCGCTAGATGGCAGGGTTGTTGGAGACGTTATTTGTCTATGAGTTAGAGTTCCGCGTCAAATGTTAATGTAATGTGCCAATTCAAAACTAATGCACATAACTTGGATTTGAATGTGTAAATCATTATCCATTTAGCTATATTGAACACAGAGATAGTCATGGTTCTTTTTAGAAAGATAAATATTTTTTCATATTATGTATTGTATTCTTCACCTGACATAATTAGGAACATTAAATCCAGACGTTTGAGATGGGCAGGGCATGTAGCACGTATGGACGAATCCAGAAATGCATATAGAGTGTTAGTTGGGAGGCTGGAGGGAAAAAGACCTTCAGGGAGGCCGAGACGTAGATGGGAAGATAATATTAAAATGGATTTGAGGGAGGTGAGATATAATGATAGAGACTGGATTAATCTTGCTCAGGATAGGGACCAATGGCGGGCTTATGTGAGGGCGGCAATGAACCTCCGGGTTCCTTAAAAGCCAGTAAGTAAGTAAGTATGTAAAACTGTTTGTTAATGTTGTGTAATATTTGTTTTATTTTGCGGCAACTAAATATCGCTACAATGTTGCTATAGTATTGATGCTTCTGTTAATGATACATGAGATCTGTGCAGGACATGAACATGTGTTATTCAAGCCGCTGCCTTGGATTCATCGGCCTGTTAAATAAAGTGCAAACGTGTTTGTTTATTATCTATGCCATTGTTTATCTCGTGTGTTTTTGCCAGTAATTTTACTAGTTATAAAAGTTATTTGTATTTGACTAACAATACTGTGAAAGTTTTGATTTATCTGTATCTGTAAATTTCGTTATTAGTTCCGGAAATGTTATTGTAACTGTTACTAGATACATTATTAACTGTACACCTGGTAAAATAGCTGGTTTAATTAATGTGTTTTATTTAATATAATGCAAACGTGAACTGCGATTATTAATTTCACTAGGGTAATTTGCGTACAACTTTTTTTCATTTTTGGCACCACCACCAGAATGTCTCGCCGGCCGCCACTGGATAACACCTTCACTGTCGTATGCCACTATCAGCATGACTTTCACCCTAGAGGGTTCATATCGCACTTTTTTTGGACGTGGTGATCCTTTCTGGTGCCATTCACTAGACTGACGCTTTAGTTCAGGCTCGTCTGCCCGTGCCTATGTCTCGTCAATGGCAACAATACGTTGTGGTATCTCTGTAGGTGGAGTTGAGCTATTGCGTATCGGTGCCACTTCTGTGCTTCTGTCAGGTTATGAGGAACCCAGCGTGCTGCTGTTTTCCTCATGTGGAGGTTTTTCTTCAGGATGTGCCACACAGTTTGATGTCCAATCTCGATGGATAATTCTCATGCAGTCCAGTGATCGTCAACAGCAAAGAGACCTCGCATTAACTGCACTTGTTCGTCACAAATGGACGGCTGATCTATGTGAGTTACATGTACTGTCTCATTTCAACCTGTACGAAATGCAGAGACCCATCTTGCAACCATCCGATACGGTAGTGCATCATTGCCACATGCTTAAAGTAACCCTTGATGACAATGGCGTGCATTTCTACCATGGGCTACCTCGATTTTTATCCACGATTGCTGCTCAAGTTTAGTAATAAAAACATGCTTTATAGCAGTTAAAATCAATGTTCTACATTTAACCACGCACAATAACAACATCTGTTGTCATAGCAACTGGTTTTATCATTTAATACATCGACAATATCTACAACTACGAACACCAGTTGTCTCGTATTGCATACAAATGTGCATGACCCATTCCCGGCAATGTTGCCACTACTTTATTTAAACCCATGTACGTCAGGAGATATTTTTAGAGACAAGGAAGGCTACTTGAATTCAAGAACAAGAACAGTAACCATTAGACTGTCATGAACACAAACGTGTGCCTCATATACATGGGTATCACCGAAGCAAGACTCCATTTCGTATACTTAATGGCTATTGTTGATGCTGTTTGAATCGTATAATTTGCTTTAGGGTAGGGAAATATCATGGCGTATGCTATACAATTTGTCTTGTATGTAAGGCAGCAAAATATGTCAAAATGGGGAAGGGACATGGTGAGGAGATAGTAAAAGACTTAGGGTGGGAACTTCTCAAATCAAGGCGTCGAAAAACCAGACTCACCGCATTGTTTAAGGCACAAATGGGACACAAAGGATGGACCGATATCAATGCTAGATTAGCAACACCATCATACTTAGGAAGGGCTGATCATATTAGGAAGTTTACATGTAGAAAACAAAGAACGGATGTGGCAAAATTTTTCTTTGTTAACCGCAAAATAGTAGACTGGAACAGCTTACCTGCGGCAATCTTTCAGGGTGATCCTCTTAAAATCAATACATTTAAGGAAAGGTTGAGAAGATTAGACTGAAAATGTAATTGGAGGTGCAGTGTAATTATTTAAGTTGTGTCATGTAACTAATTGAGTTGATATATAATTAATTTAGTTGATATGTAAATAAATTAAGGTGATATGTAATTAATTAAGGTGATATATAATTAAGTTGGTATGTAATTAATTAAGGTGATATGTAATTACTTAATTGGTAATAGTTGGGTGAAACAGAAGTACTTATAAGTTAGATTTACTTTTGCTTATCGTAGGCATTATTATAGAATAGTTTTTATTTATAGTCCTAGGTTTATTGCATCTACTATTTATAGATTTACGTTTATTTTCTTTTATTTAATTTACGTTTATTTTATTTTATTTCATGTAATTGTAATTATTGTATATTATATATCACTGCCACCGGGTGTATACCCAATTGTAGTGTTAATAAATACATGCAAAACACAATCTATAGATATATGCGTTATTAGGTACATCTTACATACTTATTTACGTATTTATTTGCTTAATGTATGCATCTATTTTTAAGGATTTCGTAGTTCACCTTTTATTAAGTATACCATAAAATTGTTTCTTATTTTTGCATGTTGCCTTGATGGATCCACATGCTTCATGTTGTTTTTTTTTATTTTCATTAGTTTGTTTGTTGTTTCTATTGGACTTAATGATAAACTTTCAGTTCGAACTTTGTTTACAGATTAAAATTGTTTGTTTAGAGCAATGGTGACCAACTTAGTTGCTTTTACGAAGCACTGTGTGCTTTCACTTGCACTCATGAGCAAAGAAGAGTGACGTTAGCATTGCAAGTATCGAGACAATCTGTCAATATTTTATTCATTGTAATGCTTATCAAATAAATAAAATAAATCCACAGCACAACAACCCATGGAGGACCAATGCTAACCAGTCAGCTACTGGACTCACCTCAATATGTCTCAGCAGAGGTGAACAACCATCCAGTCACTACAGGGGCAACACATAGTCAGCACAATCAATCCCCTTGTCGTTACGGGTGGATTTCACTACTCAATGTAGCTTCCAAAATGCTAGGTCGAGATTTCTCGAATGAGCACTAATTGAAGGCATAATGACTTACAGCATGCAAGTACAGCAAGAGACAGATTGTACTAATATTTGTGGATAAATAAAGAAGTAACTCACCGCTAGGTAGTAGTGGCATTCCGTCAAACTATATATGTCGATGAAGAATTCCTTGAACGTTATAGCAATGGCTTTGCCAGAGTCCACAACGATCCTCCAGAAAAACTGTCCGCTGTGGAGGTAGAAGTTGGGGTAGAGAGGCGATGCTATCTGGCCTGAAGGACCATTCAAGTTGTTTCCATGCACTGTGAATAAAACACTTGTACTCATGAAGCTGTTTCAGGGAAATGAAACAAAATTATAAATGGCTACTGCGAGTTCTCCAACTAACTTCTTTATGCGTGAAGTTATATAAACAGAATATATCTGAAGGTTTGTTAGATCAGTCTCGAGTATTTCAGCCATTGCGCCTATCTCTTTCAGCTCGAAAGAGTGGAAGTAATTAAGGGTCCTGAAATCTTAATCAGTTTTAGGAACTGCTGACAATCTATTTTGATGGTATGCTCTGTCCCGGTTTTACAATAGAAAATGATAAAATCGAAGAGTATGATTCTAAAATTCGCTTAGTCCATTTGGCCATTTGTATGACTTGTAATAATAATAATAATCCGTGGCGCTACAGCCTGTGAAGGGCCTAGACCGATCAGCCGGCTGCTGGCCTCACGCCCACATGTCGAAGCAGAGGTGGACGATCATCCAGCCAGAATGGAGGTATCGTGTGGTTAGCACGATGATCCACCCAGCTGTTATAGCTGGCATTCGCAACCGGATTTCGCTACCTATCGTAGCTCCCCAAGTGCATCACGATGCTGAGTGGGCACCAGTCCCATACACTGGCCGACATTTCATGAGAAAATTTCTTCCCCCATGAGGACTCGAACCAGCGCGCATTCAGTAACGCGAGTCCTAGGCAGGATGCCTTAGACCACGACGCCATGGTGCGGGACTGTATGATTTGTACATATGTTTTTTTTTAGACCTCTATCATTATAATTTAAGCTTCTTTTCTTTCAAAACAACGCCAATCCTTGGCTAAAAGTTTATGTTATTGTACATGTCATTTGAAAACTCGCTCAGTTCGTAGATCAGTGGTTAAAGAAACTAACCCAGTTCTTTCTTAAAAATGGACTGAACTCGTTTTGGGATCACACTCTTACTTATACTTATACCTTCTGATGTTCAATGAATCACATTCGTAGACTACATGCAATCTGGTCTTTGCCTTTAATCTACGAACCAAACAATTGTGGTATCCATCATTCAACTTCACCCTGTCTATGTACTATCAGGAAGCCCAAAACAATTAAATCAATCTCTTTCAGAACAATCATCCACTAAGAATAACTCTTCTCGGGTTCTCAGTCAGGTGAATTGGAGATTTGCTTCCAAGCTTTCGACGGCTAGCTCTGCCATCTTCTTCAGGGAATGAAGTGATGTGGGACTATGTTTAGCCGGTATATATACAATAGCAGGGCTTCCCACTGCGGGCCAATCAGGAGCTAGTCCCTAGTCCCGACCGCCAGGCGCATTCTGGCTGGTGGAAGCGGTAGCCAATCAGGAGCTAGTTGCTGGTCCCGACTGTCTGCCGTGTGTTGGTGGTCTAAGCGTATTGATGGCAGGTTTCTATGCTGTACTCAGCTGTAGACCCTGTTGAAATTGTTGCCATCTAGCTGGATTTCAATGGCTTCCTTGATAACCAAGTCCACATATATTTTTTATTGGCTACCACTTCCACCAACCAGAATGCGCCTGGCGGTCGGGACTAGGGACTAGCTCCTGATTGGCCCGCAGTTGGAAGCCCTACTATTGTATATATACCGGCTAGACATGGTCCCACATCACTTCATTCCCTGAAGAAGATGGCAGAGCTAGCCGTTGAAAGCTTGGAAGCAAATCTCCAACTCACCTGGCTGAGAACCCGAGAAGAGTTATTCTACATCAAACGCCGGGAAAGCCTCAAGTCATACAATCATCCACTAACTTTGTCTTAGACTTACACACAATATTCAAATGTGAGCTTGCTTCACGATGGACCACTTTTTCCCAGCAAAGCACAACAAACTACCTGCAATCCCACGAGATGGTTATACTTCAAAAGAAATATCTTCAGCCATAACCTTTTATAGACAATAGCTCTTTCACTGTCACTGTTATTATGTGTGCAGGAAGTTAACCTATTATCCAACAAATGACTAAAGCAAACTGCTTCCCGAGAATCATATGATTGTGTATTTGCAGAAGTGCTTTAAAATGGGCAGTCAATATGATCAAAGATGTTTATTGCACTCACACATGCTGTAGTCGGCAATGAAGCCACGTGCCGTTCCTGTGCCACTGCTCTGGAACTTGACCCAGATGCTGTGGGCAGCTGTGATGTTGGTTGGTAAGTCTGTTCCACAGTACACGCCGATTATAGGCCCAATGGCACTCTCGCGACGCACCTCCACATAATCTTCATTGCAGAAATCACTGCTCTCCAACTCAAAAAGACTGAAGCTTATCAGCACACGGTTACCTAGCCAGTAAAAACAATCACTAAATCAATTTAATTGTGAAGTTGAAATGAGGAAGTTTTAGTTATGTAGACTTTTCTGTCATGCTTCAATGCGCACGCATGCACGCACATACACACGCGCGCACACACACACACACACACACACACACACACACACACACACCAGTGTTGTCTCATATAGAAGATAAGAGAAGTTGGGTCTCCATTTTTTTATGATACTGTACTTTATTGCCAATAATACAATAGTAATAATAACACTAACAATCACAATACCGGTAATAAAATATATATTGTGACAGAGCTGGGATTCGATCTCACGACCGGCAGGAGAAGGCAAGGTCGGCCGTAGTTCGGCGCGGAAGTTGCGCGCGCATCTGCTTCCTGGGGCATGTGCTGTGGCGTAGAGAGGAGAGGAGAGAGAGTGACCGCGGCAGAGAGGGGAGAAATCCAGAGAATTCGAGAGTGCCATCTCTGGACATCCGTGGAAATTTCTAGCATTGTACATTCTCGTAGCTATGGTTTGGTTATAAATTACGACATGCGAGTGAACTTGAGCAGTTGTGGTTATAGTCGGTAGACAGCAAGCCAGCCAGTCTTGTGTAGCAGTGAATCCAGCTTCGAGACAGGAGTTTGACTTGAGTGTGTCCGCAGCTATGTGAGCGTCCGAAGTCCTGAGTTCGAGTGCAGTGGACCGCAGTTGGGGGACCTGAGTTCGAAGTTCAGTGGACTGTCTCTGAAGGTCTTGAGTTCGAGATACTGTGAACTTGAGTGACTGAGCTAGAAGAACTAGCCAAGGCAAACGAAATGTGAACTGAGAACTGACAGTTCTGCTTTGTAAATAGTGCTTTGTGAACATTAGTTAAGATTAACAGTTCATTGTTGTTCTCAATAATTCAAGTAAATTGTCATTGTCGTCTGTGGAGTGCGATAACGAATACTGTGTTACTGTGTGGAGTGGAAATCCCTTGTTGACGGGAGTATTTAAACTAAATTATAGAAAGTGACTATTGTGAAACGATAAAATTACATTCTTGAGTTGTAATAAAAGTTACAATATGAACACAACAAAAATATTAAATAAGTATTGCCTCGTAGTCAGAAGATTAAAAAGCCGCCACTCATTGTTAAATTCTTTCTCATCATGCAAGAGGAGAACTGACTTAGGAGGCTCACCAGTAATGGTCGCCTGGTTGCCATAATAACCGTGAATTTGACAGCTTGTAGCCTACAATGTAAAATGAAGCAGAGGGGGTAGCCTCAGCAGAGGCTAACAGGAGACCAGTGAGATTGCTGGCTTCCTCAGACTTACACGGTTATTATTGCAGTCTTTATATTTGTTCCGAAGATTCACCAATGTTTCATATAGGTATCAGTTATACGCAGTAACCAGATTTTAAAGGAAAAATATCTTAATATAAAAAGGACGAAAGAGGGAAGAAATATTTTAAAAAGGGAAATTTTAAAATTATCGTAAAGGAACAATAAAGGATTATTGGTACAATACATTTTCATTTCATTTTTTACTTGGTGTTTCGAAAAGGAGTTAAAGTTACCAGTACATTGGCTTCATAAATCAGTAGCAAGTAATTCTTTCGAAGAGTGTTTTCATCCAGAATAGATATTAATGTACATTTTGCCAAGAAACTTTTCATTGAAGGCATATTTATTTCGAGAAGTAGAATGCCATATTATACAAAGGCAGCTGTGGTGTCAGTGAAGAAAGCATTGTGTTCCTTATATTTTCTACTGTCTCCTGCAAAGATGCATGAATGAATGATTGTTTCAAAGTTTTCCCACGAATTTCGTTTTACATACCTAAGATGTTACATTGTTCTGTCCTTTATATGCTTCTCATCTACTGGTACCTTAATATTAACATCATACAAGGGACAGCGGAATCGTCCTTGAAATTATTGTTGTTATTCGTGCACGGCTTCGCCAGTTCACTTAATTGGATACTGTCAGTCACTGTCACACAGCAAAGTAGGAACTGTTCTAAAACATTTCACAATGAAAGTCTAAATCAAGGAGAGAACTACTTTTAATAGACGTACCATCTGCTCTGTGTCAGGTTTTGTTCAGTCAACATTGTTACATAGCACACACTGCAGATCTCACTGGAAGACTTCAACACTCACTGGAGTGAGTATAGTTTGTGCTTTCTTCCCTCAAAGATGTTTCAGTGTAAACGATTGCGTGTGTATATCTAATGCTCTGGATTTAACAATGAAGTCATCATCCTTCTTGCTTCTCAATATTTTGATGGAAGGTCCACAAATGTCCTAAGAGTTTCCAGTGCCGTAGCGTCAATGTAAGCTAAAAAGCTCAGCTTCCCCAGTTAATAATAATTTCATAATAAACCTGCAGTTTATGGACAAAATTATTTATTAATTTTAATAGCATTTATATTTACGTGTTAAATATTGTGATGCGGCAGCTCAGGATGATTTGTGATGCAGCAGTAAATAAGAAGCCTGCACACACCAGCTTCCAAGCCGACTGATTTCTTACACTCATTCTTCTGTGTAACCCACCCCGCAGATTTTCCATCCCTTTCTAACTAAACTACACTGGTCACAAGGCTCGCAAGAAGCTAGCTTTGACATTGAAAATAAGTAGTTTCGGAGTTATCCCTTTTCGTCAGTTGTGGTCAGTTGAAGTGTTAGTGTGCATTGTGGCTGATATAATAAATAATGAGTGAAATAACAGTTCCTGACACCAATTTACTTGAATTTTTTAGGACAATTCTATTATCAAGACTGACTTACGAACAAAAGTGTGATTTAAAAAACAAATGACCGACTCCCTTGCTGTCAATGAAGGACACACTCAAAATACAGACGCATACTTACGTAATGATACTAATACTGTATCTATTGACCGTTAATATTGTGATTTATCTAAGTATGACAGGGAGTGAGCGAATGTTACACGTATACGTGTCTATTTGTTAGAGATATGTGTAAACCGTGAAATCATATTTTACTATGTACCATTTGAGGTCATGCCTTATTAGTGTTACTTACGAGGTTCCAACCAATCTTCGACTGCTGACTTGACATTGATTGTTATTTATTTTAAGACTATATTTTTGTAATACGTTTTCTCATATTGCATGAAAGACAACTTGAGTTAGCTTCCCCTGCTTAAAATTTTATGCTACGCCACTGAGAGTTTCACAATTAGCCAGGTGCTCCATCTCCATGTCCTCTTCTCTGGTGCACAGTAAGCATTTAGGTGAATTCAGTACTCCAATACGATGGAGGTGTTTACTGAGGCAATCATACCAGTAATCAATCTAAACATGGCCACGGCAGATTTTCGAGGTAGATCAGGAATTAGTTTTGGATCTTTGAATGATTCTTTCCATTTTGAATTTTGATGTTTTGCGTGTTCGCTGTTACTTATTCTTTTTATGACTCGTTTCATTGATTCATATGGGAAGTTGAAATTTGTTTTTAAGTTGATTTTAATTCCTTTCTTTGCTAACATATCTGCTTTCTCGTTACCGTTCAGTCCACAGTGGGCCGGGATCCATTGGAAGACCACTTTTTTATTTAGCATTTGAATTTGTTTTACCTTGCAATGAATTTCTTTTACTTTTTCCATTTTAGGGGATGTAGTTGAACTGATGGACTGGACTGCAGCTTTGGAGTCAGACAAGATGACTATGTTTTTGCACTGATTTAGCCAAACAAATACATTTTGAAGTGATGTATAAATGGCTTCAACTTCACCATCAAAATTTGTTGTGTACTTGCCAACATTTTTATAAAGAGAAAAGTATTGACAAGTAGCTCTGCTCCAGCTCCTTCATTTTGATCCATGAGAGATCCATCAGTGAAAATGTATAACCAGTCCTTTTGTGGATATTTTCTATTAATTGTTTGTATGGCAATGGCTTTTGCTACTTCTGGATTTATATCTTTTTTGTTGAAGACTTCATCAAGATCAAGGCAGCAGTAAACGATTGTTGAATGTTTTATCTCACGAAAATACAGGAAAATTATTGAAATGTTTACAATACTAAATACTTGACAAGATAGATATACGTTCTAATAGACAATGTCTTTTGATACAAATAAGTGACACTCACGTACCTGGTGATGTACCAATGTACCATACGCAACTCGACTCCAAGGGATAGTTGTTTGGGTAGCCTGGTGATGCAAAAGAACCATGCTCTGAAGATAAGTTCCCACCACAAGCTGCAAAAAGCAGATGAATATTATGAAGTTTTAAAAATAATGATTATTCTAAACACAGTAATTTAACTGTTTTTCATTAAAATATTAGGGGATTAAAACTAAAAACTGATCAATTGATCATTATTTCAGCATCTCAAAATCATAAACTCTATGTCAGGGATCTCCAAACTTTTTTGTCAGCAGGCCACATTGGCTTATGTACGAGAGGTCAAGAGCCAGATTAAAGAAAAAGTCAGTTAAACTTTAAAGTCAACTTTCAAAACATTAGATATCATGTATATGTTTAAAGAACAATAAATAATACAAAATTGTACAAAAACACTGGGAATCATAGTCAAAATTTGACAACTGTTTTAATGCAGTCTATTAATGTGAAATTTGACACTCTTTTGCTGCAGTAATTTATCTCTGTCCGGTTTTGTTTCGATTGTTGCGATTTAAAGACATGTGCATCTATGATTCTTGTTCTTATTCTTGATTTCACATGTTTCATTCGACTGAACAGCTGCTCACTCAAGACGAACTATCAAATATGGATAGCATGCACGATGTATTTTTTCATATTTCAGGATATTACTTTGGAGAAACGTATATAGGATAGAAATCAACAAGCATGGATCCTAAGAACTTGTCTTTTAATAATTTACAATTATTCATGTTGATGTTCTGATAAGCCAATTGCTATATACTTTTATCAATAATTTTAAATAATCAACCTTAATGGCTTAACAAGAAGTAAATATGCAAACAAGTTACATTATAACTGTTTTAAAATATATTTACGTAACATTTATGTCTTTCACTAGCCGTACCCGTGCGCTCCGCTGCAGCCATTAGAAATAAATATAAAGTAATTACATAATTAAAATAGGACATTTGATCCAGGGAACATTCGTGTTTGATAGAAGGAAAAATCTTTATTATGTTACTTAATTTAAATTGTACTGGTATTAAAAAAATTAAAATGCGATCATTTTCATCCAGAGACCACTCATTTGGCCATAAAAATTATTTTAGGAAATACAGGAAACGAATGCCTATCAATGTGCATAAGAAGCTATTTTAATCTTACCTGTCCTCGATTCACTCAGAAGTTACTGTAATAACATTATAGCACTATGTCCATCTAGAGAAACTACATTTTCCAATGGTAAATTAATACTTAATTATACAAATCGGTTAATTTAGCTTCCGATAGTACTTCTTACAAACACAGAAACATTCTCTGTAGGCTACCGTATGTTTCATAGGTTTCGAGTATTGTTGTCCAAGGCCCCTTATAGACGAAGTTATTTGTTTTTTATTTCATTACACCGCCTTAGATGGCGTTATTATAATTTTGAAACTCATTTACCTCATTAAATATCAGTCCTATCAAAATTTTGCATGGAATAAAACTTATCGGAAATTATTTTTAAAGAAACTTTTGTTATGTAATATTTTTCATGAAAATTAATAATAAGGGAGATTTTTCGATTTATTTAATTCAAGTCCCCTTATAACCCCCTTTTAAATAAAATATTTTGAATGCCATATAGCCTAAATTTTAAGTTACAACGAACGTAATTTATATTCCAATTTTCATATAAATTGGTTCTGCCATTATCACGTGAAAAGGTAACAAACATCCAGACAGACAGACAGACAGACAGACATACAAACAAAAATTAAAAAAAAAGTGATTTTCGGTTTCAGGGCGGTTAATTATATATGTTAGGACCAATTATTTTTGGAAAATCGAAAATTACCAGAAAAATTTCGGCTACCCTCATGGGGGATCATCAAGCTAGAATGAGAATATCAAGTATAAAAATCAAAAGTTTAAATAACAATAAAAATAAGTGTTATACAATTGCATTTTATGGAGAAGATGGAGTGTGTTTCATGCTAAACATATCTGTATAATATAAACAAACACTATATTGTGTGTGAGAACTTATGTTCTACAGTTGTAAATGACAACGTCGAAGAAAAAATATTAAAAATATTGAATATAACACTTAATGTAGGTCAACGTATTGACAAACTACCTAAAATGGCTATTGATTATCATTTTATTACATGATGTGAGAAAGATGGAAAGTACTTCTACTGGAATATCTACTTAAAACATTGTATAAGAACCTTCATGTGCTATTGTTAATCTGTACTTCCTTTAAATTATTAACTAACTGCTTGGTGTTGATTATGGGGTATTTATTTCTCTTTAGAAGCAAAATCATTGAATGGAAATAAACGAATCTATATCAGCCAGCGTAGATGCCTCAAGCTAAGATATGAATAACGAATCTGCCTCGACCAGGACAGGCGCTCAGAGAAAGAATTTTGTGACTTTTAAGATTACAGAATTCATAGTTCTCACGATTAAAATATATATTCTGCAATAAATTTCTTCTTTTTCGCTTTATGAAAAGGGGAAGCAATGCTTCATTTGCCTTCCATGTATGGCACGTCACTGGTAGAACTGCTTTCTCGCTAGAATAGGGTAGAGAACAGTAATATCTTCTTTGTTTAAAAACCCACCAGTGCTGAGCACGGAGTAAGTAGCTGTGAAAGCCCCATAGTGGCCTCCATATTCAGACACTGCCTGTACGAACATAGCAGAACCCTGGCTGGTCAGATGGGGTGGCGCCCTGGATCCGCAATAGGATCCAATGAGAGGAGCCTCTGCATTATCGCCATCTCGCACTTCGATGTGGTAATATGGACAATCTTCCTCACTGGAACTCCAACCGGGGCTGACATCAATCGTGGTGATGGTGAGGGTTACACGATTCTCTGAACAATATTAATATGTTGTAATAATGATTAGTGAGATTATAATCAAGTGTTTTATGTAGTCTCCAAAATGAACATTCTACTGTATTTATATAACATGTCATTGCTACCTGCTATTACAAATAAACAATCATTAACAATAACGCCAATTCAGAGTACAAGTACCTAAGATACCGGTAGTTGTCAGTTTACAAAACAAACAAACAAATAAATAAATAAACATAAATTAAAACTAAGAAAGGAAAGAGATAATTGCTTTAAATTCAATTCAAATTTGGTATGAACGAAATCATGAGAGCTAACTGCATCACAGTTTAGAGATTATAATTATTTTCATCAGCAGTCCAACAATAACACTGTGTTAAAACATAACACAACTCAAAGATTTCTCGGTTAGCAAAAAATTCATACGCAATATAAATTATTGTGGATATGCTCAAACGATCAAGCAGAAATGTGACACTTTATTTCGTTTTTTGGTAGTTTTCAGAAACTCACAACGTCTTGTGGATAAGTGGGACCGAGATTGCAAGCAAATATTTAAATATTTTAAATATTTTGGTAAGTATTTTACATGTATAATGTAAAGGATTCAACTGGAAAATTATACAACTATTTTATATTAATATTTTGACAACTTGTTCAAGTGTCTTTACATTTCACAAGCAACTCGAGTTTCATAAATGCGGAATTATTATGTTTAATTGTACCTAGATTCGCTGCGATGATGGTCCAGGAACAGTTGTGGCTGTAGTCTGTGTTGATGGCACTGTTGATAGATATGACACCTGTATCCTCTGCCACAATACGTGCTCCGCAAGCCTGAAAATACCACGATAATATTAAAATTTTAAGACAAATCCATTGTTACCCTGCATTCCAAGTTGAAAATCCGGTAAATTCAGTGACAATTATAAAACCAGTAAAATTTCTTGCGGTACTCCTGTTTCCCATAACATATTTCAACCAATTCTCCTTCATGTGTCTCCTTAGTTAGACTCCATAAGCGAGCTGCACACCCGATCGTACGCACGCATCTATGCACGCACACACACACACACACCTATAATCCTCTGGCAGTACTGTTAGGGAAAGATATCTGACTGATTATTTCAGCCAATGCAGATTAAGGTAGCTCGAGAAATGCTGTATAGTAGTGCTATCTAGTGACAAGCACTATTAAATAATGTAAAGAAATAGAACTACAATCTTCTATGGCACATCAATAAATTTAAGAATGCAGTTATATTGTCGTGTTAGTTGGGAGGCCGGAGGGAAAAAGACCTTTGGGGAGGCCGAGACGTAGGTGGGAAGATAATATTAAAATGGATTTGAGGGAGATAGGGTATGATGGTAGAGACTGGATTAATCTTGCTCAGGATAGGAACCAATGGCGGGCTTATGTGAGGGTGGCAATGAACCTCCGGGTTCCTTAAAAGCCAGTAAGTAAGTAAGTTATTTTGTCAGACTCCAAAGCAGCTATTCTATCAATAGTCTCTAAACACACACCTTTATCTCAAACAGCAGAAATAACTAAAATGCTCTCACAATTAATATCACTCAATAAAAGAATTGTATTCCAATGGATACCGGTACTATCCCATTGTGGAATCCTGGGAAATGAGAATGCGGATGCTTTAGCAAAGAAGGGCAGCACTGCTACTTACAGACCTGTTACTAAATCTACGTATTACTCTGTGAAAAGATTTATCAAATCTACATACTTAGACTTCAACAAACAAAATTTTATAACACAATCTCAAGGGAAAAAAATGGAACTCTCTGCATCATAATCCACAGTTAATTCCCGATTTACCACGAAAGCAACAGGCCATGATTGTTTGGCCGAACACCTGCATAGAATTGGAATATATCAGTCCCCTAACTGCCCATTGTGCAATTCAAACCAAGAAATGGTTTCGGAACACCTCAAAATCTGTGCTTCAGTGGCTGACCATGATAATATCTTTGAAAATATTGGAGTAAAAGAGGTCAAATGACTTTATTGTCAAACGCCTGACATTAGAAAACAACAACAACAATCATTAACGAAATTTCAGAGTGATATAAACATAGCCAAGTGACATGCATCAAAAGAAATTTGAAATTTACACCATAATGGCTTAGTGATACTGATTTGTCGCAGAATAATATTTTAAATACGGTATCCCAAGTAAAGATCAGAAATTAAACGTAAAAATGGATGGAATAATTTTGTGGTACCGTAATATACTAGGTGGAAGTGGACTAAATGTGATCCTTTTGAGAGATGAACCAGGGAGGCAAGTTAAACTTCAAAGTCTAAGATCACCGTGGTCCTTTGTAAACGGTTTTCTAGATATTCGTAGAAATAAAAGCAAATAGATGGCAACGTCGCGTCACCGAGAAAGAGAGTGATGGAAGTGCATTTCCTCCTTCCTGCTCCAGTCTTGCTTTCGACTTGCTTCTACCATCACTGAATGTACGGCTCCCACATCTTCCTGTCACACACTTTCTTACCAATCTTCAATGAAATTACGGCCAAACCGTGAATGTTACGCAACAAACCAATAAGGATACATTTTAAATAATTAATTATTATAAATAGTGTGTAGGACCTTGTCTTCGTTTTGAAGTCAGAACTACAGAGTTGTTTCGCCATTTTCAGCAATTTGTTTCTTCTCTCCGAATATTAAATAATATATAAATTAATTAACCTTCAGTCTAATATGCAACACTAGCTATTAAAACTGCACGTGCTACTAATTGTATGGTACAGGACACTATTCTATAAAACTGTATTGACTTAATTATTTTATTACTACTGGACACATTGCCATTACACAATTCTTGCACAAAACTTCAAAAAGTGATGTATAAATAATCGTCGGATTTATTTCACATATTAGGAACAGTAATGATAGACCTGTTACCTAGCTTATACAAAAAAAAACAGCAACTTCTCGAGAATAAAATCTGTAGGAACTACTCGTAAATAACAATTTTTTTACGCTTCTGATTCCACTTTTGTGCGTAAAGGACAGTATTCTCTGTGGTGTTTTCTAGGCTGTTGTTAGCATATTATACTGGCTGTTTGAATAATAGAAAGAAAGAAAGAAAAGTAAATTAAATAAATAAAGAAAGAAGAAAGAAAAAAGACAGAAAGGAAGAAATAAAGAAAAAAGAAAGAAAGAAAAAAGTTAAGAAACAATACTTGCGGAGAAAAAAAAATGACAAATTTTAAATGTAGCAAGCAATAAAGAACACAAAATTTAGACTAATCTAGTTATTACACAAGCCAACAGCTTTTTCCTCAGTTCCATTTAGAATTGCAGAATTCACAACTAGTGCTATTGGTACCATTCCATTGTGTGTTGTCTTAATATTGCATGTGTCACGTTTATTTACTATTTCTGTAACGTAAGAACCAGTGATATACAGTAGGCCTATCTATTAAAATAAAATAATAACATAAATATCCATTATTAAACACGTAATTTATTTCATATGTTCGTGCAAAATTCGTCAATATTAATTACAAATTTGATTATTGCGTTATAAATAAACAGACTCGACATTACCACTATCACTGTCAAGATTCTCTTGACATAATAATCCCAACAAAGCAGATTATCTTTCTCAAGTGATCTAATTATTGAAATATAATTATGCCATATTTCTGTATCTAAAAATGGAACCACTGACTAGTTTTGTAACATTGCAAACTTCTCATTTCACTATATGCAAAAAAAAAATTTCAAAATCAACATTCATACATCTCAATAAATGATCATTTATTTTACAGAATTTTAGGGCCATATTACTTTAATGTACGGGGGTCTTGAAACTCACAATATTGTATGAGGCACGGAAGCCTTTGGCAGTTCGATAGTTCCCAGTCCTCATGACGACCAGAAGCTGGTTGCTAGTTGATGTGAAATTACTGTAGTCTTCTGCAGACAGTGGTGAGCATCTGTTAAATAACTCAGTGCTGTTGGTGCTGTTTCCATCAAACACCTTAAAATAAAAATATAACTGGATAAACATAAATAGATAAATAAATACATAAGCATAGTTAAATAATAAATAAGTAAATAAATAATAAAAAGTTAAAAAATTCTTCTCTTATGTTCGGATCATTATCTGTACCTATGACACTGGCTGCAGTCATATACCATCTGCTTTATATCTCTCTAAACTATCATTTAAAATATAACAAATAATTTCACAAAACACATTAAAGGCTGGTTAGTTTTAGTTGCTAACATCTCCAGATATGATCATTTATTTTATCTGGACTCTGTTAGTTTGGTTTTGTGAAGAATTATATTTCTGAGATGGAGGCAGCATAGACAGTTCATATAAAAAAAAAAACATTATAAAAATAGATTACCATAGGTAACTTTTTTCTTAATATCAAAAATTATGTATTGTAATGTATTCAATGCAATAATGGCATTTTGGCAATTTGCCCCACATGTATTTCACTTTTATATTGCATGAGGATTCCATTGATACAGTAGAGTTTTTATGCTCGACCATGCCGAAATGTAGTAATTATACACCTGGTAGCAATCCTTTAATGCATGTCATTAAAGTACACCTATTCATTAAAGTTCAGGTTTTCGATTATTCTCGGATATGCAACGAGGGAAACGTCACGGAGGCTGGAAATCCAATACCGGTACTGTCGCAGAAGGTTATGGTCTGTTACTATAATAATTAGCGTTAATTGTAAATAATGTTCAAATAAATTCAATCTGTCATCTCGTTTTTCAATTCTAAATCAGTTTCCAGGTTATATCAAAATTAGTTATTCTCTAGATTATTTCAAGATCAATGACATTATTACTCCTCGGAAAAAATCAATACTTTTGCGTCTGCGCACATCTCACAATTTACGAGCTATGCACAAGGTCACTTCTCCTCCTGAGTCAGATACGAATAAAATGAATACTTCTGAATAATTTCAAGTTAGAAATATGGTCGAGCATAAATAATCGTATGAAACTTACCTATAATGGTAATTAAGACGCTCGTATGAAAATTATGAAACTCGCTTGTGCTCGTTTCATAAACAAACATACTCGCGTCTTAATTACATACTCGCGTCTTAATTACTATCATTATTGCCTCGTTGCATAATGTACTATTATAATGGTAATCTGTTTTATAAGAACACTATTATAGATTATTTTGAAGTACGTACACATAGAACAAATCAAAAAGACGTATTTATCACAGTGCAATATAAACTGTACATGCATTCAAAGTACATAATTTATGCAAGTAAGATTTATTTTGTCCCTTCTGTTTAGTTTCTATTTCACATTGGATGCCTCTCCAGTCGTTGGATTGGGGAATGCTCAGCAGATATGGCAGATACCAGGGAAATAATATATCAGGGACGGACCAAAATTAACAACTACCAGCTTTTTAGTCCAATATTGAGTTACAATTGATTAAAAATTGCCTGGTCCTCCAGGTTACAGGTTATAAGTGGGTTTGACAACCTTGCCATTGAATCTAGGCTACTTAAGGAGAAACTCAGATGTTATGAATCTGAATGAAAATAGAACTGGATTGATTAGCAATTGTATTTAAGAAATGTCAAATGTTCTAATAATTCCACATTTTCCTCTACATTCTCTCTCTCTCTCTCCCTCTCTCAAACTAAGACTTAAAAATATGGTAGGCTGCTTAAATTTTTCACAATTACATGTTTCCATTTTAAGTCAGTTTCTAATCTTGAGTTTACCTGAAAAATTTAAGAACAGAACTAGAGTTTGAAAGTAAAATGTATTTTGTGAAAAACTCCATGTTAAAATACCTCCCATGACGTTATACACTCACCTGTACACCAGTCTGTCTGCAGGAAGGAGCGAAGACATCGAAATCTTCGAATTTGAAGAAGATGACATAGTTAGGGTCGACCTCTATCAGCCAGCGACAATCTAAGTTATTATCATAGTTTTTAGGGTAATTTGGGGAATGAATACTGCCGAAAGGCATCGTGAACTTGCCTCCACATCCTGCAACAGAGAATGCTTCCTGTACTTGTGCACTGGAGAAATATATATATGACACATCAGCAAGACCTCACTGCAATTTAATTAGGCAACACCGCTTTACAATCATAGGCTAGTTGACATAGACTGGTTTGAACTACAGGGCTTCTATTATATGTAGGCTACTGACAGGTGGGGTGGTGTTTTAGTCCTATGCAGCTGGGCATGACGCAGCCAGCCGCACTCGTATGTTAACTCTACTACTTAAAACGTGCATAAAATCGTACCTTATAGGCTCTAAATCTTGGTATTTCTAGCTAAAGCCTGTCTGCTGACGGACTTACGGAAAATATGTTAAAATTAAACCGCTCAAGTTAACCAGTCACAATGAAAATAATCTCAGTTGCTTGTAAGTATTATAAAATCGATTAATACATTTACCAAAGATTATATTGCATGGTAGTCAAACTCAATCCCCATCTGGAGGGTTGTTTAAATATTGGTAGACGACTTAGTTACACTTGAAATATTAAACTTTTCACTACCCAGCAAAACATTTTTTTATAACTATAAATGAAGTACAATATATGCACAAAATAGCATGATCAAACTCACGTGACTCCACAGTTCTGTAAACTGCACGGAATCCCCTCCCCTGGTATGAAAAATCAGTCATAAATCTCACGAACATGTTGTTACTACTGGAGGTCACCACTTTTTGGCTGTCAGTGTGGCAGAACTGGGTGATCTGTGGCCCAGAATCGTCTGTTCCAGCGTAGACCTACAATAAAAATTCAGTCTACTGGTCTCCACACTAAGAAATCCTATTTGGATCATCTTGTTTACACTTAATAGAGATTCACATAAACTGAAATAACTCGTACTTCAACCCACGTGCTTCCTAATCATTACCGCCCTCACATAAGCCCACCATCGGTCCCTATCCTGTGCAAGATTAATCCACTCTCTATCATCATATCCCACCTCCCTCAAATCCATTTTAATATTATTCTCCCATCTACGTCTCGGCCACCCCAAAGATCTTTTTCCCTCCGGCCTCCCAAATAACACTCTATATGCATTTCTGGATTCGCCCATATGTGCTATATGCTTTGCCCATCTCAAACGTCTGGATTTAATGTTCCTAATTATGTCAGGTGAAGAATATAATGGGTGCAATTCTGTGTTGTGTAACTTTCTCCATTCTCCTGCAACTTCTTCCCTCTTAATCCCAAATATTTTCCTAAGAACCTTATTCTCAAACACCCTTAATCTCTGTTCCTCTCTCAAAGTGAGAGTCCAAGTTTCACAACCATACAGAACAACTGGTAATATAACTGTTTTATAAATTCTAACTTGCAGATTTTTTGACAGCAGACTAGATGACAAAAGCTTCTCGACCGAATAATAACACGCATTTCCCATATTTATTCTGCGTTTAATTTCCTCCCAAGTGTCATTTATATTTGTTACTGTTGCTCCAAGATATTTGAATTTTTCCACCTCTTAGAAAGATAAATCTCCAATTTTTATGTTTCGATTTCGTACAATATTCTAGTCACGAGACATGATCATATACTTTGTCTTTTCGGGATTTACTTCTAAACCTATCACTTTACTTGCTTCAAGTAAAATTTCCGTGTTTTCCCTAATCGTTTGTGGATTTTCTCCTAACATATTCACGTCATTTGCATAGTCAAGAAGCTGATGTAACTCGTTCAATTCCAAACCCTGTCTGTTATCCTGAACTTTTCTAATGGCATATTCTAGAGCAAAGTTAAAAAGTAAAGGTGATAGTGCATCTCCTTGCTTTAGCCTGCAGTGAATTGGAAAAGCATCAGATAGAAACTGGCCTATACGAACTGGCTGTAAGTTTCACTGAGACACATTTTAATTAATCGAACTAGTTTCTTGGGAATACCAAATTCAATAAGAATATCATATAAAACTTCTCTCTTAACTGAGTCATATGCCTTTTTGAAATCTATGAATAACTGATGTACTGTACCCTTATACTCCCATTTTTTCTCCAATATCTGTCGAATACAAAAAATCTGATCAATAGTCGATCTATTACGCCTAAAACCACACTGATGATCCCCAATAATTTCATCTACATACGGAGTTGATATTCTCAAAAGAATACTGGACAAAGGAAATGCGTCATATACGAGTAAATTGTGAGACACATGAATTGTGTTGGCTGGCTTTTTGAGGACAGGACAAGAGATACGGCCACGTACTTGGTCTCACATTGGTCCACTGTGCACCCTATATGCGGTTCCAGTCCGACAGATGGGCTGGATGGCAACTGTAATCAGATGCTGATAGGTGGGACATCCTGTCTCAGCCCAGCCAGAACCAGGTCTCATCCCCAAAAGAATACGTGATAAAGTACAGCCCAGAGTCCAAAGTTCGTAAATACTATACCAGACTCTTACTATCCCCAAGACTTCATCCCAGTCTGTTATTAACTATTACACTTAATAGATGAAATGAGGAAGAAATGGAGTGTGTTGGTAGGATTAAAGAATTAAACGGGAGTGTCCCGAGAAAAATCCTCTATAAGTCTGCTTTGACCACCATAAATTCCATTACAACCAGCCTGGAATCGTGGGGACTGAACCAGAATATGATAGCACTGAGCTATAGCTGCTGCTTGAATTTTGTTAATTGTGCGTATGATGTACAACGAAATTTTATCAATCGTGCATTGAATGTGATACAAATTCGTTTTATATTGTGTATGGGTCTAACCTGTCTGGCCTAGCCATAATACAGGTATAGTGGTGAGTCAATGTTTAGACGTTAACAGTTCGAAAGCTGGCGAATAGTAGTGTGGTTTCAAGTAGCTTTGGAATGTGTGATATATTGCTTTTGTATTCTTTACAGGACTGGTGAGCTAAGTCCCGTATAATACTAAATGGGGCAGATATTAGCAAAAATTTTACATATTTTTCCATAAGACAACTGAACATAAAGAGTTGTATTGGCAAATGTGGCTTATATTCCATTTCATGCTTGACAACTCTGCTTTCCATCGTACGAGGGCTATTCATAAAGCAACTTCCATTTTCATATAGCGTGCATAACAACAGAGACAGTGGCGCTGTTCTTGCAGTGGAGTGTACCTTGAAGTAGTATGCGTCGAGCAGCGATAGAGTCAAGGTCGTGTGTTTGTTCCTCTCTCGCAAGTCCCACCAGGTGTGAGGTATGTTCTGTAATAAGATTTCTTGTGGCCAAAAACTGTAAAGCTAGTGAAATCCATCGCCAACTTTGTGAAGTTTATGGGCCAGACGTAATGAGTGAAGGTGGTATAAGACAATGGTGCCATATGTTCAAAAATGGGCGAACCAATGTCCATGATGAAGAGAGAAGTGGTCGATCGCGTATCGTGAATGCAGATCTGATTCGTTTGGTTGACGAAAGGGTTAGAGCAAACCACAGGTTTACCACGTCGGAGCTCAGTGAGGATTTTCCACAGATTAGTCGTACTCTTCTGTACAAAGTGAGTACCGAAGATTTGGGCTACCGGAAACTTTCTGCCAGATGTGTGCCTAAACTCCTTTCTGAGGAACAAAAGGCTCAACAGATGGGAGCAGCACTGTCCTTTCTCGAGAGTTACGAAAGAGAAGGTGATACTTTTCTCGATCAGATTGTGACAGCAGATGAGACTTGGGTGTGGTATGTGAATGCAGAAACAAAGCTTCAATCAATGCAGTGGGGCCATACTCACTCCCCGAAAAAAAAACCACAAAATGTCGTCAAACACTTTCCACGAGGAAACTCATGGCAACTGTCTTCTGGGAAAGAAAAGGAATTTTGCTAGTGGAGTTCTTGGAGAGGAATGCCACAATTAACGCTGAGTGTTACTGTAACACACTAACAAACTTGAAAAGGGCCATTCAAAACAAACATCGTGACATGTTGAGCTCTGGGGTGATTTTCCTGCATGACAACGCCCAGCCGCATACAGCTCGTCATACTGCGACCAAACTGCAAGAGTTCAACTGGAAAGTATTGGATCACCCTCCCTATAGGCCAGATTTGGCGCCTAACGATTACGATTTCTTAATGCACATGAAGACGTGGCTTGGCTTGAAGTGCTTTGACGATGACGAAGAGTTGAAAACCAGTGTCATAGGTGGCTTCAGTCGAATTCTACGATTGCGGAATTTCAAAGCTCGTCAGATGCTATGACAAGTGTCTCAATGTGACTGGAAACTATATGGAAAAATAAACTAGAGTGTATACTTTCAAACGTATTGTAACCCAATTCTGTAACATAATTCACAGGTTTGTAAAAAAATAAACGGAAGTTACTTTATGAATATCCCTCGTAGATCTAAAAATATTTCAGCATTATGTTGGAATTCATCCAGTACAAGTATTTTAAACATGTTTTGATTTAGGTTAATAAAATATTTCTGACAATTCTAAATATTCGTCTTAAACATGATAAAAAAAAACGTAACAGTAATGAAATGAACATATGTTTTATTAAATTATTATCAAAATCAGAACAAAATGTCCGAAACAAAAGGCTATCAATTTGTATATTTTTATTCAACATAATAAATATAACTTGCTTTTAATATTTGTCTTGGACAAAAATTCGAAATGTAGATGTATCTTAACATATACAGAAATACATGACACGAACTCACAGTAAGAGAATCGAACCGGCAGTTAGGTGTATTCTCCATGCTGAAATTCGTGATTGTCAGCTCTATACTTCGGCCCCAGCTTACTGTGATGATCCACTCACATACTGTGTTCGTTGGATAGAACCGAGGGTAATTTGGAGATGTAAACACGGCTGACGGCTTATTTAGAATTCCACCACATCCTGCAAACATAATGTCATTATGAGACTGTTCCTCTTGTTATTGAATATTGACTTGTATATATATTTTTTTTTTTACTTATGAATATAATTACAATAACCACATTCATGTGTTAAAACAAGAACTAAGTTGCAAATTAACTAGTTGACTAGTTTCAGTTTTGTATCAGCCATCGACACAAAGCTGAAACTAGCCAACTAGGTAATTTACAACTTAGTTTTTATTTTAACACATGAAAGTGGTTATTTATAGCCTAATATTCCTAAGTGACATAACGTGTTAAAATGTGTAATCAAGATGTATAAAGTAAATTTTTATTTTGCCTGCTTACAAATCTGTTTGCATTGCTGAAAAAATATGTAAATATAATAAAACAATGGGGATCATTAATAAAATCATGAAACCTTCACTAGTACAAAGACACACAAGAATAGGCTTGTATAAAACCTTAGCACAGCCAGTATTAAGCTATGGTAGTGAAGCGTGGACTGTGAAGAATAAAGATGTCAGTATGATAACAGCAAGTGAGAGGAGGTTCATGAGAGCAACAGCTAGATATACTTGCTGGGATCATAAAAAAAATGAGGACATAATGCAAGAACTTCAAATAGAACCCATTATGCAGTTTATCAGCAAGTATCAACTTCAGTGGAAGGGTCATCTCGAACGAATGGATTGATGCAGAATTCCAAAAGCACTGTTTCATTACCATCCGCATGGCAAAAGATCTCCAAGTCGTCCGAAGAAGAGATGGACTGAAAATTCTAGTTTGAGACCATAACAGGCCACTCGGCCTAATACTTGTTAGGAAGACGACGACGACAAATCTGTTTGTTTAAATATTTTTGGCTTTCTAATATAATCCAGAAATTTCATTACTGGTATTCTTTTGTTCTTTGTTAAATATTTCACTTATCGGAATATAACAATGTCTCTGCTGTGGAATTTATATTGTTTTGAATCTAATAAATTAAATCCATGTAGTATTCAACTAGACAGTTGTGAACATTTCTCATTCTAAAATTTGTTACTACAGTTTAACCTGGAAGTATTAGAAGCAGTGGCGACTCGTGATATTTTTTGCACTTAGAATGTGAGATTGATGACTGGTGACCAAGACAGAAAAAAAAATAATAACTAACAATAACAATAATAATAATAATAATAATAATAATAATAATAATAATAATAATAATAGAGCATACGCAATTAATTTCTTGCTACAGTTAAATTCTTCTAAATGATCAAATACAACTTCAGATATTCTTTCGGCAGTCCTGTCATCTGAAAGTCCTGTTAATTCTTGTGTTTTATTATAGCTTATTTTATTTATTTTTATGTAATTTTGGTTTTTATTCATTTTATTTTTTATATTATATCATTTTAAATTATTTATTCTGTTCTCTTAAAATGACCAATGAACTGCATTTAAGGAGGCTGCAAGGGTATTTGAAAATTCGTATTGTAGTCTCTGACAAGGTCTCCACAACCCAGAAAGAAGTGTCGTAATATTAGGATATAGGGTCACATCCTCAAACGTAGTTAAAGTTAAGCCATACCCTGCCCCCCCGCACCTTCCCCTATCCATAACTTCACTGCTAGAAAAAAAACCGTTCGTTGCAAGATATTTGAATGGTTCCTCGGAAAGTATTTCTAAGGTCTGAGATGTGCAGTGGCGACAACTCACAACAGAAAGTGGAAGTTAAAAGAAAATTATTATGTCTGGACGCATTAAAAATCAAAATCTGTAATTAAAATGTTTTCTATCCTCAGAGGCACGAAATTAAACTGTAGGATCATCCTCATATCCTTCATGGAGGAATCGCCACTGGTTAGAAGAAGTTATAATAATTGTTGATCTAAATGAGAGGTTGGAAAGCAATGGTGGATCATTAAAGTTTAGGTGAGGGGTTTGGACTTTTTCCATTGCTGGTTGTCACAATAAAAAATTAAGACACAACGTTTTGAAGGGTGATTCTCCCTTCGTCTTCAGGTGGAAGGAAGGAGAGAAAGGAAAAAACCTACTGTTGGAATCGTTACGTACAGCTATTCTGTAGGATCAGTCATACAGAATAGCTGTACATAACGATCCCAACAGTAGGTTTTTTTCCTTTCTCCCCTTCCTTCCACCTGAAGATGAAGGGAGAACCACCCTTCGAAACGTTGTGTCTTAATTTTTGATTATAATAATTGTGTTAAGCTTACTGTGTTTACAATTTCTACTACCAGCGTAGTTCAAGTGGTAGTCATGTTTTCCTGCTGATATGGAGAGCTGCATTCAGGGGTGCGTTCGATACAGTAGACTACTCACTTGCTTATTACTTTTTGGATTTTTTCGGAGGTTTTTCCCAACAACAAGGTGAATGTCAAGTAATCACATGGCGAATCTTTTGCCTCAGAATTGAAAAAGTGGTGGAATACAGAGCATGTTGTATTTATTGCTTCAGAGCACTTTACAGGTCGCCAGTTACCTCTTTGCTATGATTGAAGGAAACTCAGCAGTGAACTTGATTTAGCCTACTCAAGTAAACTCTGAGAAAAAATAAATTAAATTAATGTTGTTGAATGAAAGCATGCTTAGACAAGTATAATGTATTTGTCGCTACCACGAATTTTCTTCAATAAATCTCTCTTACCCACAATATCATCACAATAGGCCTACTCACAATTACATGTTCACAGCTAAAGATAAATGTATCAAATGAGACTTACCATGCACAACCCATTCAAGTCGGAAGCCTGGATGAGTCTGTGAGGAGTCAGTGACGAAGTGCACGTATACATGATTCTTGGACGAATGAATGCGTCGAGGGATCTCTGACCCACACTTCCGGTCCATAAGCATTGTGTCTGGGGCTGCATTGTCTTCTCCTTCCTTCATCTGTATTCAGACAACAAACTGGTTTTAATAAAGCTGTATACTCAATCATTTTCTATTATTGATAGGAATACTATCAAAATCTTATGCTATTGACTGTAGTCACAAAGTATTAACTTATAGTTTTCAAATAATTGATTAACTGGCGAACTTACTCGTGTTAATTATGTAAGCATGTGCAGCTTACAGCTGTTTCGGTGCTACTTGACACCATCATCAGAATGAGAAGGCTCTGATAATGGTGTCAAGTAACTTTCGAGGAATATCACTTTTGTTGACGTCGTACAAAATTTTGTCCAATATTCTTTTGAGAAGGTTAACTCCATATGTAGATGAAATTATCGGGGATCATCAGTGTGGTTTTAGGCGTAACAGATCAAATATTGACCAGATATTTTGTATTCGACAGATAATGGTGAAAAAATGGGAGTATAAGGGTACAGTGCATCAGTTATTCATAGATTTCAAAAAGGCATATGACTCGGTTAAGAGAGAAGTTTTATATGATATTCTTATTGAATTTGGTATTCCCAAGAAACTAGTTCGATTAATTAAAATGTGTCTCAGTGAAACGTACAGCAGAGTTTGTATAGATCAACAGAGAGGGTTTGGAATTGAACGGGTTACATCAGCTGCTTGTCTATGCGGATGACGTGAATATGTTAGGAGAAAATCCACAAACAATTAGGGAAAACACGGAAATTTTACTGGAAGCAAGTAAAGAGATAGGTTTGGAAGTAAATCCCGAAAAGACAAAGTAATGATTACGTCTCGTGACCAGAATATTGTACGAAATGGAAATATAAAAATTGGAAATTTATCTTTTGAAGAGGTGGAGAAATTCAAATATCTGGGAGCAACAGTAACAAATATAAATGATACTCGGGAAGAAATTAAACACAGAATAAATATGGGAAATGCCTGTTATTATTCTGTTGAGAAACTTTTATCATCCAGTCTGCTCTCAAAAAATCTGAAAGTTAGAATTTATAAAACAGTTATATTACCGGTTGTTCTTTATGGTTGTGAAACTTGGACTCTCACTTTGAGAGAGGAACATAGGTTAAAGGTGTTTGAGAATAAGGTTCTTAGGAAAATATTTGGGGCTAAGAGGGATGAAGTTACAGGAGAATGGAGAAAGTTACACAACACAGAACTGCACGCATTGTATTCTTCACCTGACATAATCAGGAACATTAAATCCAGACGTTTGAGATGGGCAGGGCATGTAGCACGTATGGGCGAATCCAGAAATGCATATAGAGTGTTAGTTGGGAGGCCGGAGGGAAAACGACCTTTAGGGAGGCCGAGACGTAGATGGGAGAATAATATTAAAATGGATTTGAGGGAAGTGAGATATGATGATAGACACTGGATTAATCTTGCTCAGGATAGGGACCAATGGCAGGCTTATGTGAGGGCGGCAATGAACCTCCGGGTTCCTTAAAAGCCAATAAGTAAGTAAGTAAGTAAGTAAGTAAGTAAGTAAGTAAGTAAGTAAGTAAATAAGTAAGTAAGTTCGCCAGTTAATCAATTATTTATACATCTTGATTACACAACTTTTAACACTGTATCACTTCGGAATATGCAGGATAAGACTTTCTTGTGTTAAATTTTAAACGTACCCTCACAGGAAACAAGAGGCGCCAAGACCAACAACGACCAGTTCAGAAGATGACCCAAAATAGGTCGAAACATGTTAACAATGTACGTTTAAAATTTAACACAAGAAAGTCTTCTCATACATATTCAGAAATTATTTATATTCAAGTGTTAAACGTAGTGTACGAAAAATTCAAAATGGATTATAGTTTTCATAATATGTATTGCGCTACTTCTTCTTCTTTGATATCTAACTTACTTCCAGCCTCATGAAGTGCTGATTACACGATTGAACCAATATATTTCCTTTGCCAATAACCAACCAATTTAGTGTTCGTTGTAATTGTCATAAATGATGTCAAGGTCCTAACATATTTATTGTTGTTACTTATTTCATGTGCTAAACATTTCAGGACTCTTCATTTTAATTTTGTATTTTATACGTCTGTTATTATCTTACAAATCATGAGATATTTCATTATTATTCGTTTCTTAGATAGTCACCTCTTCCTTAATTCCATAATCATCAATGAATATTTTTATAACAAAATGTTTTTATAATTTTATTAGTATTACTACCTCTAGCGTGCTTTATTTGTACAAGAACATGACTTATCAGTAACAAACATCATTCATAGAATAGGAGTGGTAAAGCACAATAAGCCTCAGGCTGCAGTGTTAGCCTTTGGGCCTCTTCCCCGTATAGAGGAAAAAAAATCATCATATCTACGCATTTAATTTTTACTAATTATTCATTACTACTACTTCTTCTTCTTCTTCTTCTTCTTCTTCTTCTTCTTCTTCTTCTTTAAGTATCTGACTACAATGATTGTTGGTGATATGATACTTACCAGTATGGAACTGTGCCTGACTATAATGATCAGGCAGCTACCAGACTTTACTAGGGAAATGGATTATAGTTCTCCATTTCTTTGTGTATCTGTTGATGACGATAATATTGGCGAAACGAGCTCGACGACCAAATACCGAAAGTTACTCATCATCTAATTGGATTTCCCGGTTTCTGATTAGATCACAAACTAGTATTTAACCCTTGTTGTGAATTTCGGTGAAGTCTGGAGGGCTTAATTAATCAAATCCACTCTCCTCACCTCCACGTTGGTGCACCCTGGGATCTTTTAAGATGCGAAAGAGAGAGTGATGTCAAGAAAGCAGTATTGGAAGCTACAGCATTTATTTTTCCCAAAGGAAACTACAAACATGACATAAAAATACTATATCACTATATATTAATAAATGTATAAAATGAGAAAAAAATAGTTTCACTGTATTATATTTTTCCTCGATGGTTATTCACTAAAATTACATGCCAAAGGTACATACAGAAAGCCTATTCTAGATAATATGCGAGTGGCAGAAGGTGACATCATCACTTGCTCCCACGAAGCAATGTCTTTCCCCCTAGAGCGGTCAATGGCCCAGCCACCTCCACCCACCACTTGTGCAGAGGACTGTTTTGTCTCCTATACTTTACAGATTCCAGACACGGAATATCTTTTCTATCAATAAAACTTAACTTATTCCATTTTACAGCAATAATCTGAGTGATCCAATTAAACCTAACTTAATCTTGCTGTCGCATTAATTGCATGTTTATCAATAATCAAATTTGATGATTCTACCTCATTTTACAGCTGATTTTTAAATATTCTAAAATTAATCTAACCTAACCTACCCAAAATTTAGTGATTCTACAGGGTGTTTCAGGACCTCTCCGACAAATTCTAGGAATCAATAGATCTCGCAATGAGTATCATTTTCCGTGGAACAACTCATATTCTCTGATGCCTCGTTTAGTAGCTAAGCGACCTCGAAAAAAAGACAGGTTTTAGTGACATTAACAATTATGAAAAAAAAAAAAAAGCTCTAGCCCTCGAAACAATCAACACAAAATATTCCCCAAAAAAAGAATGGTTACATATTTTTTACAGACGGATCTTCTAAAGACCACCGAACTGGAGCTGGAGTCTCATGTTCACTATTCTCATTTTATCAAGCAACAGATCTTAACACCACAAACTATGACGGAGAAATAATGGCAATACACATAGCTCTACAGCAATTAATGAATCTCCCAATTAACAAGTACAATAAAGCAGTAATCCTCCCAGATTCCAAAGCTGCAATTCAAGCAATATGCTCAAACACCAAAAAAAATCAGAGAAAAAAAAATGATTGTTACAACATGTTAGTTCAACTTCAAAATCTTAACAAAACAATTCACATATTCCACAAGCGCGAAAGCGAGATTGTATTCATCATCATACACAATCTCACTTTCGCGCTTGTGGAATACCCTACCCAGTGACATCAGAGACTGTAGGAATTTAATAGCGTTCAAAAGCAAACTTATTAAGCATTTTCTTACTGCGTAGAGTAGGTTTAATTTTTACTTAGTTAATAAAAAAATTTTTCTCTCTTCTTAATTTTTACAATGAATTGTCTAGCTTTTATCAGTCCGTTAATCTTTCAGTACTTTGATTTTTATTGTATTTGTAAATTAAATATTAATTGTAATTATAATTGTAATTGTATTCTTAATATTGTAGTTGTAATCCCCTGGTAGAGGGAAAGAGAAGGCCTGATGGTCTTATCTCTACCAGGTTAAATAAATGAATAATAAATAAATAAATAACATACAGTGGTCCCAGCACAGTGTGGGATCGAGGACAACGAACTGGCAGATACACTTGCCAAGAAAGGCACAACAATACAGCAAATGAAAACGACAAATTTGCAAATGACTTCAGTAAAGCACCTGATCAATTCTAAATTTTCACACCTTCATATTGAGGAAACAAAAATACATGCCGAAAACAAAAAATGGAACACCCTAATCTTGAACCCAGAAATAATCCTACAAGCACCACGGAAAACTGGAGTTGCAGCCTTCAGGCTGCTTACAGGACACGATTGCTTGGCAAACCACTGACATAAACTACAAATTCTAAATTCACCAGTGTGTCTCCTGTACAACAGTCAAGAGGAGATGAACGAGGACCACTTGAAGCACTATCTGCAGAAGACACTGTAGCCCAGAAGTATTGGAGAGCACGAATGCTAATGGCTTCATTGCTAGATGCAAGGCATTGAACCAACAACAACAATTATGAAATTAATTATTTTTCAAGAATGTTTTCTGACAAGTTACAAGTGTTCAAAGTGTCTACCCTGAACCTGATTACATTCATTACACCATCGTAGCAGTGATACTCTGTCGAATATTACTTGTCTGTGTCGAATTTGATCAAAAGCAGCGAATATTCACACAGCCAGTTCCTCTCTAGTATCAATTCGAATGGTGTAAAATTCACATATCCCCAAAGAAAAAAATAACAAGAGGCTTGAAGTCGGGTGATCACGCTGGCTACGCAACAGGCTCACTCTCTCTAGCCATTGCTCTCCGTAGATGTTGTTGTTCTCGTACAACCAGGTTGAAGTGCATTGAGATGTCATGTTGGAATCACATATCCCCACACATCATGAAGGGTACATCCTCCATGAGCAGTGGAAGTGTGTTCTGAAGGGTGCTCCATTCAAACAGGGCAGCAAAATGACAGGACACTTGTAACCTGTTCGCAAGGGTACTTGAAGAAATAAAAAAATAATTCATTTCAAAATTAACTGTAATTGCCACTAGAACCTGTCTTTTTTCAATGTCGCATAGCTCCTAAACAAGGCATTGAAGAACATGGTTGTTTCACGAAAAATGATCCAATTGCGAGATTTATCGATCCCCAGAGTTTGTCGGAGAGTTCCTGAAACACCCTGTATAATATTTCACAGTAGTGTTGAAAATACTCTAAATCACTTTCAGCTTTGTACCTCTACATAGTCGTGCCTGCATTGCCTTTGTCCGCTCCACAGCCAAGAGTTGTCCTCCAACTCGAAATGCGAGAAAGTGATGTTGATTTTGTTCCCTCTCGGTGCTGTGATGTTCCACGTGCAGTCTGTATTATCTGCATAATTGGACGGAAAATTGGGGCTCTCTATCACTCCACTGTAGCCCTTGACCACGTTGTTACACACTGTGCAAAACAAAAAGTACTTAGTGTAACTATTATGTTTAACTATTGGCAACAAATTTAGTATTTGTCATCATCATCTTATTTAATGAACTTGCTGCCTGGAATAGACTAGGCCATTTTAATTAGTTTTGTATTCCATCCCCCTCACATGCAATTATTTCATAAATAGTGAGCATATGTTTGTGTGGTTAATGGTATAATCTTACCATAATATAGCACAAGAAAACTGATACAACCCCAACATAATAGATAACATGATACGAAAGACAAAACACAATCACAAAAATCATAAGAATACAACACAAACACAAGAACACAAAAAATACATCACACTAAAATACGAAAACAAAAACACACACAAGATTGCAATCACATTCAAGAAATTAAATTACAACATCGCATACAGAACAAATAATACTCTACAAAAACATCTCAACACATAAACAATACAAACAAACAAATACAACCATACAGGCGTATACAAACACAAATGTAACATCTGCAACAACTTCTACATAGGACAGACAGGCAGATCATTTCAAACACGTTACAAAGAACACATTACAGCCATAACAAAACACTTCCACATATGCAGAACACATCACAAATGCTAACCACACCTACAGAGACATCAACACAGACATTGAAATTCTACACATTCAACCAAAAAGCCAGAAACTAATCACACTAGAACAATACGAAATATACAGACACATAAAAACACATTCAAATGAAATTCTCATCACACAACTCCATTTCAGAACACACACAATCTTTGACTCCACATTACACTACACAAACACACCCCCACAGGAAACAAAACAAAAGGCGCCAATACCAACAACAGCCAGTTCTGAAGAAGGTCAATAACAGGCCGAAATTTGTTAATCAGGTACCATAGAATTTAACACGAGAAAGACACGTAATACATATTCCGAAGTGATATAGTGTTAAAAGTTGTGTAATCAAGATGTAGTATCAATGGTTTCTTCAAGTAAGTTATTTAGGCCTACTTATTTACAGTCGCTGAGTCTAGTAAATTCAGGTCTAGTAGCCATTATATTTCTGTCATTTTTAAATAGTTTCACAATTCTTGTTGGCTGTGCATGACACTTACAATATATCTACTGAAATTGTGTATTTTGTTCTTGTAACTGTTTGATTAGCAATCAGCCGTTATGGAAATCTAGCTGTAAGATGTCGGCACAATCATATACTATATGTCTGCTGACAGCTTCTCGCTTAATGAATCTCAGATCGACACATCACTCATGGTCTGTGATATTTATGAACAAAATAGACATGGACCAGGCTTAGTATACTTCTTCGGCTTCCTCTGTCATTCATATTTAACTATTTTTTCGTTATTGCCATTGTCATCAGTTTATTGACTCTAAATAGCATCTATAAATTATAATAATAAATAATTTTACTTGTTGTACAGAATTAATTTTGAATTTGCTGGACTCACCAGTTTGGTAACGAAGATGAAAACCACGTGTTGCAATAGATACATCTGACCGGAACTTGATGAACATGTAATTACTAGAAGACAAAAGAATCACCACAGGGTCAGTTGTGCAGTAACGACCAATTTTTCTTGACTTGGTGTCTCTTCCATCATAAATCTGCAAGCAATGAGTGAGCACAGTGAAGAATCCACGCATGAGAATTCTATATCTTCATCTCATGAGAAAGAGAAAGTATTCATCAATATGTGTAGGTATTATAGTGAAAATATCTTCCTAAGTCAACTGAACTTTGTTATTACAGAGCGTTCCAGCAATAAGTACCGGTTTATTCTTCATCCGCTGGGCAGCATTGTGCTTGAGCAGCTGAACCATAATATGTTGTATTTAACATTAATTATTTATTATATGTTATATTAATTACAGAATTTTGTACTCACCCTCATGACAGAAGCTGCTGGAAGTGTTGAGCATTTTGCGCCATACAGAGCCCACATCATGACGCAATTAGACAAATCAGTGCAGTGGAGCTCATGAACGTGAACGATGGTTTTTTACAGCTATGTGAACTCTATACTTACTTACTTACTGGCTTTTAAGGAACCCGGAGGTTCATTGCCGCCCTCACATAAGCCCGCCATTGGTCCCTATCCTGAGCAAGATTAATCCAGTCTCTACCATCATAACCCACCTCCCTCAAACCCATTTTAATATTATCTTCCCACCTACATCTCGGCCTCCCCAAAGGTCTTTTTTCCCTTCGGCCTCCCAACTAACACTATATGCATTTCTGGATTCGCCCATACGTGCTACATGTCCTGCCCATCTCCAACATCTGGATTTTATGTTCCTAATTATGTCAGGTGAAGAATACAATGCGTGCAGCTCTCCGTTGTGTAACTTTCTCCATTCTCCTGTAACTTCATCCCTCTTAGCCCCAAATATTTTCCTAAGAACCTTATTCTCAAACACCCTTCATCTCTGTTCCTCTCTCAAAGTGAGAGTCCAAGTTTCACAACCATACAGAACAACCGGTAATATAACTGTTTTATAAATTCTAACTTTCAGATTTTTTGACAGAAGATTAGATGACAAAAGCTTCTCAACAGAATAATAACACGCATTTCCCATATTTCTTCTGCGTTTAATTTCCTCCCGAGTGTCATTTATATTTGTTACTGTTGCTCCAAGATATTTGAATTTTTCCACCTCTTCGAAAGATAAATCTCCAATTTTTATAGTTCCATTTCGTACAATATTCTGGTCACGAGACATAATCATATACTTAGTCTTTTTGGGATTTACTTCCAACCCTATCGCTTTACTTGCTTCAACTAGAATTTCCGTGTTTTCCCTAATTGTTTGTGGATTTTCTCCCAGCATATTCACGTCATCCGCATAGACAAGAAGGTGATGTAACCCATTCAACTCCAAACACTGTCTATTATCCTGAACTTTCCTAATGGCATATTCTAGAGCGAAGTTAAAAAGTAAAGGTGATAGTGCATCTCCCTGCTTTAGCCCGCAGTGAATTGGAAAAGCATCAGATAGAAACTGACCTATACGGACTCTGCTGTAAGTTTCACTAAGACACATTTTAATTAATCGAACTAGTTTCTTGGGAATACCAAATTCAATATAAAACTTCTCTCTTAACAGAGTCATACGCCTTTTTTAAATCTATGAATAACTGATGTACATGTGAACTCTATATAGCGCAAAATAGTCAACAATTCCAGCACCTATTGTCTTGAGGGTGAGTACAAAATACTATAATTAATATAACATATAATAATTAATGTTAAATACAACATATTATGGTTTGTAAGTATGCATATAAGTTTTAATTCCGTGAAGTGCCGTGAGTTTAAGGGCCTGGTTTCTGGCAGTTGCTCAAGCACCATGCTGCCCAGCGGTCAACAAATAAACTGGTACTTATTCCTGGAATGCTATGTAGATATAATGAAAATAGATTATAATTACAATATGATTATTAATATATTAAAGAAAACACGTCATAAGTCTGTACATATTGAAAAGCACAAGGATTGATATAGGCTACATGTCCCTACATTCACTACATTAACATTATTTAAAAGAATACGTGTTGCTTCCTTTGTTTTTATTTAATAGTTCTTTGTTTGTTGAAACGTAATCAAAAAATTCTCTACATAACATATTAAAGTTCGTCTTTACCAAGAGTTCTGATTTTACAAGTCCTGGCCTCATCTGGTTCCTCTCATCAGTGCAGAGAATCTTCCTTTTTTTTTTTTTAAACTTGCTTCACATGAGCATTTCTAATTGGAAGAGCATGTATGTGTTCAGCAATTTGCTTTAAGTTTGGCATGGTATGTGTCTTCAAAACAGTGTTCCAGAGTTCTTAACAAGTTGGTAGATCTTTCAGTATCGGCACAGTCTAATATCATACAGTCACGAAGCGTGAGGTGATTTTTTGCATTTCTCGTGATACTGCGCTCCAAGAAGTTAGCAACTGAGAGTACTAGGAACAATAGACTGTGCCGGTACTATTTCACATTGTCTGTGATGAGGCGACAGTAGCGATCCTAGTGGCTAGCAACTAAAGTTCAACTGTCATTGGATGCATATTCCCTAAGTATTGAGCTTCGTGACTGTGTGTACTAAATTGTGGTATCGGCATCATTTCTTTCAATAGGCAATACTCTTGGTACAATGCATCACCATTTTCAAAGTCCAGTTCTATATTAACATGCAATATATTTAGAATTTCAGTAAGGGCACTGAGTGTGAAAGTAGTCTATCATTAAGGCTTAGAAAAGTGATTTTCTTAAGAACTGATGAATTGTAATCAAACCATTTTCGCAAATAGTCAATGGCTCTCTCATTCACATTCAGTGCTTCCATCTTAAAGAGATGCACATCAGAATCACTCAAGTTATTCAAATGCTGATTTACTACCAAACCAGTGCAAACTAAGTCGGATCTCTAATAATTAAATATCAATATGAAATTTCAGAATATAATATTGCAATGAGCAAAATTCCGGACATTAAGCATCCTGAAAAGAATTTAATTTTTTTCCTACATAGCGGACTGATTTTCTAACAAACTGAAAAAACTCTGGACCGTTAAAATCCTATTTAACATCTTACATCTATTCCACAGACAGTTATTCAAAACTTTCATTAAAATAAAAACAAATTAAACGTTCATTTTTACCTACAAATGTAGGTTGAGAAAAATATAGTATCAATTTGAGAAATGTCAATCACAGAAATATCTTTTATGGCCATTTAAATTTTCTGCTACTTACATGTCGTGAAAATTTCACAGTCCATTCTTCTACAGGTCCTGACTCTAAAATGCATCCAACAAATTTACTAATCGCTTTTTTTACCTTCGCATGAAACTACGACCCAATACCTACTTCCACATTTTCTTTAAATAGTTCTTCAGTTTCTTCCATAAAGTCATCATCACTCCTATCAGATCTCATTGACACAACATCCTCATCTGAACTTGTGTCAAATTTTTTAGAAAATTTCAGCCAGTGACCCAACAAATTCCTTTTTCTCTTCCTGATCAGTTTCAGCATTATTCTTTCTTCACTTACTCTTTCCAACACAGCTTCATTTCTTATTTTGTCTGTCCATTTCACACGTTCCATCCTTCTCCATATCATTTCGAATGCTTCTAGTCACTTCTCTTCACTTCGTTGTAATGTCCATGTTTCTGCCCCATACACAAAGCACTTCTCTTGTGTCTTATTTCTTTTTCCAGAGATCCGCAGAAGAAGCTCCTTTTTCTATTAAAATCTTCCTTTGCCATTGCTATTCTCCTTTTGACTTCCTGGCAGCAGCTCATGTTACTGCTTATAGTACACCCCAAGTATTTGAAGCTGTCCAATTACTCTACTGCCTCATTTAGTATTTGCACGTTTACCTGCCTTACTTTTCTTCCGACAACCATGGTCTTCGTCTGTTTGTAGGAGGGGTAATGAATACAAATGCAGTTTCACACAGGGATGACTCACACATATCACATATCCCCTGTTCACTTGTATCATGTATTCTTAGTGATTTCTTCAGTAATATTGAGTAGGCCTATATAAATCTTATTTTTCAGTCTCTGAAATGATGAAAATAATCATACTATCAAAGCCAACACACAAATCAATATTTACATATTGAAAATGAAATAGTAAAAATAAATTGGACTTGGGGACAATTCAAGGCTTTATACTCACTTCAACATAGTCGTGCATGCACCTGGAATGGTTTTCCAACTCCAAATCCACGAACACCAGCTGTATGACACTGCCTTTGCTGATGGAAATTCTCCAGAAACACTCCCCATTGTGACCGTAGGGCTGTGGATAGTTGGGCGAGATGATGGAGCCCGAGGAAGCAGTCAACGTGCCTCCACATCCTGCGTATAAAGAAAAGTTAGGAAATTGATTACACCACAGTCATTGAATTTATCATCATGGACATCAACATCATTGTTATTATGACCTTCCTGATATTGCAGTTACTGTCATCAACATTGTTACCACCACTACCACCGCTACCTTCATCATCTTCGCTACCATCATCATCATCATCATCATCATCATCATACCCAATACCAAGGCCAGTGCTGTAGATGGAAACAAATTTTAGGGGGTACTGTTGAAATCTCCTTGGTCAGACTAACTTAGACCCTGTACGGACTCTTAATGCAATTTTTTTTGCATCCGCCTCTGTAGACCTCCTTCCAGATCGCAGCCACAATTGCATATACGACAAAAAATTAAACTCTGACACTGGTGACTCAACACTTTTTAGGAACAAAAGCCTAGGAACTCTTTTACTGGAAGAGTATTCCTTTTCTTAGTGCAGATATCGTTCTTTACAGTACAGTACCTAATGCTCTTTCACATTTTTTTAGTTGAAATTGGAATAGAATCTATAACTAACTGGACTCAAGATTCATGAACACGCGGAAAGTAACAATTTCCCTCTTTAGCAAACTGCTAGCATTACACGCTTGAACGTAAAATTAGTGAATCAGTGCAACAGAATTCTTGAGGCGCCACATCATAAAATTAATGTTATGTGATATTATAGTGTTATTAGATGTCTACGCAAGTTTTGAAATTAACGAATCAGTGTAGCAGATTTCTTGAGGCGCCATGCCATAAAGTTAGTGTTAATTACAGAAATACCATGGCGTTATGCGTGCTTGAAACTAACAAAGTGCTAACAAATCACAACTACTCCTGAAGTGCCAGACCATGGTTTTCGATAAAACAACGAATGGACAAGCATTTAACCAGAGGATATGAGATGCCAGATATTAAAATCAAAATGTTTTTCAAATAACTAACATCCTCCATTTCAAGGTATTAAAGACTATTTACACATAGTTAACATATTTTCGAGTGTGTATTTTTTCCGGCAGGGTAAAAACGAGTTTTTATTTCAAACGATACGGCGTACCGGCCCAACTACAACACTAAGGCATAAGGAATAATAAATTCAGATAACAGTGGCGAAGCTACTTGAAGGCAATTGAGAACAAATCCTCACGAATAAAACTTATAGGCCTAAATACTGCAATAACTTTATCCGCCATTGGAGTGATTGAGATATCAGCTGTTTACTGGGTTCTTTGTTCGTCGATCGTTAGATGGTGGTACATGTCAATGAAGATGTGCTCGGACAAGGTGGTGATCATTCTATGGGTGAGAAAAATTTTCGCTTGCCTCTTGGCCGGCTGACTTTACAGGAGGATTGGGGGGAATGAAAAATAGCGTGAAATGCTTTGCTGCCATTATTCTAACAACCCCCTCCACGTCTCTCACGAGACGACCAACCACAGCAACCAACTAGGAATATTCAGACTTTCCCGCTCAGTGTTGCCAATGTAGCGTATCTAGATCTAACTAGTAAAAGTAAAACCATGGCGCTACAGCCCATGAAGGGCCAAGACCGACCAGCCGGCTGCTGGCCTGACGTCCACATGCCGAAGCAGAGGTGAACGATCATCCAACCAGTATGGAGGTATCATGTGGTTAGCACGATGATCCCCCCAGCCGTTATAGCTGGTTTGTGAAACCGGATTTTCGCTAACTATCGTAGTTCCCCAAGTGCATCACGATACTAGGTGGGCACCGGTCCCATACACTGGCCGAAATTTCATGAGAAAATTTCTTTCCCCATGAGGACTCGAACCAGCGCGCATTCCGTAACGCGATTCCTAGGCAGGACGCCTTAGACCGCGACGCCACGGCGCTTTGTAAAAATGTTTCAGTGATAAAGCAGTGGCGGACAGTACATCTGGAAGTTGAGGAGGCCAAGACGTAACTGATGAGATTATGAGAGGTTGTATTTTATATATAAAAAATTTAGGACCTGTCACGTACCTCGTTACTATTACATACTTGTACCTACAACAAATTCACTCTACGATCTTCTTCTTTTGCAAATCGATCAATTAGGTCACAACATACTGAACAATTGAACATCTAGGCTACTACTAAAAGAAACTAGAGACAAATCTGCATTTATTTATAAACTATCAACATTTAATATACTGTATATATCACCGGTCATCAGCACAGTGCACCCTCGGGCTAGCGTCCCTTACCCGCGGATAAGACATTGCACTGGTGTGCATCCGTGCATGCTGGCGAGTATGCTTTCTTCCTCTCCCTTCTGCACGACGGTGCATATTACGATAGGCCTACATTCCTTACTCTTTACCCATTTCAGCGAGTGCTGACGACCACTGGAATAAATAATTATATCTCGTAACACAAAAGAAAGCAGAAAAGACTGGAGAATGCTGGGTTTGCACCGAAAGACCTGCCCTTGGGCAGAACACTATGAATTAATGAAAAATGCCTAATGGAACTGGACACGTTTTTATTTTTTAATTTAGCGCCAATTGATCGAATTTCTTCATCAATTATGACGTGATGACTGCTGAATTTAAGAACTTCATGAAATACATGATTGGTGGAATACACACACACACACACACACACACACACACACACACACACACACACATATATATATATAGTCGTCTCCGACCACAAATTAATGTAGCCTATGATTTTCTTGTATTGAGGAAGTTTGTAGCCTACTCTGAAAACATTACTGTGGTCTTAAGTATATTGAATAAATTTAGCAGTCTGTGCTTATCTAGTAATACATTTATAGCATTAACGTTTTCAGTACATGTGTACCATTTTCAAATGCGAATGCCTGTTACATTTAAATAGGTCTGCATAACTGTGGGATTGGAACATTCATGAACATTATGGATGCTGTTAATAAAACTACTTAAAACACAACTTAAGGATAAAATATATAAAATACACATGTTAAGAATAGTTCACGTGATCACTTCGATGACATGTTGTTAGAAGTGATCACGTGAACTATTCTTAACATGTGTATTTTATATATTTTATCCTTAAGTTGTGTTTAAGTAGTTTTATTAACAGCATCCATAATGTTCATGAATGTTCCAATCCCACAGTTATGCAGACCTATTTAAATGTAACAAGCATTCGCATTTGAAAATGGTACACACGTACTGAAAACGTTAATGCTATAAATGTAATACTAGATAAGCACAGACTGTTTAATTTATTCAATATACTTAAGATTATAACTTGCTTATCGGAAACTTCTTACATAATGAAATTACTGTGGTCATTTAAGATTTTAGGTAATTGTGTTGCCTTTACATGTCATGAAGACACAAGAAGGTTAGGAAGGTAGAGTTCCAAGCGATCGTAATCTCGACATTAGAATGAGGTGACGTGGTCGGCACTACGCTCCGATCGCCTTTTACTTTCGGAAAGACTGAAGTTCAATTTGACAAGAGGCTGACTCCAGTGCCATTGTACAAGTTATGGCAACAAGAAAAATCTCGGCGCAACTCGGGATTTAATCTGCCATCTTCCAGGACGCAGTCAGTTGCTTTACTAACTAGAGATGGGTAAAAAATAACACAACAGTTATTTTGGAACTGTTCCGGTCTCGGAACTGTTGCAAAAATGAACAGTAGGTCGGAACCTCCTGTTCCGAAATAACAGTGTTCCGACTCCGAGCTGCTCACTTGCCTAGCTGTTGCGGGCTCGCAGTACCGCGTTGCACAAGGTATGTTCCGACTCCCTCGGAACTGTTGCAAAAATGAACAGTAGGTCGGAACCTCCTGTTCCGAAATAACAGTGTTCCGACTCCGAGCTGCTCACTTGCCCAGCTGTTGCGGGCTCGCAGTACCGCGTTGCACAAGGTATGTTCCAACTCCGAGATAACAGTCGGAAAGTCGGAGCTTGTTCCGATGAACCAACGACAGCTGCGGTTACACTGTTCTGGTTGTTCTTTGGAAAAAAATATTCAAGTAATAAAAGTAACTTAAAATTGATATATTCTATAGGAGATCTTGGGACTTAATGTATTGTTATTTAATTACATTAGCTCTGATTGAATATTCAGTTTTATTTTATAACTAGCCGTACCCGTGCGCTCTGCTGCACCTGTTAGAAATAAATATAAAGTAATTACATAATTAAAATAGGACGTTTGATCCAGGGAACAACTTTTACAACAGCGCAAGATAGTCTGCTTCGCTCATTACCCAATTTTTTTTGCATTGCATGTATTGCATATATATTTTATGTATTTTAACACGATTCAATTGAGCATAGTTAAAATTTGAATTATAAAATAATGCATTGCTAAGCTAACGTACTATTACTGCATACTAAATCAATACACTCTCGTTGTTCGTTAATTCTCTGAGATTAAAATGAGTGTACGTAAATATTATTTTAAGAAATACAGAAAACAAATGTACAAAATAGCCTATCAAATTTTCTGTGCATAAGAAGCTATTTTAATCTTACCTGTCCTCGATTTACTCAGACGTTACTGTAATAACATTATAGCATTATGTCCATCTAGAGAAACTACACTTTCCAATGGCGAAATAATAATTAATTATACAAATCGGTTAATTTAGCTTCTGATATTACTTCATACAAACACAGAAACATTCTCTGTAGGCTATGTTTAAAAGCTTTCGATTGTTGATGTCCAAGGCCCCTGTTTCGGTTGTTGTTGTCCAAGGCCCCTTATACACGAAGTCATTTGTTCTTAATTCATTGCACCGTCTTAGATGGCATTATTTTAATTTTAAAACTCATTTATCTCATTAAATATCAGTCCCATCAAAATTTTGTAAAGAATAAAACTTATCGGAAATCATTTTTAAAGAAACTTTTGTTATGTAACATTTTTCACAAAAATCAATAATAAGCGAGATATTTCGATTTATTTAACTCAGGCCCCCTTATAACCCCCCTTTTAAATAAAGTATTTTGAATGTCATATAGCCTAAAATCTAAGTTACAACGAACTTAATTTATATTCCAATTTTCATATAAATCGGTTCAGCCATTATCGCGTGAAAAGGTAACAAACATACAGACAGACATACAAACAAAAATTTCAAAAATGCGATTTTCGGTTTCAGGGTGGTTAATTATATATGTTAGGACCAATTATTTTTGGAAAATCGAAAATTACCAGAAAAATTTCGGCTACAGATTTATTATTAGTATAGATATGTGATACTTAATAACAATTTCTACTTTAAAATCTAGAAGCCTGAAGTCTCCCATAGGAGAAACAATTTATATCTCAATTTTAATAATATTTACTAATTTTAAGGCACGTACCAGACATGCCATCAAACAAAACGTTTTATTTAACCCATTCAATATAATATTTATTTGATTTTTAACATTATCAACAATCCAGTGACTTCCCTACATGCATACTTTCCATCTCCTTATTTCCAGAAACAGCCATCTTGAAGCGTGTGTAGCTAGTATGTAAATTAATTAATTTGGTTGAATTCATATTTAGATGGCGCTACCGTCTCTTCTAAACATCCTCAACTAGTTCCAAGAAAATTTAAGACATTCTTCTTGAAACGGCGGAATTTAAAAAAAAAGTGCTGTTTAATGTATCCCATAAGGGACGCTAGGTATGCTCAGAATTGTAAAAGCCCCGATTACACGGATGATGCTGCACTGCATAACACACACAGTGTAGGGACTGGGCTCTGCAACTACATTGCAGCACCGCCCGTGGCATAGTTCTTACATTCTTACAAATACGGATAATAAACTGAATTTGAAAAAGGAAAGAGTATACACTGCAATATTCAGTTATTACATTATTTATTATATTTAATATAGTTATGATACAGGGACATCACTTTATTTTTACCCACATTTTTAACATTAACCTGGCTATACTCGGAAACGCTGTTGCTCCCTTCCATTACAGGAGTTTGATGTTACTAGTGCAATATGTAAACAAATCATTTTACTTGGTATAGGAGGAGAGAAAAGTAGTGTAACTATTTATGCTGTAGGGAAATACGATATTACGATTTTCAGTTTGATGATCACTTTTACGGAATTTATCAAAATACAGTAGAGTAGTAACATTTTTTTTTTCAAAAACTCAACTTTTCAGGCGGCTATGTTCGTTATGTAATGTCTACTTTATTTAGCATATTAATTATTAGTGTTAACATACAATATAGAGAGTGCACTTAAATTGAGGGGGTCATAAGTAAGTAAGGCTGTAAGTGCACTTAAGTTAATTTTGAGAAAATGGGATTTAAATATTTAAGCTTCCGTAAAATCGGTGAAATTTTTATTTATATTTTAATGTGTGATGCGATTAAAATATCCCTTTGCCACTAAAATTTTAGATACTTTTGCTTACACTGGATGCACTTAACTCATGTTATTACAAATGTCACTAAGCATTCCTTTGCTTCTAGCCACCTCAATTCAAAATAAGCTAATCTGAATTTTTAAACAAGTTGCTGAAAATGGTTGCCGTTCATTACAGTGCAGGCTTCAATTCTTTACGCATATCATTAAAAACATTTTGAAGCATATTCTCTGAAATTGAATTTATCGTTTCTTGAATATAATTTTTTAGTACGATATTATTAATATAGGTTCTTTCTTCTATAGAAAACGCAACCATATTTATGAAACACACTATACACTGCAGTGTTTATTTCACTGCTTGAAGACTTCGAATGCAACAGCGGACGTAAGTTTGTATGTCTGACGGGAGCAAGGACATTAGTGAAGGGGTGGGAGTGAAGTACATTCAGAAATGCAGGTACAATAAAAATGCAAGTTAAAATAAAATGATGTCCCTGTATAATAATATCATAGATAATATCATTTTCATATTCCATCATATAGTCTACTTTGGGGTCTATTCAACATCTGGATTCTTTTCTGCAAGTAATCGGAATCTATTTCCAACGAATTTACTGCAATGCGCTAAAGATGCTCATCTGTTAATCGGGACCTATGTTTGGATTTATCAACCTTCATTCTCGAAAATAATTGTTCACATACATATGTAGAGGCGAAGGTAGCTAACATAGTAGCAACGAATAAGCTCATCTTGTAATATTTAGTTTTGTTCATTTTTTAAATAATTCTATGCTTGTCAAGTCATATTCTCTGCATTTAGTTCTGAATTCTACGTTACTTAGTAAATCAATTAACTCGTCCTGGAACTCCACTCTCATGGATTATACTTAATTGATGAAAAGATTAACAAAAATACTAATATCACTCTCCATATGTCTAAAATCACTAAATCTATGTTCTGCGAATTCACATTTGAACTGTTGCAGTACAGAGACATAGTTAACTATATTTTGTTCAGGCACCATACATCTCTTTACAAGTTCACCATCCGTGAAGGGTTTTAGTGCCTTAGCTAATTCCCAACATACTACATAGGCTAACTTGCTCCAAAACATAGACTCTGAATTGTACGACTCTCTTCAGTGTTTGGCCTTTCATGAAGTGCTTTCAATTCTTGAAGCTGTAGTGCACGTTGAATCCCTGAAAAATTATTTTATCAAAATATCTATTTCTGCTGGAATACTATCACCACAATAATAATAATGATAATAATAATAATAATAATAATAATAATAATAATAATAATAATAATAATAATAACGTTGGTATATGAAAATAGGCTATATTACAGAAAACAGCTTCTCTGTCACTTCGGCATGTTCTGGGTAGCAGAGCCTATAATGTAGTTTTATGTTGCTCAGTAGTATTCCTGACAGTACCTTACAATATGGTAATCACTTTCCATTTTCACCGAACGTACAACAAAAATAGTCTTCCTCCCACACTATACGGAATGATCGTTTGCTTACAGAAGGTTTTGACTGTGCCATTGTCCCGCACTGTTCGTGAGTTTACTAAGTATTTGAACTGCCTTCTGCAGCCATCCCTCGAGCTTCGAACGGGGAACAGCACGCTCTACATTCGGAGGTTGTGATTACAGAACGTAATCGCGAGTCAGAGAATGAGCATACCTGTAATATAGGCACATTTTTAATAGTTCCATTATTTTTATGATATATTGTAGATGTAACCTATTTTCAAATTAGTCCATTAGTAACCAGACTAAACGAGGGATATAATTTTAGTTTGAACTTTATTTACAAACATCAAACGTTTAATTGGACACCTATTCGCGAAGTAAGTCCGTTAGGTATCATTTGTGTAATATTCTACGCGCCTATTACACCTTAGCGAGAGCACGTCGGTACAACTCGCAACATATCTTTGCTCTTTAGCGGGAGCGGAATGATGAAACACTTAACATATTATTGGAAAAGTAATAATGAAGTCTGATAATCGTCGTATATGCATTACATTCAAGATATTACTAATGGCTTAAGCAGCCACGTTGTACGCAATTCCAGGAATTCTATGAACCTCAGCTTTCCCTAATAATTCAAATTTGCTGCCTTCTTCTAAGATATCTAATATCTGACATAAAATTTATACTATAAGTGAATAAATGATTGAATTAATATTAAAAAAGATGAATGAATGAATGAATGGAATGAATGACTGAATGAAAATGAATTTTACAAGTCAACGTCGCGGAGTAACAAACTGCTCAATAATATGTAGGTATACTTTTGGAATGTAAGCCGTTACACATTACAATATATTAATGCATTCATAACATTCAAGTTCTATTATGCCTACAACACAGGCAAAACATATCAACACTTTTAATTATGAATATTATAAAAAAGAGATAGGGTCTGCATCTACATGAACGATACTTAGCGAAACAACAACCGAGATCTGTAAATCCAGTCTCTATGGAGACAGAGAGAGAAAACGATGCATGGCAACAATAGCAATGCCGTTGCTGTGTTACATGCCTTTCCGATTACGACGTCAACATGTTTGGTCGGCTCAGAGTTGCGCTCCACCAAATAATGAACAACTCAACGGTGAGACGCTCATTAAGACCCGAGAGAGTGCTAATACACGGAGTGAGGACTGTGGGCGTGGTGGGCTTGGCGGCGGGAGCCTACTACGCCTACAGATCCTATTACATGGACGGCGACTCTCGGACGGATGAAATTCTCCAGACCCCTGTCAGGAACATGTTTTTAAAGAGGAGCAAGAAGTTCTGCTCCATTAGAGAATTTCATCCGTATGACCCTTCGGAGGCCGAGATACAAACCCAAGACTATGAGGAGGAGGAGGAAACTACAACTAACGGCGAGGAACAACCGACCCCAAGACCACCTGAAGGCACCAAGAAACCGTCCTCGCCCCCTCCTCAACCACCCCAGCAGTGACGTTAAGGTATGTGCTTACGCATTCAACTTATATAATACTGGACTTCTGTCTCCATCTCATAGCAGTTCTGTACTCTGTTACTAGACCTGTGGCTCCCAGCTTTTTGAGTGTCACAGACATCAAAGTTTCATATTTCATTTTGACTGACCGCCTAAAATGTTTTGCATAATTTAGGCCCAAAAAACGTGTTCTACTCATATTTTTGCTTAATGTAGTGAAATAAGCATCCTTAATAAATCTGTAGCGAAATTAAATTTAAGTTTTAGCTTTTAAATATGAACTGAAATTGTATAGGTGAATACAAATGTAATGTATTTTACGTTGCATGACGTTTCCTGAGAAAAATGAAATTAGTTTTATATTTACCATAAGGTTTTTAATGTGATGGCTGTTATCACATTACAGCTATCGGTTCTAGGGTTCCTAACCCTCCCGTATTTCCCGGGATCTCCCGTATTTGCCCCTAATTTTTAACGGTTTCCCGGCTCCTGTATTTTTCTTCTCTTCGAGCATTTTACTCCCTTATTTTTGCACAATGTACGAATAAAAATCATTATTCTAAATATTTGATTTTGCCCTGAATGATGATTATTATAGATTTATTACTTTGTCATACAGAATAATAATTGTAATATTGAAAATTAATGTTTGAGGAGAAAAATTTGTTGACCACTGAGCTACGCCGAATTCAATCCACAGCACCGGTAAGCAAATTTTTCTCCTCAAACATTAGTTTTCAATATTACAGATATTATTCTATATGACAAATTAATAAATCTATAATATTCTCATAGCTAGCAGTGCATATGTCTGTACAAAATAGTCACTCAGCTGAGTACGTTCCTAGTACAGTATAATTGATTTAAATATACAGAAAAAAGAATGTAATTACAAACAAACAAGAAAAATAGAAATAAAATAATACAATCAATATAAAAAAGGAGATACAGTATTACTAACAAAATTTGAGACCGAATGAGCAGCGCTCGTGTTCGGTCGCAGTTCAGATATAATATTAATAGGACTATAAGAGAATAAAAAATAAAATAAAATAGGAAATAAAATTAAAATTACAGTTACAGAAATTATATAATACAATATTAATATAAGAGAAATGCAAAAATAAAAAAAATAATAAAAATAAATAAGTAAAATAAAATAGGAACTAAAATTTAAATTACAGCGGCAATGGAATTATATAATACTAGCCGTACCCGTGCGCTCCGCTGCACCTGTTAGAAATAAATATAAAGTAATTACATAATTAAAATAGAACGTTTGATCCAGGGAACAACTTTTACAACAGCGCAAGATAATCTGCTTCGCTCATTACCCAATTTTTTTTGCATTGCATTTATTGCATATATATTTTATGTATTTTAACACGATTCAATTGAGCATAGTTAAAATATGAATTATAAAATAATGGATTGCTAAGCTAACGTACTATTACTGCATACTAAATCAATACACTCTCGTTGTTCGTTAATTCTGTATGTATGTATTTATTTACACTGCAAGTGGGCAAGCACCCGGTGGCAGTGGTATATACAATATTAACAATACACAATAAAACGATAACCAATACACAATAAAATTTACAAATACACAATACAATTTTACAACACATATACAATTTTATACACAATACAATAAGAATACACAATACAATTTAACACAATAATAATAAAACATAAAATAAAATACCTAATTTTACAATACAACCTACATAATTATGTATAGGTCCTACATAAGTTTCAATAGTCCTTCACTTTACTCTCATCTCATTCCCTGTAGTGGCACTATGACGCATTTCACTGACACTTTAGCACACATTTCACTGACACTCTGTAACACATTTCACTGACACTATAGAACACATTTCACTGACGCTATAAATTATCACTGATCGGAACTGTTCACTGCACTGAAAAACCATACCTTCACTGACTCACCTCGCTTCACTGATACAACAGTTCAAATAAGTCAAATAATTACATCCTTATGCATACGTATAAACAGAACTACATTTAAACTAAATATTTCTAGTCTAAGGCCCTCTTACACGCTTTTTTTTAAATAATTTACAATTCAAACCAAGGAAGTAAACTCGTCAGCCTAGATAAATACATGTCACCTTAAAAAATTTAAATGTTGAATGTCACCTTAATTTTAATTTTCACTTTATATACAACTTTTTAAATTATTCTTGAATCCCCTTAAGGAAGGACAGCCCTCAAAGACCGCTGCAGGTAGGTTATTCCAATCATTTATAGTTCTCGAGATTAAAATGAGTGTACATAAATATTATTTTAAGAAATACAGAAAACGAATGTACAAAATAGCCTATCAAATTTTCTGTGCATAAGAAGCTATTTTAATCTTACCTGTCCTCGATTTACTCAGACGTTACTGTAATAACATTATAGCATTATGTCCATCTAGAGAAACTACACTTTCCAATGGCGAAATAATAATTAATTATACAAATCGGTTAATTTAGCTTCTGATATTACTTCATACAAACACAGAAACATTCTCTGTAGGCTATGTTTAAAAGCTTTCGATTGTTGATGTCCAAGGGCCCTGTTTCGATTGTTGTTGTCCAAGGCCCCTTATAGACGAAGTCATTTGTTCTTAATTCATTGCACCGTCTTAGATGGCGTTATTTTAATTTTAAAACTCATTTATCTCATGAAATATCAGTCCTATCAAAATTTTATAAAGAATAAAACTTATCGGAAATCATTTTTGAAGAAACGTTTGTTATGTAACATTTTTCACAAAAATCAATAATAAGCGAGATATTTCGATTTATTTAATTCAGGCCCCCTTATAACCCCCCTTTTAAATAAAGTATTTTGAATGCCATATAGCCTAAAATCTAAGTTACAACGAACTTAATTTATATTCCAATTTTCATATAAATCGGTTCAGCCATTATCGCGTGAAAAGGTAACAACCATACAGACAGACATACAAACAAAAATTAAAAAAATGCAATTTTCGGTTTCAGGGTGGTTAATTATATATGTTAGGACCAATTATTTTTGGAAAATCGAAAATTATCAGAAAAATTTCGGCTACAGATTTATTATTAGAATAGATAATATTAACATAAGAGAAGAATAATATCGCACGTGAAAAGTAGGACTATATATATATATATATATATATATATATATATATACACACACAAATATAATGGCAGTTGACATTGGACATATACGTTAACATATATGCCTAACATGGAGTCAGGCCATAAATGGAAACATTGAAGGAGGACAATTCGATCCGGTGCTGTGGATTGAATTCGGCGTAGCTCAGTGGTCAGAGCGCTTGGTACGTAGAACCAAGGACCCGGGTTCGATCCCCGGCGCCGGAGCAAATTTTTCTCCTCAAACATTAATTGTGAATGATGATTGTTTATATGATGAATTTCGTTGTTCAAGGGATGCATTAACAATATCAGTATTATAAATTTAGAAAACTGGCTAGTTTTGTTCTAAGCATACCAAGTAGTAATGCTCATACAAAGGGGGTGTTTTATCTCATGAACAGTAACACTGTATAACAAATTTTTACTTTTTTGTCTTGCTCCGAAATAAAAATAGGTAAATATTACTAATATCTGTACCCTAAATGTGAATTTAAAATTGAAATTGTCCCATCACGTACCATTTTCAGGGGAAAGTGAATTGAATTATTTTTGAAAAAACTTTTTTTTTTTTTTAATTTTTCACTGCTACTGATAAAACTACAACACAATAGAGATTGAAAATGCCTCGTGATACTTGAAAAATATGTACTGGATACAAAAATGATGTTACATAGTTTAAAACACAAAAAACACAACAACAATAAAAATATTACATACGTATAATGAGAAGAATCTCAGAATTTGAACTTAACGTTTGAAAGAATTTTCTGGATGACTTCCGTTTATAACTAGAACTGGGACTGTCTTTTACAAGGAACCAACAATAGTCTGCAAACATGCTGGATGATGTTCTTCCTTTATATCGCCCTTCCATTTCAGATATGTCTTGATGAAATCTTTCCCCATGCTCGTTGCTTACCGCTCCAATGTTACGTGGACAGAAATCCAAATGAGAATTTAAAAGTGTATTTTGAGAGAAGTCTTACATCCCATTTTTTCATATGCACTTAACATGGTTTCCACAAGTTCGATATAGTTCGCTGTTCCTAGAATTTCCAAGGAAGTTTGAGCAAACATCTTTGAAAGCGCGCCATGCCATTTTTTCTATAATGGAAAGCTTTTTCTCAAACAAATAATCAGCCATAACTTTGTAAATTTCTGGACCGATGAAAATACCCTCTTTTAACCCTAGGATGCATGAGCTACTTTTCCTACACATTTACATAACATGGGTCCGTTGGACCCGTATGCTATTTAATGAGGAATTAGACATAAACTGGAATAATATTAATATATTATTTATTATAATTTTAATTTAGGAGTTTTAACTAAGTAACATGTGAATATACAAATATATATTATATTCATTTATTTCTACAAAAATATAATGTAGGTTCCTAAAGTTTTTTCTTTAGGCAAAGAAAATAATATATTTTTATAACTAAATAGGGAGTGAAAATAATTTATTGTTGCAACACAAACACATATATTTATTTATACAAGTTAATAATATAATGTATCCACGAGATAGAAGAAGAAGAAACAGTAAGGAATAACCACACAAGTATAGATATATCTTATCAGTCTTTACACTTACTACACACGACTGTACTATAGTAAAGTGAAGTAAATCCATGGCGCTATAGCCCATGAAGTGTGAAGACTGGTCAGCTGACTGCCGTCCTCACGTTCACATGCCGAAGCAGAGGTCGACGATCATCCAACCAGAATGGAGGTATCATGTGGTTAGCACAATGATCCTCCCAGCCTAACCGGATTTTCACTACCTATCGTGGCCACCGATCCCATACACAGACCGAAAATTTATCAGAAAATTTTTTCCCCCCTGAGGACCCGAACCAGCGCGCATTCCGTAATGCGAGTCCTAGGCAGGATGCCTTAGACCACGACGCCATGACGACTGTACAAACATTATTTGTACACATAGCAGATAGATTTGGTATTTATATCTGCCACTGTAGGACATAGGAAACATCTCCTGTTCTTGTTTTCATGGTTGCCACCATTGTTACTGCTACTTTGCACACTACTACCTAGGTTAGTGATGTACTTTTCCATGTCCACATAAATTGACTTACGCAGACAGGGATTGAACGATCTTCTAACAATGTATGGTTGGACCATTTTCACTGATATCTCTTTAATGAACAGTCTCCTCTGGTGTAAAAGTCCTTTTATGGTACATGGAGTGCTGGGTACAATACAGAATGAATGCACTTACGTCAAAAATGTTACGCCAAAGCTCCATGGGCCAGTGTTTGGTTTGCATTTTACAAGTATAATTGTGCACTTTCTGATCCATTACATCAACACCACCCTTAGTGCGACTGTAGAATTTTACAATCTCAGGTTTCCTTTTTTGGGTGATGTTCGTGAACAGCATTGTGATGGTACTTAGCAGAATAGCGCATTTGTTTTTCTTTGAGCAAAAACTAACTATTGCCATGTCCTTGTGAAAAATAAATACACTTTGGACACTGGTCGGTTTTGCATTGGATTTCATTCTTTTGCAATGTCTCTCTTGTTTTGTCCATGGTGATATTTCGGGCTGTACCAAGAACAAAGCGATTTAGAAACTTCACAATATTGAGAACCAAATCCTTCCGTGGCGGTTCTCCGGTTTTTTCCCACTCTGTATACACAATCCCGTGAATTGCAGAACCAGTTTCTTCTTCACACATCCACATTATTTTGATCTCGTATTTCGCTGGCTTCTTTGTCAAATATTGTACAAAACTACAACGGCCTCTAAACGACACCAGCTGTTCATCTATTGTGACATTTGGTTATGGGACCATTACTTTTCTGCACTGTTCCGTAAATATTTGCCACACGTAAGAAATAAGAACAAGTTTATCTGTTTGTAATCTAAACTTCCGTGTTCTCATACCATCGAACCTTAAAAATCTTCTCATACTTCAAAATGATTCACAGACATTGTAGCTCTATATCAGTGGTCTTCAGCACTCGCTGAAATGGGTAAAGGGTAAGCGGAGCAACGTTTTGTGCCCCGTCATGCAGCAGGAAGAGGTAGAGAGCATACCCACCAGCAGCTGTGAATACATCATAGTGCAGTGTCTCCTCCGCGGGTAAGGGACGCTAGCCTAAGGGTGCAATGTGCTGATGACCACTGCTGTGTATAATAGATTGAAAAATGTACCAAGAAAAAGTTCTTTTATTGGAATATCCCAAGATTTGTCTGCTCTCATGTGCAACAAAATTCCAAAAAAGCAATCATTACATATATTGATATTTCTTTCCATTTTATTTCCTTCAGTAAGTAAAACCTTTTTGCTTCTAAGTTGATATATCTCACAGTTTCATCCGAAATACTCTGTGAGATAAATAAATCCCAGGCACATCTGAGAGTAGCAGTTCTTATACCCCTTGAAGGACCTGATGCAAATCTTACACTGTTGTGGACAGGAGGTTTACTCTGAGCAGGAGTTTCTGTCCTCCATGTCATCCTACTAATGTGTTTTGATTGTCGACCTGGTGTGAAATAGACATTCAACTTTCATCTTCATTCTCACACCATCACTATCCAGTTCTGCAGAAGAAACTTCATCTTCATGCGGAGCATTGTCATCAATTGCAAGAGATATACAGTGAATAACAGAATTATTCGGACACTTAATATTCCAAATGTTTATGTGCATGTTACTAAACATGTTTGCAAAAACGCAGAAATTACGCTTGCGGTTAGGTCAAATAAACCAATTTGCATCATATGGACATAAAAAGAGCTTGCTAATGAAACGGTATGTTAACATATTTATATAAAAATAAAAAAATATACAACTTACTGCGAACAAAAATATTCGGACAGTCGTGTTAGTCCTATTCTGCACACCCCTGTTGATCACTTACATTACAAAGTAGGTGGAAGTACCGAGTTTCAATAATGTGCGAGAGTACTTAGTCTTAATTGTGCTATCGTTTCAGCAAGACGGAACACAAAATGGGGCGTAAAGGTAAGCAAACAACATTTAATCAGAGGCAGTTAGTGATATTCCATCACGAAAAAGGGAAAACCATTCGAAACATTGCAGATTTGATTCAGATGAAGAGAAGTACAGTGTCTGATATAATTCTCAGATATAAAAATGGGGACAGAATAGAGCTGAGAAAGCAAAAGGTCTCCGAAAAGTCCTCACAGACAGAGAAGAATCTCTTATTATCAGACAGATTAAAAAGAACCCTCGTATAAGTGCCCCGAAGTTAGCTTCTGAAAATGAATCGGCTACGGGTAAAAAAGTGAATGTCCAAACAATTAAGAGGGCAATACATAAACGGGGCTACAACGGAAGAATAGCACGAAAAAAGCCTTATGTTTGTGAAAGGAACAGAAGTAAACGACTTCAGTTTCCTAAGGAATATGAAAATAAAGGCGAAGATAGGTGGGAAAAGGCTCTTTTTTCTGATGAGAGCAAATTCAATGTTTTTGGCAGCGATGGTAGACAAATGGTCTGGAGAAAGCTTAAAGAGGAAATGAAAACCAAGAATTTGCGAGCTACTGTTAATCAAGGTGGAGAAAATGTGTTGATATGGGGGTGCATGTCAGCTTCTGGAGTTGGTGAATTGGTGTTCATCGAGGATCTCATGAAGAAGGAAGACTATCTACACCTCCTGCAACACAATTTAGTGAAAAGTGCAGAAAAGTTTGGAATTGAAAAGGAATTTATGTTTTACCAGAACAACGATCCCAAGCATAACTCCTATATTGTACAAGAATTTCTGCTCTACAAATGCCCTAAAGTGCTTCATCCTCCTCCACAATCGCCGGATTTGAATCCTATTGAACATTTATGGAAAGAACTTGACAGGAGGGTTGGATCAAGGCCTATTTCTTCTAAAGAAGAGCTAAAAGCAAGACTTCAAGAAGAATGGGTGAAAATTCCTATAGAAATAACAAAAAAATTAGTACATAGCGTGCCACGCCGACTGAAAGAGGTTATTAAACAGAAGGGTGGTTCTACAATGTATTAATAATAACGAGCTGGAATAGTATTCTTTGTTTTCAAAAAGTGTCCGAATATTTTTGTTAGTATTAGAAATCAAATGTTTTCCTTTATGTTTTAATAATTAGAAGAAAATTAAGTTAATTGGAATTGTTGTGTTGAAAATGTTTATATGAAATGGGATACTTTTAGGGAAAAAATAATTAAAGCTTATTTTTATATATTTATATGTAAATATATGTCATTGAATTGTTAGTTGACGGATGTCCGAATATTTTAGTTACTCACTGTATATTCCTCATCGTCGTCCGAAATTTCAATTTCCAGCTGCTGCATTCTTGCCAATTCATGAAAATATGCTCTTGTAGTTCATATGATTCTATTTAGAAGGCAGACGACAATAATTCTTACGGTAATAAAATAATTGAATGTAACGGGTCTATTGGACACATGTTATGTAAAAGTGTAGTATATATGAACACGAATAAAAACATATATAAAATAAAAGAATAAAATACGAAATGTGCTATAGGTGTATAAAGGAAGCAACAAGAGTAGCATACCTAGTGGGCAGAGTCACAACGTGAATTAGTTATTTAGATGATAATAATTATTAAATGGACCCATGTTATGCATCCTAGGGATTCCCTTCACTCAAACTGGTAAACGTTTCTTTTAATTACTGAAAACCACATCCTTGTTTGTTCATTGCGTAGACCTCACTTTGAACTGTTATGATATTTACTGAATAGAAGGGACCAATATGCATTATGGATTGAGCCCGAATTTATTTGATTTGGTAAATTTGGACTCAATCGATAATGCGTAACGTCCTGAGTGTTTTAAACCCACGTACGTATTAGATCTCGAGATATTTCAGTTGAAGTAAAAGGTGAACAGATTTTTCAATTGGAGGGTGCTTTAAAAAAAGAACCCTTGTCCAAAAGAATGAAAATTTGAAATATGAAGCATGTAGAGCGCGTATTATCATGGCCATCTACTGAGTTAGTTGTTAGAGGAAAAAAACATCACAGTCCTATGTTGTAGGAGTGGAAATTTTCAGTGTGAAAACAACCATTCCAGGATGATGGTAGCATTTACAAATATCCTATCATATCATCTTGAAACATTTATCCATCCACTTTTAAACTGTAGTAGACTGGCAGTATTGCTTTTTATGAACGCGACAGAATCCATCCAGAGAAAAATACTTTAGCATGTGAATTGTTGTATTATTATGGAGTCATCTTTAGGTGCAGAAGTAACCACATGGAAGACACGTAAGCAACTAAAGGAAAAGAAACAGGATATAATAGAAAAAGATAAAAGGAGAGGCATACTTCAGCCACAACAGATTATTTTTTCTTATAATAACCTTTGCCCATAGCTACTTACATTTATACATGTATTAACATGAGGCAATTTAAGTTACGATGAATTTCGTACTTGAAGTGTCAACAACACCTATGCCAGACAGTTTTTTGTTTCTCTTGAACATTTATGTTTTTGGACTATGGTTGTTGTTTTTTCAATAAATATTTTAATAAGTAGATTATATTGAATGGCTGCATCTACCTAATTAGTGTTACTTACCTCACTTTAAACGAATGATTTAATGACTTGAATTTAATACAGATTGTCATTTCTTTCCTTCACAGAACCGGCTACGACAAAAACCCGAATTAGACGAATTTCGTAAGTTGCATCCACCTAATTAATGTTACTTGCCTGACTTTAACCGAGTGATTTAATGACTTGAATTTAATACAGATTGTCATTTATTTCCTTCACAGACCCAGATATGACTAAAAAAAAAAACACCCAACTTAGACGAATTTGGTAAGTTGCATCCACCTAATTAATGTTACTTACCTGACTTTAACCGAGTGATTTAATGACTTGAATTTAATACAGATTATCATTTATTTTCTTCACAGACCCAGATATGACAAAAAAAAAACACACCCAACTTAGACGAATTTGGTAAGTTGCATCCACCTAATTAATGTTACTTACCTGACTTTAACCGAATGATTTAATGACTTGAATTTAATACAGACTGTCATTTATTTTCTTCACAGAACCAGATACGACTGAAAAAAAACCCAACTTAGACGAATAACCAGATACGACTGAAAAAAAAAAAACCCAACTTAGACGAATGCGGTAAGTTCACATTTACCAATATTTATTTACTTATTTCCGGTGGCACATCCAGAAATATGGGGTTTGGGAAGGCATTTATAATCATTGTCACAGAGCAATATTAAAGCGGTATAACTGGATGTGGATGTATCGAAAAGAACAGACAGCGTCACTGATTGTGATTGGCTGTTGGCAATAGTTAGGACGAGTAGACACGCTCCAAATAAAATTTACAGAACTTCGAACATTATCCATAGTTTGAGCTTTTTAAAATAAAATAGGCTATGTTGTAAAAACCTGTTTAAAATGAAAATGGCGATTTTTTTCATATTTTTATAACTTAATTTTTATTTTATTTCATTATAAACAATGTTATTGAATTGCTCATGGTTGTATGTATTGTATTCTAATATTTAATTTTCAGTAACTAACTGAAATTATTTCAAATTTATATTATAGTACATCGACAGTCATTGCTTGTAAATGTGTTTTCCTTACTTACAAATAGCTTTTAAGGAACTCGGAGGTTCATTGCAGCCCTCACATAAGCCCGCCATCGGTCCCTATCCTGTGCAAGATTAATCCAGTCTCTGTCATCATATCCCACCTCCCTCAAATCAATTTTAATATTAACCTCCCATCTACGTCTCGGCCTCCCCAAAGGTATTTTTCCTTCCGGCCTCCCAATTAACACTCTAAATGTATTTCTGGATTCGCCCATACGTACTACATGCCTGCCCATCTCAAACGTCTGGATTTAATATTCCTAATTACTGTATGTCAGGTGAAGAATTCAATGCGTGTAGTTCTGCGTTGTGTAAGTTCATGTATTCTCCGGTAACTTCATCCCTTTTAGCCCAAATATTTTCCTAAGAACCTTATTCTCAAACACCCTTAATCTCTGTTCCTCTCTCAAAGTGTGAGTCCAAGTGTCAGAACCACACAGAACAACCGGTAATATAATTATTTTATAAATTCTAATTTTAAGATTTTTTGATAGCAGACTAATGACAAAAGCTTCTCAAACGAATAATAACAGGCATTTCCCATATTTATTCTGAGTTTAATTTCCTCCCGAGTGTCATTTATATTTGTTACTGTTGCTCCAAGATATTTGAAATTTTCTACATCTTCGAAGGATAAATATCCAATTTTTATATTTTCATTTCTTACAATGTTCTGGTCACGAGACATAATCATATACTTAGTCTTTTCGGGATTTACTTCCAAACGTATCGCTTTACTTGCTTGAAGTAAAATATTTCCGTGCTTTCCCTAATCGTTCTTGGATTTTCTCCTAACATATTCACGTCATTCGCATATACAAGAAGCTGATGTAACCCGTTCAATTCCAATCCCTGTCTGTTATCCTGAACTTACCTAATGACATATTCTAGAGCAAAGTTAAAAAAAAGGTGACAGTGCATCTCCTTATTTTAGCCCGCAGTGAATTGGAAAAGAATCAGACAGAAGCTGGCCTATACGTACTCTGCTGTAAGTTTGACTGAGATACATTTTAATTAATCGACTAGTTTCTTGGGAATACCGAATTCGATAAGAATGTTATATAAATTTCTCTCTTAACCGAGTCATATGGCTTTTTGAAATCTATGAATAATTAATGTACTATACCGTTATGCTCCTATTTTTTTCCAATATCTGTCGAATAGGAAAAATCTTTTCAACAGTCGATCTATTAGGTACGCCTAAAACCGCACTGATGATCCCCAATAATTTCATCTACATATGGATTTAATCTTCTCAAAAGAATACAGGACAAAATTTTGTAGGGTGTCAACAAAAGTGATATCCCTCGAAAGTTACTACAGTTAATCTTGTTCCCCTTCTTAAAAATAGGTATAATTATGGACTGCTCCCATTGTTCTGGTACAATTTTCTTTTCCCAAATAGCAAGTACAAGCTTATAAATTCGTTAGATAATGCGCTTTCACCCTCTTGTATTAATTCTGTTGGAATTTGATCGATACCTGGAGACTTGTAATTTTTAAGATTTTCTTTCGCAATTTCGACTTCAGAAAGTGTGGGTTCGGTATAAATGGCTCAGCAGTTTGTATTTGAATTTCGTCCCGATCATTTCTATTTGGCCTACGTGTTTTCCACAATGTCAACATTAAGAACTTTGTCTTGTAATGGAAGAGAGGCAAATTTCAATTTACTGTATAGCCTATGTTACCTTGTAGTGTCGTCAGTAACATAGCTAAAGTTCATTAATTTTGGTGTACGTTTTTAACAAAATGGAGCAGGACTTTGAACCACCCTATGTTTTTTTTAAATAGGATGATTGTTTTATATTTTTACATTTTTCGTAAGTCTATAATCAATATACATAAATTGTTTATATTCCAAATGCAAAGTTCTTATTTAGGTCTACCATTCTCCATTTGTTTTCAGCGGCACACCCAGAAATGTGGTTTGGGTTAGGGAAACTTCATAATCAGTGTCACAGAGGCAAATGAAAGTTGTAGAAATGAATCCTTAAGGAAAAGCGTTGATGGTTAGACAAGTACAGACAGCGTCACTGAATGTAATTGGCTGGTGGGAATGGAGAAGCTCGAAATAAGTCACAGAACATCGAACATTATGGAAAGTTCTAGCTCTTAAAATAAATACGTTGTAGAAGTTTATCCACATAGTAACCTATATAAAATTTAATGTAAAAAAGCACACGTTTCAAAATATTAAAAACCCTTCTACTTCTACCTTCCTTTCTCGTTGAGTTATAATTAACCACCCTGAAACCGAAAATCGCTTTTTTGAAATTTTTGTTTGTATGTCTGTCTGTCTGTCTGTCTGTCTGTCTGTCTGTTACCTTTTCACGCGATAATGGCTGAACGGATTTCGATGAAAATTGGAATAAAAATTAAGTCCATTGTAACTTAGATTTTAGGCTATATGGCATTCAAAATACATTATTTAAAAGGGGGGTTATAAGGGGGCCTGAATTAAATGAATCGAAATATCTCACTTATTATTGATTTTTGTGAAAAATGTTACAATAACAAAAGTTTCTTTAAAAATAATTTGCGATAAGTTTTATTCCTTGAAAAATTTTGATAGGACTGATATTTAATGAGATAAATGAGTTTTAAAATTAAAATAACTGCCATCAAATGCCGCGTAATGAATTAAAAAAACAAATGACTTCGTCTATAAAGAGCCTTGGACAGCAACAATCGAAAGCTAAGAAAGATAGCCTACAGATAATGTTTGTATGAAGTAATATCGGAAGCTGAATTAACCGATTTGTATAATTAATTATTATTTCACCATTGGAAAGTGTAGTTTCTCTAGATGGACATAATGCTATAATGTTATTACAGTAACTTCTGATATAATATAATATAATATAATATAATATAATATAATATAATATAATATAATATAATATAATATAATATAATATAATATAATATAATATAATATAATATAATATAATATAATATAATATAATATAATATAATATAATATAATATAATATAATATATAATATAATATAATATATAATATAATATAATATATAATATAATATAATATAATATAATATAATATAATATAATATAATATAATATAATATAATATAATATAATATAATATAATTTAATTTAAGTTATTTGAAGGGTTCACAAGCATAGTGGGCCAAGCGACATTTACTGAATACGTAGAAAACAAGGGTTAAAATTAAGTTATTTCCATTATTCAATGGAAACCTATAACAAGTAAAATAAAATATACACATTAAATGTAAATGATGTCAATCTTCATTAAACTATGGTTGCATGTAATAAAAATTAAGAAACAGGTTAAAGGAATTGTCATTGCACCAAATGAGTGTGTCTGGACTAAAATTATCGCATTTTAATTATTTGGATGCAATTTAAATTAAGTAACATATTAAACGATTTATCCTTCTATCAAACACGAATGTTCCCTTGATCAAATGTCTTATTTTAATTATGTAATTACGTACTTTATATTTATTTCTAACGGGTGCAGCGGAGCGCAAGGGTACGGCTAGTAATAAATATTTCCGTGAATATCCCAAAAACCAAGAATAGATACCAGAATAATAAATTCAAAGTTGTCTATAAATACACAAATATAAAGTAAAGCAGCACTAAAAAAAAGTTTCAAAAAATTGGTGGTGGTGGTGGTGGTGGTGGTGGTAGCGACGGCGACGACGAAAACTACGTTAATAACTACCACCCGTACTACTGAAATCCCGGACAGGGCAATTTTTGTCTTAGAAATTCGCCACTGGTTGTACTGCGATATCTCATGTGGGCATAAATGGTATTTGAGTCGTGATGGTCGTCCAGCACCAAGTCGACAAACGACTCAAAATGAAAAAATGCCGCACTGATGATAAGATATCGATGAAAGTACAAAAGACTTCCGTCTATATTTTATAGAGTTACGAAATTTTTGTATTATCGTTAGTCACAACTTTACACACCGGGACTCGATTTCAAATTTATACAAGTGTATCTTCTACGTCAATATATGACCATTACTTCCCTAATAGAACAAACTCCACTCTTTTAGATGTGTTTTATAGAATGAAAGATTGGTTAAATAATAAATTGTCCTAACATGATTCGAGAATTATTTTGAACTAGTTTGTTGACAATCGAGAAAATCTGAACTAGATTAAAGATCGAAATACATATATTTATCAAGAGAGCAAAATTTCCAATCCAATTAAAGTTATATTTTCAGTTTAAACTATACAAGATTGAGATATTTTTGGTTTTTACTGGCTAATTTCAGTATTTCTGGTAAGTCTAATTTCTCTGTTCTAACTTTTGCAACTGCAAAGACAGAGCTGTGAAAACAACAAAAATATAAATCTTGGATTTCGAGTCAGCAGGGACTGAGATGTTTCAAATCAAGTCTGCAAATACAAAGTTTTCAATTCGAGTTAGTGATGAATGTTTGAATACAATTTCAGCCAGCGGCGCAACACATGCGACAAACAGAGGCAAGCCAGTTTTGAGAAGCGGCAGCGGATTGATAATAGCGAAGAAAAGCAGACGAATTAATAGCGAAGAAAAGCAGACGGATTAACAGTGAAGAAAAGCAGACAGATTAACAGTGAAGAAAAGCAGACAGATTAACAGTGAAGAAAAGCAGACAGATTAACAGTGAAGAAAAGCAGACAGATTAACAGTGAAGAAAAGCAGACAGATTAACAGTGAAGAAAAGCAGACAGATTAACAGTGAAGAAAAGCAGACAGATTAACAGTGAAGAAAAGCAGACAGATTAGCAGTGAAGAAAAGCAGACAGATTAACAGTGAAGAAAAGCAGGCAGATTAACAGTGAAGAAAAGCAGACAGATTAACAGTGAAGAAAAGCAGACAGATTAACAGTGAAGAAAAGCAGACAGATTAACAGTGAAGAAAAGCAGACAGATTAACAGTGAAGAAAAGCAGACAGATTAACAGTGAAGAAAAGCAGACAGATTAACAGTGAAGAAAAGCAGACAGATTAACAGTGAAGAAAAGCAGACAGATTAGCAGTGAAGAAAAGCAGACAGATTAGCAGTGAAGAAAAGCAGACAGATTAACAGTGAAGAAAAGCAGACAGATTAACAGTGAAGAAAAGCAGACAGATTAACAGTGAAGAAAAGCAGACAGACTAACAGTGAAGAAAAGCAGACGGATTAACAGTGAAGAAAAGCAGACAGATTAACAGTGAAGAAAAGCAGACAGATTAACAGTGAAGAAAAGCAGACAGATTAACAGTGAAGAAAAGCAGACAGATTAACAGTGAACAAAAGCAGACAGATTAACAGTGAAGAAAAGCAGACAGATTAACAGTGAAGAAAAGCAGACGGATTAACAGTGAAGAAAAGCAGACAGATTAACAGTGAAGAAAAGCAGACAGATTAACAGTGAAGAAAAGCAGACAGATTAACAGTGAAGAAAAGCAGACAGATTAACAGTGAAGAAAAGCAGACAGATTAACAGTGAAGAAAAGCAGACAGATTAACAGTGAAGAAAAGCAGACAGGTTAACAGTGAAGAAAAGCAGACAGATTAACAGTGAAGAAAAGCAGACAGATTAACAGTGAAGAAAAGCAGACAGATTAACAGTGAAGAAAAGCAGACAGATTAACAGTGAAGAAAAGCAGACAGATTAGCAGTGAAGAAAAGCAGACAGATTAACAGTGAAGAAAAGCAGACAGATTAACAGTGAAGAAAAGCAGACAGATTAACAGTGAAGAAAAGCAGACAGATTAACAGTGAAGAAAAGCAGACAGATTAACAGTGAAGAAAAGCAGACAGATTAACAGTGAAGAAAAGCAGACAGATTAACAGTGAAGAAAAGCAGACAGATTAGCAGTGAAGAAAAGCAGACAGATTAGCAGTGAAGAAAAGCAGACAGATTAGCAGTGAAGAAAAGCAGACAGATTAGCAGTGAAGAAAAGCAGATTAACAGTGAAGAAAAGCAGACAGATTAACAGTGAAGAAAAGCAGACAGATTAACAGTGAAGAAAAGCAGACAGATTAACAGTGAAGAAAAGCAGACAGATTAACAGTGAAGAAAAGCAGACAGATTAACAGTGAAGAAAAGCAGACAGATTAACAGTGAAGAAAAGCAGACAGATTAACAGTGAAGAAAAGCAGACAGATTAACAGTGAAGAAAAGCAGACAGATTAACAGTGAAGAAAAGCAGACAGATTAACAGTGAAGAAAAGCAGACAGATTAACAGTGAAGAAAAGCAGACAGATTAACAGTGAAGAAAAGCAGACAGATTAACAGTGAAGAAAAGCAGACAGATTAACAGTGAAGAAAAGCAGACAGATTAACAGTGAAGAAAAGCAGACAGATTAACAGTGAAGAAAAGCAGACAGATTAACAGTGAAGAAAAGCAGACAGATTAACAGTGAAGAAAAGCAGACAGATTAACAGTGAAGAAAAGCAGACAGATTAACAGTGAAGAAAAGCAGACAGATTAGCAGTGAAGAAAAGCAGACAGATTAACAGTGAAGAAAAGCAGACAGATTAACAGTGAAGAAAAGCAGACAGATTAACAGTGAAGAAAAGCAGACAGATTAACAGTGAAGAAAAGCAGACAGATTAACAGTGAAGAAAAGCAGACAGATTAACAGTGAAGAAAAGGAGACAGATTAACAGTGAAGAAAAGCAGACAGATTAACAGTGAAGAAAAGCAGACAGATTAACAGTGAAGAAAAGCAGACAGATTAACAGTGAAGAAAAGCAGACAGATTAACAGTGAAGTAAAGCAGACAGATTAACAGTGAAGAAAAGCAGACAGATTAACAGTGAAGAAAAGCAGACAGATTAGCAGTGAAGAAAAGCAGACAGATTAACAGTGAAGAAAAGCAGACAGATTAACAGTGAAGAAAAGCAGACAGATTAACAGTGAAGAAAAGCAGACAGATTAACAGTGAAGAAAAGCAGACAGATTAACAGTGAAGAAAAGCAGACAGATTAACAGTGAAGAAAAGCAGACAGATTAACAGTGAAGAAAAGCAGACAGATTAACAGTGAAGAAAAGCAGACAGGTTAACAGTGAAGAAAAGCAGACAGATTAACAGTGAAGAAAAGCAGACAGGTTAACAGTGAAGAAAAGCAGACAGGTTAACAGTGAAGAAAAGCAGACAGGTTAAGAGTGAAGAAAAGCAGACAGGTTAACAGTGAAGAAAAGCAGACAGGTTAATAGTGAAGAAAAGCAGACAGGTTAATAGTGAAGAAAAGCAGACAGGTTAATAGTGAAGAAAAGCAGACAGATTAATAGTGAAGAAAAGCAGACAGATTAATAGTGAAGAAAAGCAGACAGATTAATAGTGAAGAAAAGCAGACAGATTAATAGTGAAGAAAAGCAGACAGATTAATAGTGAAGAAAAGCAGACAGGTTAATAGTGAAGAAAAGCAGACAGATTAATAGTGAAGAAAAGCAGAGAGGTTAATAGTGAAGAAAAGCAGACAGGTTAATAGTGAAGAAAAGCAGACAGGTTAATAGTGAAGAAAAGCAGACAGATTAATAGTGAAGAAAAGCAGACAGTTTAATAGTGAAGAAAAGCAGACAGATTAATAGTGAAGAAAAGCAGACAGATTAATAGTGAAGAAAAGCAGACAGATTAATAGTGAAGTAAAGCAGACAGGTTAATAGTGAAGAAAAGCAGACAGGTTAATAGTGAAGTAAAGCAGACAGGTTAATAGTGAAGAAATGCACACAGATTAATAGTGAAGAAAAGCAGACAGTTTAATAGCGAAGAAAAGCAGACAGATTAATAGCGAAGAAAAGCAGACAGATTAATAGTGAATAAAAGCAGACAGATTAAGAGTGAAGAAAAGCAGACAGATTAATAGTGAAGAAAAGCAGACAGATTAATAGTGAAGAAAAGCAGACAGATTAATAGTGAAGAAAAGCAGACAGATTAAGAGTGAAGAAAAGCAGACAGATTAATAGTGAAGAAAAGAAGACAGATTAGTAGTGAAGAAAAGCAGACAGATTAATAGTGAAGAAAAGCAGACAGATTAATTGTGAAGAAAAGCAGACAGATTAATAGTGAAGAAAAGCAGACAGATTAATAGTGAAGAAAAGCAGACAGATTAATAGTGAAGAAAAGCAGACAGATTAATAGTGAAGAAAAGCAGACAGATTAATAGTGAAGAAAAGCAGACAGATTAATAGTGAAGAAAAGCTGACAGATTAATAGTGAAGAAGAGCAGACAGATTAATAATGAAGAAAAGCAGACAGATTAATAGTGAAGAAGAGCAGACAGTTTAATTGTGAAGAAGAGCAGGCAGATTAAGAGTGAAGAAGAGCAGACAGATTAATTGTGAAGAAGAGCAGACAGATTAATGGTGAAGAAGAGCAGACAGATTAATAGTGAAGAAGAGCAGACAGATTAATAGTGAAGAAGAGCAGACAGATTAATAGTGAAGAAAAGCAGACAGATTAATAGTGAAGAAGAGCAGACAGATTAATAGTGAAGAAAAGCAGACAGATTAATAGTGAAGAAGAGCAGACAGATTAACAGTGAAGAAGAGCAGACAGATTAATAGTGAAGAAGAGCAGACAGATTAATAGTGAAGAAGAGCAGAGAGATTAATAGTGAAGAAGAGCAGACAGATTAACAGTGAAGAAGAGCAGACAGATTAATAGTGAAGAAGAGCAGACAGATTAACAGTGAAGAAGAGCAGACAGATTAATAGTGAAGAAGAGCAGACAGATTAACAGTGAAGAAGAGCAGACAGATTAATAGTGAAGAAAAGCAGACAGGTTAATAGTGAAGAAAAGCAGACAGATTAATAGTGAAGAAAAGCAGACAGGTTGATAGTGAAGAAAAGCAGACAGATTAATAGTGAAGAAAAGCAGACAGATTAATAGTGAAGAAAAGCAGACAGATTAATAGTGAAGAAAAGCAGACAGATTAATAGTGAAGAAAAGCAGACAGATTAATAGTGAAGAGAAGCGGACAGATTAATAGTGAAGAAAAGCAGACAGATTAATAGTGAAGAAAAGCAAACAGATTAATAGTGAAGTAAAAGCTCACAGATTAATAGTGAAGAAAAGCAAACAGATTAATAGTGAAGAAAAGCAAAAAGATTAATAGTGAAGAAAAGCAAACAGATTAATAATGAAGAAAAGCAAACAGATTAATAATGAAGAAAAGCAGACAGATTAATAGTGAAGAAAAGCAAACAGATTAATAGTGAAGAAAAGCAAACAAATTAATAGTGAAGAAAAGCAAACAGATTAATAGTGAAGAAAAGGAAAGTTGTGAGGAGGCAGCGGAACAATTGTGAGGGGGCAGCGAAACAATTGTTAGGAAGCAGCGAAACAATTGTGATAAGGGGGCAGCGAAACAATTGTGATAAGGGGGCTGCGGAACAATTGTGACGAGGAGACAGCGGAAAAATTGTGACAAGGGGGCAGCGGAACAATTGTGACGTGGAGCAGCGGAACGAGTGTGACAAGGAGGCAGCGGAACAATTGAGAGAAAGAGGCGGCGGAACAGTTGTGAGAGGAGGCAAAGTCGTGAGAAGCAGGAAGGTTTGAATCGTAACGAGAAGCGGAGTAACAAGCGCATTAAATTAACTAGTAGCTAGCAAAATAGATGTTCGTTGTCAACTTATGTAATATGGAATGCTGAACTAAATTGCAGTCATCTGTATCAAGTACTCTAATTATTTTACATAATAAATTAGTGTTGTGTTGAAAGCTGCTTCTTGTTCCTCAATTTGAGCTCGAGTTAGAATTAGACAGCTGAAGGTCTTCTTTGACTTGGACACATCAGACATTCTTCAATCTATACTATAAATCTGTAGCATTAATTTTTCTGGTAATTTTCCCTTTTTGAAAAATAATTGGTTCTAACTTGTGTAATTATTCACCCTGAAACCGAAAATCGCTCTTTTGACATTTTTGTTTGTATGTGTGTCTGTCTCTGTCTGTTACCTTTTCACGCGATAATTGCTTAACCGATTTATATGAAAATTGGAATATACGTGGTACAGTCATTAAGTTCTAAGTTTTTCACACCTGGAGGGTAGGCTCCCACAAGAATCTGGATGTATCACAAGATGCCGCATAACACGGCATACATTTAAACCAAGAGGAGTAGAAATAGAATTCTACTCCTCTTGTTCTTTATGTTGTACTTGGAACTTCGTTGGATGAAGTTGGTACTTGAAACTCTCACGTGGTTGGAGGGGGGCGCATGGAAATTGAAATCCTTGCGGTGGCGCGAACTTTAATATCAACATTTGTAAGACTGGCCAATTATCTGTAATGTTATAGTAAGTATTTAATAATCTGTAATATTCATTCCCGCTTTATGGTTTATTTCACCATTAGTTGACTAATTCTGTTTTATAAACATTCTACAAAGTCATAAAGTACGCATACTATTATTAATTCATTGATCAGCTGATTCTATACAAAGGTTAAAGTCATAAATGGTAATGAGTGGTTTAGTTACAATGTCTGTTATGTCGTTTGTTGAGGTTAAGTCTGACAAGCACAAGTTTTTGTGCTATCTTCTCTGTTATCAAAGAACGACAAAAATGTTGTAGCATTATTTGTTGGAAACTACCCATATAAGTACTGATTTGGAGAGCGAGGTTTAATGCGAAGTTTAAATCACACTTTGGTAAAGATGCGATTACAACATTTTACTAACCCACTGCGGGGTTTCCAGGTTTCAGTACTGCCAATATATATCTTTTTTATTTATGAAATTGTAATATTTATTATTATTATTATTATTATTATTATTATTATTATTATTATTATTATAACTGTGCATTAAGAAAAGTAAAAATAAAAATTAATTATTTGTTTTTTTTTTATTATGTAATAGAGAGAACAGAAATTACATACCATATGTTTTAAATGTTATGTATTTTTTTTAGTTGGCTACCATGTCTTTATAACTTTATGTACGAAAACCAACGAGTTAGAAAGAGAAAGATATAGAGTGGTCATTGCGCCGCCATGTTTGAAGAAAATTGAACGACCGTCGGTAATGAACTTATGCGCCCAAAACAAAGTGGGCGTGGTGATAACTGACATTAGAATCGTCAGCTGTCTTAATTTCGTTTGCATAAATCAGTTAAACTGAAGTGGAAAAACCTAGTATTTCGTCAAATACGTGCTAGGAACTTAATCTAAACTTATGTACGCTAAATTTAAAACACTTGAGCTATTCCTAGAAGGAATGCTTAAAAGAATAACCTAAGCAAAATTGTCATGTAGTATGACAAGAAGTCCTAGCAAATATACTGAAGAAAATGTTAATATTCCTAGGTTCTTTTAAGTGCGACCTGCAAGATTGCCTATAAAATGAATGAGTATGATTCGGATGATTTTATTAAATTGTTTTACCAGTCTCTACACGTTGCAAAACTATTTACTATACCATAAGATATAGAATGAAAGTAGGCCCTGTCTGTAGTAAACAACCTTTACCTCCAAGCTTGTAACGTGGGTGAAACATGACAAAACACGCTTTCAGTTTTTTTGTTACAGTAAAGTATAATTATTATCGAAATGTGAACGTGAGGCCAACAGCCGGCTGGTCTGTCTGAGCCTTTCAAGGGCTGTGGCACCACAGATAATTATTAGTGTATAATTGAGCACCCACGTACAATAATGGGGTAAGTAGTTACGAAATATATTCATACTTACCCCATTATTGCACGTGGGTGCTCAATTATGTTCTTTCATGTCCTTCCAGTCAAAATACTAACAACAATACGACCTACCCCAGAGTTTTGCGTTATTTTGGATGCGAGTGTCGAAATACAATTTTAATATTTTATTGCTATTACTAGGTTTGAAATGGAATTGTAGCGGTTTTATCCGTATTTAGTTTAACTTTATTACTAGTGAACCATTTATTTGATTAATCATTTGTCTTCGAAATAGGCCTACTTCTTATAAGCTACAGCTCATCGTCTTCTTGTATAAGCAGTAAGGACAGAAGGAGCAGAAATAAAGGATGCCGGTGTCGAAATACAGTTTTAATATTGTATTGCTATTTGTTTTTCACTGGGTCTGAAACGGAATTGTATTGGTTTTATCCGTATTTAGTTTAAGTACATTACCAGTGAACCATTTATTTTGTTTATGCCGGGCGTTGTTACACATTTATGCATGAAAAAAATGCTGCTAATTAACAAAACTATGGACTTAACTTCATAAAATTTACATGAAATATGATATATAAGTTGTCTTTTTCCTTTTGACATTGCAGTTATATGCAGCACACACAACAGGCATGTTTTTTCTTCGTTTTTTTGTACCTCTTACCTCCGTTATACAACATTGTAAGCAGACGAATTTTTACAAAGGTGGGCGCTTAGCTCAGATCTGCCGTGTTTCGCGGTGGCACCGCAAAGAGCGCTGTACAGGACAACTTGGCCACTCTATAGTCCTCTTTCTAACTCGTTGACGAAAACAAAGTGTTGTATTCTGTCCTTGTAGTCATCAGCTGTGTAATTACTAACATTAAGCTTTTGAGTTCTGTCCGCATGCACAGCAATTTTCCAAAATCGATTCGAATGTGCATTGCAGTGCCATCTATAGATAAGAATGTGTACTATGTCATGCCTATGAGTGCTCCAGTGTGAGCTGCATGGTGAAGAGGGAGGGTACTGTACCGTTCGTTTGAACGACTCAACGACTCCGACTCATCACCACTGGTGACTGTTATTTCGGAACTGTTATTTGGAACATAGTATTTTTTCGGAACCGGAACCGTCGGAACTGTTCCGGGAAAAGAACAACTTCGCCCATCACTATTACTAACTGAACTTCTCGGCCGCTTTCATTTGAGATTTTAAATTGCATTATTATTACTAAATTAAAATGAAAATCTGGACTACTGGAAATCATATTTAAAATCCATAATGTTATAACGTTACACAACAATCTAAATTTATTTATTATTTTTTTAAGATGTATTTTTCTCCTTTTCATAAAATAAAATATGCTACATCGTCTTCGCTTCCAGAAGCCGTTTCTATTTCGATGAATAGTTTTACTTTTTGATAAGAACAAAATCCATTAGGCCTACCATAAGTGTTTCAACTGACTTTATTATTATTATTATTATTATTATTATTATTATTGTTATTATTATTACTACTACTATTATTATTATTATTATTATTATTATTATTATTATTATTATTATTATTATTATTATTATTAATGCGCCTCTATCGTCTACACTACATCGTTTGCTAAGCGCTTTACGAGACATCCAATCATAAACCTCACATCTACAATCCATCAGAATCATTAAGATTCAAATGTGCAATATTATTGATGAGTTCGTCAATGAAATAAAGTCATAAGTAACCCATAAATACTACCAACTCGTGATACCAATACCAATATATGACATGTAAGTCTCCTGCAAAAATACGGGTAGACTACGTATATACTCCGCACCGTATCTTTATAAACTGAAGCACAAAAGTGGATCCGTAAAAAATTATTGCAAAGATGTACACAGTAGTAAATAAACAACTTACTAATTCACTTGGAAAACGTATTATATATCTTTCACGTGTTAAATTTTATGTTACCTTGTTAACACGTGAAAGATATATAATACGTTTTCCAAGTGATATAGTGTTAAAAGTTGTGTAATCAAGATGTATAATTAATTCAGTCTATTGTTATTATCGTCATTATTATTATTATTATTATTATTATTATTATTAATCATGATTATTAGATCCTGGTTCTTTACTTTGTTTCGAACTTTAAAAACATAATGATTATCGGTAACACTTAAATGTAACTTAGTAAACATAATATTAACTTAAGTGTTCGCATAGGCTTCCGTAGCTGGTGTACATGGTCTGTGGATAAGCTTCGGGGCTTCTACCGCGTTGTCTTGGTGTTGGTGGCTGACGTTTTGACCGCTGTGTTGTGGTCATCTTCAGAGCAGTTGGATAAGTAGATGGATGGATGGATGGATGGATGGATGGATGGATGGATGGATGGATGGATGGATGGATGGATGGGTGGATGGGTGGGTGGGTGGGTGGGTGGGTGGGTGGGTGGGTGGGTGGGTGGGTGGATGGGTGGATGGGTGGATGGGTGGGTGGGTGGGTGGATGGGTGGATGGGTGGATGGGTGGATGGGTGGGTGGGTGGGTGGGTGGGTGGGTGGGTGGGTGATGGATGGATGGATGGATGGATGGATGGATGGATGGATGGATGGATGGATGGATGGATGGATGGATGGATGGATGGATAGATAGATAGATAGATAGATAGATAGATAGATAGATAGATAGATAGATAGATAGATAGATAGATAGATATTTATTAGCCTTAGGAAATACAATGATTTCATGGCATCGTCAGAGTGAATACATAATAAATATGCGGTTACATACATGTTATTCCGACATACAAGATGTCTACAATAATATACAAATAATATACAATCAACACATTCAGTAATGAAGTCAATTCTCCACAGTTTTCTTCAGACCATTACTTGTACAAGGTTCTTGGTTTCCTTATCTTCTTGGGCAGTCTCACCCCAGACATGAATCAGATAGAAAAGAAGAGCAGTAAACACAAAAGGAGATACTAACTACTGTAAGCTAAATTTGGAGTGCTAAACTAAGATACTCATTGACAGTAAAAGGCATGTGGAAAAGTAAAATATGTTTCACTGACTTTTTAAATCTAGCATAGTTAAGGGCTTTAGTTTCAACAGGGAGTTTGTTGTTTGTTATATAGTCTGTGAGCTCGTATATATATAGTAGTACTTTTGGTGATAGATCGTAGGTTCTCCTTCTGGCATCTGATTGGTCCCCCCCCCTTCATCCGGACATCGGGCACGGTATCAAGGTCACTCTTTCGGACCTTATGAGGGCCAGTATTTAATATGAATACTCCCCTCCATACAGACCTCAACCGGATTGGACAAAGAAGGACCAATCAGATGCCAGAAGGAGAACCTACGACCTATCACCGAAAGTACTACTATATATATGTATATATATATATACGAGTATATATGCATACGAGCTCACAGACTATTTCCTTATCCAACTGCTCTGAAGATGACCACAACACAGCGGTCGAAACGTCAGCCACCAACACCAAGACAACGCGGTAGAAGCCCCGAAGCTTATCCACAGACCATAATATTAACTTACTTGTTCCTGAAGTGGCTCAACTCTCCCCATTTTATTTCCTGTGGACTCGGCAGTGTCTGTTGAACTTCTACACACGCTTTCTTCCACTGTATCGGGGGCTTCATCCTCAGATGAACTTTCGCTGCTATTGATGCCAACAGAAATGACAATTCTTTCCATTTCTTCGTCTATCAATTCATCTCTTTTCCAGCGTTCTTCGCAAATATATTTAATTTTTCTAACAGTTTTTTCAATTTATAAAGAGTAGTGGTTTGAGGGTGTCAGGAATCATTATTCTTCAATGTTGTCAATGAATCGGCACTCATATTTCTTCTTGCCATTTTGTATTTATAGACCTACGAATATATTATTTTTCACGCAACAAAATATAGACCTTAAATTCTGTCGCAGGTCTGTTCTACTTTACCAGATTGAATACTTCAGGTTTCCTCATATCGGCGTCAAAAATTACACCGTTGTTAGTAAGCCACTTTCGTTTACCACTTTTTAGTGAGTTACGTGTTGGAGGTCTGTTGTCTTGTTTATTATGATAAGGGGCATTATCCACAACTACAAAGCTCTCTTCTGTCAATCCTGGGATTAAGTGTGTGGTCGACCATTGTGCATAATTTTTAATTAGGTCTATTCACGTCATTGTGATAATCACTACAGTTTGATTCGGTCTTATATGCATAAGTATAGAAAATGCCCCCGGAATAAACCCCATATCACGACCTGCATAGAAGACAATGATTCTCTGCCCGCACTGTCATTAACATGAACACCAGACTCATTCAATTATTGCCAACATTTTTGACAGTATAATGATTATGAAACCACATTTCGTCAATGCAAATTACAGACTTTTGTTCATTTGTATCATTCTTACTTATGAAACGAAAGTTTAGCTGCAATATCTGTGCGCTCCAATAGTAGCTTTTGTTTATTTCTATAATATGAATTTGAATCCCATAGCTTTATGCCTTTAACAACTCTTCTATACTAACTTTCAACCTTATCTCGTTCTGACACCATTTATCATATGCAACTTTCGTAAAGTTGGTACCCATGCTTACTTCTTTACGATCACAATATCTAATATTTATGAATCTGATATCTAATACTAATACATTTATCCACGTCGTGTACGTCAATTTTATTTGCAGGAATTAGTCGAAATTTCTTCGGAGTTGTAATAATAGATAGATCCTTGTTTTTCAGCTAGCTTACCTTCTTTCCGTAGTATCTTACAAAGAGTGACTTTATTTACACCCAGCAATGCAGAAGCACGCTTAGTTGCATTGGATATTGGTATGGTTATACCAGTTTCCTTCTCTGAGTTACAAAAATCTCGCTTCACTATCACAGGATATTTGAACCAAACCCACCCCATGATATTGAAAATTTTCTTTTTCACTGCTACACGAAACGTAAAAAATATATACGTAACAAATATAAATAGACAATTTTAGGCTCTAAAACCTTACAAATCAGTGGCGGCTCCTGCGTATTTTATAAGAGGTGGAAAGAAGGTAACAGGACGAAATGACACCTTCTTGAATGAAACATACTACAAATTAGCCAAAATGCACACATGTAAGACCAGGTAGTGTTGGGGTTGGCCTTCTCTTCTGTATAGCAATAATCTGTTCTTGTAAACTGAGTTTCCTAAATTTTCCAAAATAGATAATATTTTCACTTCCATTCATTGTTGAATAATTGCACAAATTAACAATTACAAGGAAATTCACCTCGCAGCATTTTTCGAGCACACTACAGCATCACACGTGTTGGAAGAGACTATAGCTACTAACACGTAATCGGAACCGCGGAAATGGGAATGGGAAATAATCTGAGGAAAGCGAGAACACTGCACCCACCCACGTGGTCTGTGTTGCTACATGTACATTTTAAAAATTCAGTATCCATGCTTTTGAAGAATATCAGTTCTTGTAACGTCATACTATCATTATTGTTTAAAGTTGCCGGTGGCCAATTAATTCTTTATGTCAAAAATAATGTAGTTTGGAGTACTACTTTCAATTTCAAATATATTTGTACAAAACTGACAATTTGGCTGTTGCCCTGTCTAGTACACAATGAATGGAAGTGAATTTCAGGGGCCAAAAAGATCTGCGATTCTAACGTAGAACTACTTCCTCTTTGTTTTATATAAACCCGACTTTAACTTTCAAATATCCTTGAAAGTTTCAAACCATGGATAGTAGCTTATATAAAGTGCAATGAATAATATTTTTGATTTATAATTAAAAAAAAAAAGTTTATATGGTGTCTTTCATAGCGTTGCGTTAAAACTGTTTTTATTGTGCCTCCTCCTAGATGTGTTATAGTCTGGTTGAATGCAAGATCGTTAGATGGCAGCGATAGCGGCTTGCTGCACGACCAGTCGGTTTCTATTTCCCGCCCATGCGCTGATTCAGAGGAGGATCTCCTCCCTCCCCGTTAATTTACTCGCTTTAAAACTCTGCCTCTTTCTCTGGCCGCTAGTGCGCTGTTGTCTATGTGTGCTAACTGCAGTAAAGGAGGAATGGATTGACTTTCCTCCACACAAACAATCTCGCATCTTTCTCACAGTTTTCTAGCAGCACATGAGCGCGCATCGTTTAAAACTCGATCAACAGAGGTTTTCTTATAGTTGTGAACTTAAAAATTATCGAATCTTCCTTGAATTTCAAGGCATATATTTTATTTGGTATTTACTTTCAAAAGAAGAAAAAATTGAGGAGGACGTTCCTCCCTTCCCTCCCCCGAGGAACCGCTACTGTTACAAATAGGTCTCAATGGACAAAATAGACATTTTTAGGCGTAATAAAACCGCTTTCAAACGTTCATATCTTGTATAAAATGTGAAGATATTAAACTAGTTTTAGTTTATCTCTATAGAAATAAATAGACATTTAACCTAAAATTCGAGGTCTAATCATCAGCAACAGTTAAAAATAGGCTGAGGAGTATGAGTTTCCGACGCTGACATAGGAAGGGCCTGGAGTTTCGAGCCCTGGATAGTATCAGGTTACTAGTCGTGCGCGGATAGGACCTCGCGTTTATTATTTATTTATTTATTTCTTCTGGTGTAGTTAAGGCCATCAGGCCTTCTCTTCCACACCACCATAAATACAAATAGCCTACAATAACAGAAATAAAAAGGAAACAAACACTATAAACAAAGTAAAGTCAAACAAAAATATACACAGGTTGCAGTCACACAAACTTTAAATGAGTGATTAAATATAATTAGTTGTATCCTAACTAATTAACTAACATAAACAAGAAACTTGCGATTTTAATCTAGAGTAAAAAACACAAATCAACGCTTCTAGCATTACCTAAAAAGCATTAAATAAGACAAAATTTTCCAATTTAATTTTGAATTGTGATAAAGTCCGGCAGTCCCTGACGTCATTAGGCAATAGTTATTAGGGCTGAGGTAGGATGATTCACCTGTCAGTATCGGATTCACGAATGTCACCCAAGCCAAGCCAACCCAAGCCAGTTTTGTTCAGTGGAACACACTCTATAAAGTTTTCGACAGAATTCTGCGACAGTCTGCATAATACTGACATGTACTACAGCAAGATTCAATGCGGTAATTAGGTTATTATTGAAAAGAAGGCAGTTTACACACTTACCTGTTGTCGTGCCATCCCACGTGATACGGAAACCCCTGTACATGCCAGAACTGTCTGTCTTGAAACGGAGATATATCTGGTTGCTCAAAGAAGGAATAGAACGCGGAATAGTAGTGCCGCAGAATTTTCCAATCAGTGGTGCCAACTCCGTACCTCCATTCCTGGGTGCAGACACAGTACCAATTATAAACAAGCTCAAGCACAATATTAGTGACCACAATACACGGTCTTGTGCAATTTTAGATGAACCTCTCCCTCTCTGATCACAACGTTGCAATCTGTTCGCATCGTTCAGTGGCTTGAAATTAATAATTTATAAATTAAATTTACACGAAAACCGTCCATGTTATGGAAATACACCAGAGAAATAAATTATTCTTTATTGGATTTGCTGTCGATACGGACAAAAATTCACTATTCTACTCGCAATAGTTACGAATAAGAGGGTGTTAAACTTTTTTCTTAAAAACTATGAAATTTCCACCAATATGGAATTGAGGACCGTTTTTGCAGAACTTGCTAACTGAAAAAAAAAAAAAACTAAATTTTGCAGGAGAGTCAAAACACTGTAGTAAGCAAAATTTTGCTGTAAGTCTCACATAGCAGAAAGTAAGTTTTGAAAAAACGATCACACTTTGACACACTACAATGAAGAGAAATAATCAAATTTTACTAAGAAGCCTTTAACAACATATAGAGGCATGCCTTATGTTAACGAATCCATCAAAATCTCAATTTTGCAAATTTTGCAGTTAGCAAGTTTTGCAAAAACGGTCCTCAATTACACTTTTTTGTTAAATATAACATGAGCTATTCGCTCTAAAAATCTGCAGGGTTATTTCACTTCCATCCTGTTTATAAAAAACAATTAACAATAACTTCGATCAGAATCTTCCTTTTATTCTGGCACTTCTTCCACCTGAAAACGATTTCTTCCAGTTCAGTAACCTATGTAACTTCTATACGACCCATGGAAAACTTATTGCTTCCTTTACTAATGGTAGTAACTTTAAAAACTGTGCTTTTTCCCGCTAACACATAATTCTTGTACAACATGTCTGATAACAGACCTATTAAAATTGTCTATATCAGAGTGTACTATAATGTTCGAAGTGTTTTCTTTCCAAGACAGTTATGTTTACATTCTTTGCTTGTGTTTCCTATCTTATGTCGTGATTCATTGCGATATTTTTCTGTCTTTGAGTGTCTTGTTGAAAGGAAATGAAATAACACTGTTTCTAGATTTCTTATCACAAAGTTTGTCAAATGCATCTCCACCTCTTCTTTTCATTACATTTCCTATAGGCCTAATTTAAACCTCATAAACCTAAAAAGTCACAAGCCACATAATACAATTTAAAATTGGTTCTGTTTTGGCCTTCAGAGGGGCTGTTTGTTAAAATATATCTTTTTATGCCACGAGGCCTATTAGTTCTTGGTTGCAATGGCAATAAAAGTCAGTCGTTTAGCGAGAGCAGGAAAGGAGTTCGTGCTGCAATGGATACTGAATGAATGAATGAATGAATGAATGAATGAATGAATGAATGAATGAATGAATGAATTAATGAATTAATGAATTAATGAGTGGAGAGGGAAATGTGAAGAGAAACTTTAAAGGTACGTGAAAACACGTCCTTGCAAGGAAGTTGGGGTCTCTATTTATTTGTCTATGGTTGGGGCTGTGAAAAACTGAATATGGGTGAGCTCCAAGCCTCTTGGGCACTTGTCTCACTTCGGGTTTTGCTGCTCCACTGAAAGAGCTCTAGATAATTTTGAGGAGGAAAAGCCGAGAATTTCTGTGGATATATAGTCCAAGCTCACATAACCTAACAGTTTTGGTACGAATTCTTACCTCTCTGGTCATAAGATCTGAAATATCGAAGCTTGGTCTCCTTTGACGAGACTTTTCAGCTGACTGAGCTACAGATAAATATTTTCATTTTAACTTACCTTCACGTATTATTATTTTTATTATTATTATTATTATAAATTATTGTTAGTATTAATTATTGGTATTATTATTAAGTGTATTTTTAATTAACAAGTTTATTATTGTCATTATTGAGTGTAATTAGTTACCACTGCCACCGGGTATATACCCATTGCAGTGTGAATAAATACATACACATAGTACATACACACCCACTTGACATACCTGATCTCCAAAAAGTCATAGTAACAGCGATTCCCGCTCTCGAGTAAGAAGTCTGTGACGTTGAGTTTGATTTGCTGGCCTGTGGGGACTGATATTACCCACTTGCAGTCCTTGTTATTGGGATACACATTCGGATAGTTGGGAGACTGCAGCGCACCCTTCTGGCTGAAGTAGTTAGCTCCACACACTGCAACACACACAGTTGTACGTTACATCTTTTGCAGCAGTACATAAAAACAAGCCAAGCTCAGATCCTGCACGTCACGAGACTTACACTATATCACGTCATTCTTACCGTAGAGCAGGGATAAGCAACCGCAATTGGAAGAGGGAGGATGGGTTTACCTCTTTCCACCAGCTACGACGTTATGTTGTGATCGTGTATTTACAAGTATGGGCTATGTCTGCAGAGTTTCAGTGGTGACTTGAATGCACCATGACAGTGTTTCTCAAACTTTTTTGAAGTGGGGACCACTTTAAGTTAGAACAGTTCCGCGGACCACCTTACTCTTGTTCCCTTCGAAAGTAATTTTATAATTTTGTAGCATATTTTAATACCAGTATACTTATATTTTAAATTAGAATTAATTAATTAAAATTAATTAAATTAAATTAATTTTATATTAGTATTAGCTAATTAAGTTAATGTTAATAGAAGAAAATTTATTTTAGTTTTTTTTTATTAATTCAAGGCTACTAGATTTTGGATAATCTTTAACTTATTAACTAAAAAAAAAAAATGTTGGTACTCATATTAATGAGACGAATGAGCCTGTCGATTCTTACACAGTTGTTCTAGACTATATTTAAATGACTAGATAGCCTATTTCTTTAATGGCACTAGAATCATTGATATTAATATCTTCACACACAGCTTCTGAACTATTAGCAGAGCCTAGATTAAGCATATCATCACGTTCCTTTCTTTTCAAAGATCCGGATCGAAGCCAGTTTTTCATTATGTATAATGGACACTATTTAACAGAGACATAGACAACTACTAGCGTGTACCACATAAGAAAGATTTAAAGTCATAAATACATGAAAAGGTTCGGTACTTTGGTACTCTGCAATGAATTCGGGTGGTCCCTGGCTGGGTTACAGGTGCAGCACCAGAAGTGCAGGGAAACGATGGCGAGAAACACCACGTTCATAGTGCTTTAAATCCCTCTTTTGTTGCTGAGAGTAGAGTGGGAAGTCAATAGATGGGTAAGGTAATAAATTTTATAAAATGTCAGTACTGGGAGAAAAAGTGAAAGCGATTGCCATGTGTAATTTCCAATCTCTAAGATTTTGAGCTATAATATAGGCTAATACGCAATTCGTTTGAATTTTATTTTTTCTTCTGTCTTTTTTGAAGGACCATAAGGGCAGACCTCGAGGACCACAGGTGGTCCGCGGACCATAGTTTGAGAAACGCTGCACTATGATATTCTTTAACGAAATTTAATGCAATTATCTCAATATGAACGCTGAACATTGTAGATTTCGTGTCGTTTGTACTTTGTCGTGACTTTTCTGGCAACGCTTATTGTTGACAAGTTTATCTATATTTGGCACAAATGATGACATTCAGAGTCTTAGATGATATGCCCAGTGATCGTCGCGTATCCTAATTCGATACTGGCTTTTAACGTAATTCATTTTAGAAAAGGTTTGTTCGTAAATGTAGGCCTATGTAGATCCGAAGATTGTCATTACATTTGTTGCAAACACACGCAACCGTGGAAATCTATCACAGGGCAGCGATTTAAATCGTTCCCAGCCTTTTTTGTTAGAATATTTAATTGTAGTAGAATTCTGTAATTCCAATAATTCCATTTGGAGATTATGTGGAGCCTCACTGTATATTTAGAACAAATGAGACATTTTACTTAGTCGTTCTCTTACACAAAAATATTGCAATTCCCATGATTCGTGAAATAAATACCTGGACGTCTTTGGATAAGCCACTGAAAATTACAATAACTCACAAGGCCGGCACTGCGAATGAACTAATGTGAATATCATATTAAGGGACGGACAGCTGGCAAGTTCTTCCCCTCAAGGCATGGCTCAAATGCAAATAACATGTATGAGTTACGGTTGAACTTGGCTGCCATAGAAGATAGTAAGTGACATTTATGTCACTGCTGCTGGTAAAATTACAACACACTATGGATGCAAAATGCCTCATAATACTTGAAAAATGTGTACTGGGTACAAAAATGATGTTACATAGTTTAAAACACAAAAACAAAAACATTTCATGCGTATAATGAGAAAAAAAAAACTCGGAATTTGAATTTACATTTAAAAGAATTTTGTGGATGACATTTATTTTGTTTATAACTAGACCCGGGACTGTATTTTACAAGGAACCAACAATAGTCTGCAAGCATACTGGATGATGATCTTCCTTTATATCGCCTTTCCATTTCAGAAATTTCTTGATGAAATCTTTATCATGCTTGTCGCTTACAGCTCCAAGATTAGGAAGAAAGAAAACCAAATGAGAATGTAAAAAGTGTATTTTGAGAGACATATTACACCCCATTTTTCATGTGCATTTGATATTGTTTCCACAACAAGTTCTATGTAGTTGTTTGCCCTAGAATTTCCAAGAAAATTTGAACAAACATCTTTGGAAGCACTCCATGCCATTTTTTCTGTAACGAAATGTTTTTCCTCAAATAAAGAGTTAGCCATAACTTTGTGAATTTGTAGACCGATGAAAATGCACTCTTTTAACTTGCCTTCACTTAAAATGGTAAACTTTTCTTTTAAATACTGAAAACCACACCCTTGTTTGTTCATTGCATGGACCTCACTTTGAACTGTTATGAAATTTATTGAATGGAAGGGACCAATGTCTGTTTATTTATTAGAAGTACAAAAGAACACGCCAACAACCATACGAAACCGGAAATAAGTCATAAAATCAATAAATGCATTAGCTTTTGTTTTGGTTTATACACCCAACCCGCGCCAGATGTTTCCTAGGGGACCGCTTATCGAAAAGTGAAATCATGGTATATCTTAAAAACCTTACGTGATACGAAAAAAAGACATGCATCTTCGGATTCAGCGCATACCAAACCATAAGGAACACATTGTTTTAAGTCGGAGCAAATTCTTGTTGTTCAGTGTAATGAGAAAGCTGGAGACAACTGGCTTACTTCTTAGCGAAAGTTGGGAAACATAGCCCTTCAATGCCTCAAGCTTGTGTGAAAGATATTCAAGAATGGTTACTGAACTCACCAAAGAAATCGTTGCGCCGATTAAGCCAGGAGACAGGCTACTCACAAGACACATGTCAGAGAGCAGCAAAAAAATCGGGTTTACGAGCACAAAGAGTGTATGTAGTGCAGGAATTGAAGGAAGCAGACTTGCAAAAGTGAGTGCATTATTCACAAAATATGCTGTCAAAGTGAGTACTGAATGTTTGTGATATTATGGCGAAGTAATCACTGCATACGTTCTGCAATAATAACCAATAGCAATATCAACAATGAACGACAATCGTGTCAGAAGTACCAACATAAATTATCTCAGAACCACAGAGATCATGATATTCAGTTGCAAGTTTATACCACAGTCTAGTATGTAGTCACGAAGCTGTGGAGTTGTTGAGGGTACTAGGAACAATAGACTGTGCCGGTACTATTTCGCATTGTCTGCGTTGAGGCGATAGTAGCAATCCTAGTGATCAGCAACTATCTATGGATGCATAATTCCTACATATTGAGCTTCGTGACTGTATATACTAGACTGTGTTTATACTAACTCCCAAAGAGAAATTATTGTAACTCATTCAAATGATAAAGGTTGCATGGATCATCTGTATAATGATGAGAACCTTGCAGTGCATAGCCAGTTGCTCTACCAATTGAGCTACTTGATTCGCAATCATAGTAACTACAGCATAATAAAATCAGTGTCAGAAGTGGAACTAATAAAACTAGTGTCCAGTAGTGGACGGATACAACAGGAGCAAAAGAAGAGTAGAATTAGGGGAGGATAAGATGGAGGAGGAGTAGATGAAAATGAAGTTGAAAAATGTTATGGTTTATTTAACGACGCTCGCAACTGCAGAGGTTATATCAGGTAGCCGGATGTGCCGGAATTTTGTCCCGCAGGAGTTATTTTACATGCCAGTAAATCTACTGACATGAGCCTGTCGCATTTAAGCACACTTAAATGCCATCGACCTGGCCCGGGATCGAACCCGCAACCTTGGGCATAGAAGGCCTCCCAATTTGCCAACCAGGTCGACCATATGAAGATGATGGGGAAGGAGAAAAGTAAAGACGAAAAGGGGTTTTCAACCGGTCATTTAACGACGCTGAATCAGCTATTAAGTTATTCAGTTAGGATGGAATTGATGATAGCAAGATGGTATTTGGCGAAATGAAGTCGAGGATTCGGCATTATATTACCTGACTTTCGCCTTATAATTGGAAATATCGGAAAAGGAGCAACCAGATAATCAGCCCAAGCGGGAATCGAACCCATGCTCAAGCACAATTCTGGATCAGCAAGCGAACGCGATACCGCCCGAGCTATGTTGGTGCCTGCGAAGCGGAGTCGAAGGAGGAAGAAGTGGAGAAAAAAATAAATAGAAAGATATATATGAGGCGTCTAGAATCAAAACCCTCCAAGTCCATAAAACAAAATTTGTGGGAAAATGGAAAAAACTGTTTCCATATAAATAAACATTCTTGGGATATAAACAATGCTTTTATCAAGTATTTTATTATCATTAGATACGTTCAAACAAATTACAGGATTGCCCCTTCATTGAAACTAACAAATTTGTGAGGTTAAATTAGCACCTAACTGATTTTGAAACTGAATAGTGTATTTGGAGGCTTTTGAAAGTAAGAGAATTATTTCTAAGCATAAAAATGAGTCAAAAAGGAAAACATTTTAACTTAAACGTTACAAATTATGTAGGCAATGAAACCCAGACATGAAGTATGATTATGCACATGCTTTAAACATAACAGCAGTATAAATTTGAATATATGTTACACTTTTTAAGTTTATACAAATTTTATATAATATTGTCACATTCCTCTTACTCCAGATTAACAGTTTCTTCTTCGTCTTCTTATTCTTCACGTTCAATTCTATTGTTTTTTCTTGTTACTACCTTAGCAACAACGGTGTCAGTTCTATACTTAAACTCATCTTGCACTGTTATCTGTTCTTTCAATGCAGATCGTCTTAAAATAAATCTTTTATAGGGACTGGACTTAAAATAGCAAGATATCTTAAAATTATGTCTGCCTCTTTCTTCCAGTCTTGAAGAGGTAGGCCTACATCTTCATTTTCAAGATTGAAGACTGTTCCATGTTTGCCAGTAATATCTTTATATTCTTGGGGATCTACAATCACTTCCTTATTTCTTTTTCGATTACTCCAAATATGCGATCGGGAGGGAGAAATGAATGCCCAACCACAGGAAATGTAATTCACACTTTTTTAATAGTTAGAGGTGCTTCAGTGAGTGGCCATTTAGAGCACATTCCAATCATTGTTGTATTTTTATTTTGTGCAGTAATAAAATTGTCTTATTGCTGATTATCTGATGAAGAGTAGAAAACGGAATGGAACTTCTTTATGTCCAACAAACTTAAACTGTTGGATTTCCATTTACTGCCAACAGCATGATTACAAGCTGGTATAGCAGGAGGGCACAAGAGGAGTACCGACAAAATTATGTAATTAATTATTAATTGGTAAGAACATTTTTGTAACACACTGCTCATTCTATCCACCATTTCACTGAATATTATTAGAGTAGAAATTAAACATAATAAGGTTTAACAAGAGCTTAACCACACAAATAATAAATAAACATCGCACAGCTGAGGAATGCTGGGTAAAGCAGTCCCACAGCCTGATTGGCAGAAAGGGATTTGGAGGTTTTTGAAACTAACAATGGCCAAAATTCAGTTGGATCTAGCGGATATTGAAACTAACCCTAACTTTTGTCCAGCATTTTCAGAGGAATCCAGCGGATATTGGAGAAAAATAATGCCAGCATCGGATTGGCCATGCGAAGATACACAGAAAAATAACTTTATCTCATTTTTTTTCTTCGATGGACTTGGCGGGTTTTGATTCTAGACGCCTCATATATAGAGAGAAGGATGGCGAGAGGTGAAGTAGAAGTAGAAGATAAGAACACAATGTCCATTAAAAAAACTGTTACACATATTCACTTATTTTTAATGTTGAGCCTATTGTATCTGAATGGAAATCAGGCATTAATAAACTGTTTTTAGAATTACTTCATATAAGACTAGAAATATGCATCGAATTTACAACTACTAAAGTTGACAATTATTATCATTATATACTTACTTGTAGATGCATCCAAAATAACGTATCTAGCGGAGAAACCTTCATAGGAACCACTGACGTCAGTTGAGAAGGCAATTGTCATGACATTGCCCGTGGTTGTGAGGATAGGGGGCAAAGTAGTCCCACAATACCTGTAAACATAAGCCATATATATATATATATATATATATATATATATATACTCGTATATTCATTTTCATTTTCATCTTAACATCATCCGCGACGTTCTCGTATTTATAAGAATTAGGATACTACTGGGTGTTCAGTTCAAAGTGTATCATGGCTCGCTGTATGCCGTCATGTGGCTAGCCGATGAGTCTAGAGAATTCAATCTTCCTACACTTCCGCAGAGGTGTATAACCTATGAGGCAGAGAAGTTGCCTAGCAAGTACGGCGTTCATTCTGAAGAGTACGTACCGATATGTACGGTAACGCCGATAGTGGCAGGAATGTGAACTGTTTGGAAATACGTACTGTCGGGATATGGGGAGAGGGTTAAGGCGATTACTTAACGTATTTGTTGACATTAACTTCGACGGTCAATATGGACACGGAGCATTTGATTTGTGTTGTGGAATGTTACCGTACGCAACCGATGATAACAAATACCCTGCGTACGACTTGCCGGCGCAAAACACAGTTCGAAAGAGGTTATGGTAGCACACAGACCGTACAGACCGCCATCTGTTGCTACGACGTTCAAGTTATACCGTACACGTTCTCAAGTTCAGATTGAAGAACGCCTTAAATAATAGGCAACTTCTCTGACATATAAGCTGAAACTCGCTTCAAATCGATGACCCAACAACAGTGACGTCATGACACACTTTGAAATGAACACCCAGTAGTAGTGTCAGAAAATACCGGAACTTCACGTGGCAACGCCATGCTCTACAGGCAACGTCTCTGCCTTGCCCGTGTGGCACGTGACCTACTCTTCAGGCGTATAGACTCAGTGCGGCTGCGCAAGAGAATGGGAAAGGCTAACATAGCCGGAAATCAGTCGAAATACAGTGCAGCTCTATGTGGTACAATTAGTAGTGCGATTTGAGTGTCAGTTAATAGTATTCATAATTACACTGATATCCCTAACATAATTTAATCTTATAATGATAAAAAACTGATCATCTTTCCATAAATTAAGATATAAATGGAATATGGAGCAGTAGGTTGGGATCCGTACAAACAAAACCAAATCGATTCAATAGAAAAGGTCCAACGCAAGGCAGCAAAATATGTCAAAATGGGGAAGGGACATGGTGAGGAGATAGTAAAAGACTTAGGGTGGGAACTTCTCAAGTCAAGGCGACGAAAAACCAGACTCGCCGCATTGTTCAAGGTACAAATGGGACACAAAGCATGGACCGATATCAATGCTAGATTAGCAACACCATCATACTTAGGAAGGACTGATCATATTAGAAAGTTTAAATGTAGAAAACAAAGAACGGACGTGGCAAAATTTTCCTTTGTTAACCGCACAATAGTAGACTGGAACAGCCTACCTGCGGCAATCTTTCAGTGTGGTCCTCTTAAAATCAATACATTTAAGGAAAGGTTGAGAAGATTAGACTGAAAATTTAATTGGAGGTGCAGTGTCATTGTTTAAGTTGTGTCATGTAATTAATTGAGTTGATATATAATTAATTAAGTTGATATGTAATTAATTAAGATGATATGTAATTTAGTTGATATGTAAATAAATTAAGGTGATATGTAATTAATTAAGATGATATGTAATTAAGTTGGTATGTAATTAATTAAGGTGATATGTAATTACTAGACATCGGATTCTAGGGCAAATGCCTATTTTGTTTCTTTAGGAGAAAAGTAAAAATAATTATTAATATTTGTGTTTCATGGAAATTGAAAGGTATTCAAAGAGTTTTATAGTGCCCTAAAATGCCCTAAAACGGTTATTAGAGCCTAATTTGTTAATATTCGCCTAAAAATGCCTAACTCACTGTAAAGTTTCGCATTTTACTCTTACGTTTTATAATTTATACATGCATTCACTGCGAAATTTAAGGCATTTAAAAAGTGGAAAGTTTGCTTCACACCGGCCATGAAACCATTGATAAAGGAAACAAAATGTTTTGAATCTCACGACACCCGCAATAGATTTCACCGAATTTAACATGTTTGGAGGCATAAATGCTGACAAAGAACCAACCTTAGTTTTGAAGCAGGCAACAATCACAACATGTGCTGCTACCGATTCAGAGATATACTATACTATAAAAATGACTGTTTTCGGTCTGAAACCGATTAGCTGTACTGCCCTTCAGAGTGTCATAAAATCACAATTTTTGGAGAAAGAGTGTTTTTGAAATATTTATGAAAAGTCGTAAAACTGCGAATTAGTAGGGTAAACCTTTACAAAATATTTAAAAGAATGGCCCTCCTAGTGTTAACACTACCAGGAAATGCAACAATAAGTGGAACTTTGTAACAACGGTTCATTTGAATGCTCGTTAACAGTTGCTCTTTCCCTCACCTTATTTGTGTTGAGAAGTTTTGAGCGGTAGGACGTTTTCCTGTGAAGTTTAACGCGATAATGCCGAAAAATATAAGTGCAAAATCTACATTGATCCGGCAATGGCTAACAGAATATTCAGAATTCACTTATGATGGAAAAATAATATTCTGCAAGATTTGTAGCAAACAGGTATGTAACAATAGTTGAAATATATAAATTCTATTAATTTTAATGAGTAGGCCTATAATATTTATACATTGACTGAGCTATCCTGAGGTATAATTCTTTTTAAGACCACTACACTTTAACCTTTTAAATTCCGATAGTTAAAGTATTTGCAGGTCATTAAAATTTTGATTGTTCGAACCCACTAACTTTGTGATAGAAATACGGCAATACAACAATTAGGATTTTATTTTAATTCAGTTTACTTTACATTTTTAGATTTCGCAAGAAAAGAAGTGCCACCTAAAGCAGCATGTGCAAGGAGCGGCTCATAAGGCCAAAGCTCAGCAGAAAAATCAACTGCAACAAACTTTACTTCATCCAATCTCAGCAGCAATTTCTATGCTGATTTAACCAGAGCGTTTGTTGCTGCTAACATTCCCTGGAATGCAATTGAAAATCCGGTTTCAAGACAGTTTTTACAAAAATACTGCAAACAAAATATCCCATCTGAGTCGACCCTAAGAAAAAATTACTTAGACAGAATATACAATGAAACTTTAGCTTCCATTCGGGAGGATATAGGTGATTCTTACATATGGGTCTCTGTGGATGAAACCTCAGATCCTATGAATAGGTATATAGCAAACATGGTAGTAGGAAAACTTAGTCCTGATGGACCTTCGATTCCACACCTCGTATGTGTTAAGGAACTTTCGAAAGTGAATAGGCAAGCCATTGCTTATTTTGTAAATAAAGGCCTACAGTCTTTATACTCAGGTAATATAGACGATTCTAAAGTTCTGTTGTTTTGTACTGATGCTGCCTCATACATGGTTGCTGCAGCTCCACTTCTTAAAACATTTTATCCTAACCTCACGCATGTAACCTGTCTAGCACATGGCCTTCACAGGGTTTCTGAAACAATCCGGAATGAATTTCCTCTTGTCAATTCGTTTATTTCTAACACAAAAAATGTTTTCGTAAAGCCCCATCCAGGATTTCAATATTCAGAGAGAACTTTCCAGATATCCCACTCCCACCTCAGCCGGTTGTTACACGATGGGGAACCTGGATTCAGTCAGTGGTGTATTATTCTAAGTATTTTAAAGAAGTGGTCACAGTTATTGATAAATTACCTGAAACTGATAGTGCAGCGTGTGTGAAAGCAGTGACAGATTGTCTGAATGACTCACGAGTGAAAAACGATATTGCCTACATAACATCAAACTTTTCTTTCATACCTGCAAGCATTGAACAATTAGAACGTGAAAAACAATCTCTTTGTAGCCAAATAGCAATAGTAAAGGAAGCTCAAGTGAACATACATTCTGCTTTGGGCGAAACTGGGAAAAAAGTAAGTGGGACAACGTATTAAATAAGAATGTAGGATTTTCATTGTTGGAAAAAGTATCAAGAGTGATATCGGGGGAAAGTGTAAATGTTCCAGTAAGTATTGATGTTTCTATTGTACCTAATTTAAAATTTGTGCCTCTCACATCAGTTTCGGTTGAAAGAAGTTTTTCTGCTTTCAAAATGATTCTCAGTGACAAAAGGCAAAGGTTAACTGTGGAGAATTTAGAAAAAATTCTGGTGGTGTACAGTGCAGATAATTATAATAAAGTCTGAGCATGGAACTGAATTTCAATAACTTAAAATGAGTAATCTTGATATCAATAATCATTATTTCATTAGTTTCAATATATTAAATTTGTGCAGCTCTGTTTATAAATATAATATAGTATTCTTTTTTAATGTTTAAACATACTTTTTTGTGCGTATTTTAGTGTATAACTAAACATTTCAGTGAAAGAAATAAGTATGATACCTTGATGTGCCTAAAATGCCTATTTTCATTAAAATAGAGCCTAATTTTACAAATTTTGAGCTTATTTTAGGCGCCTAAAACTGCAATTTTTAGTGCCTAAAAATCCGATGTCTAGTAATTACTTAAATTGGTAATAGTTGGGTGAAATAGAAGAACTTATAAGTTAGATTTACTTTTGCTTATCGTAGGCGTTATTATAGAATAGTTTTTATTTATAGTCCTAGGTTTATTGTATCTACTATTTATAGATTTACGTTTATTTTATTTTATTTCATGTAATTGTAATTATTGTATATTATACAGGGTGGGGCAGAGCAACTTGCTTATTTCAATTTGGCGCCCTGAAGCGACGGTTGCTCCGAGGAGGGTGGGGGTAAGCACATTCGAGGGGACGGGGCGTAAAGTTGTAGCTCCGCTTAGTTTAGTTAGCATCATGACCATGGTTAGCATCATGGAGTGGACGAAGGTGGAGCGCGCGTTGGCTGTCGAGGCATACTTTTCTGACGGTCGCTCAATCATCGCCACGCAACGTGCATTCCGTACCCATTTCAATATTGCGCCCGGTGGTCATGTTCCTGCCCGGCAGTCGATTGTTTCATGGGTAAACAACTTCAGGGAAACTGGTGATGTGAAGAAAAGAAAACCTGGGCTTCCATGAACAGCAAGGTCACCACAAAACATTGACATGGTAAGACTTTCTATTGTGCAATCCCCTCAGCGCTTTGCTCGCAAACATGCAGCTGCTCTTGGGTTGTCTGCTCGTTCTGTGAGGCGAATCCTTCATGAAGAACAGAAATTTCATCCCTACAAATTGGCGGCAACACTTCCCAGGACGCCTCATCTCCTTGAGGGGCGATCTGCCCTGGCCTGCACGGTCGCCTGATTTAGCCCCCTGCGACTATTTTTTTATGGGGCTATAAATCACTTGTTTACAACGATCGTCCTAGGACCCTGGTTCATCTGAAGAACAACATTCGTCAAGCTGTCGCCAACATAACCGTCGATATGGTGGAAATAGTTGAACGGAACTTCCGAGTTCGTTAACGCAGTGTATTGAGAATAATGAACCCCATCTGCCTGATATTATCTTTAAAACTGTGTAACTGTGCAAACATAAAATTTACATGTTGTACTTGATGTTGTTCAAAGAATTAAATATATATCTGCATTATTTTTGTTTTAATTGAATTTCTAAATAAGCAAGATGCTCTGCCCCACTCTTTATATCACTACCACCGGGTGTATATCCAATTGTAGTGTTAATACATACATACATACATACATACATACATACATACATACATACATACATACATACATACATAAATATAAGAAGGATTTAATTAATTCTTCCCTCACCTCAATAAAATAAATTATACCGCCATTGTGTTGTTTTTATTTTAGTAGATAGTGTTTTGTATTACTGGTGTATTTATTCACCCCTGCCACCCCTCTTGCGGCGAAGGAGGAGATGAATTCAGGCGCGCGCGAGCACGATGCTTACACTGAGAGCTAATGTTGACATGGCTGAAGTAGAGAATATGCTGTATGTATTGTGAAACTGATACCGGAAAGTGGTGTTGGGTATTCAGCCTACCTGTCTGTCGTTCTATTTCAGCGATTTCTCTTAAACTATTGGTTAGATGCCGCTCATATTCAGTACGAAATGCTGCCGTTTTTAAAGAGTCTAACAAGTCTTAACTGAAATATTTATTTACAGCTCGTCCAAGTCAAGTCTGCGAGTGGGGATATCGGGATGGAATGTAGAGGCAAAACACAGTTGCCACATAGGTCACTTGACGCTCAGATTTCAACGTGTGCACATCGTTTAAAATACACTACGGAGCGCACGCATTTGTTGTCCTTGTCTTCAGATAAAGGCAACAGTTACGCTGCCTCCCCCCTCATGCAACTTTCTCTCCTACGCCCACGCTTGCCAATCAGAACGCCAAACCTCACTGTCAAGCAGAAGTAGAAGTACAGTCTATTTCAAAGCGTCTTAAATTGTTACCGCTCTATGAATTGAAGCGCAGTAGGAAAACTTTCCTGTCATATGAGACTGTACTGGTCTCCTCTCGTTACCGCCTCTTTTCCCTACAGAACTATCTCCAACTTCCCCTCTCGGCTCGCAGACTTAACTTGGTCGAGCTGTACGTCTGGATGTACTCACTCGCCCATGAGGCCTCCGTGTTCTGGGGTACTGCTGTTGTCGAACACAGACACCTTGTCAAAGAAGCATTTTCCCCTGTAGTTCCCTCTCTCCAGCTGAAATGTGTACCACGTCAGCTGCACCACCGTGCCAGGGCCGCCCAGTATCACCCAGAGACATGAGCGGCTAGTCGGGTACAGCAAAGGATAGTTGGGTGACTGGATACTTCCCTGACGTTCTCTGAAGATGCCTCCACACCCTGTAGCATTATTAACAACCTTCATAATACGTGACGGTGACTATTTGTGAAATGTTTCAATGTTATGCCAAATATTTAATTTTGTTTATGCTCGATCATGCCGAAATGTAGTAATTATACACCTGGTAGCAGTTCTTTAATGCATGTCATTAAAGTACACCTACTCATTAAATAACAGGTGTTCAGCCAATGACAACTCAGCTTGCAGGTGTTCAGCCAATGACAAGTCAGCTTTGTACCGTTATAAAACCGCAAGTATCGATTATTCTCGGATATGCAATCGAAAGAGAATTAGCGAAAAGTCACGGAGACTGGAAATCCAATACTGTCGCAGAAGGTTATGTTCTGTTACTATAATAATTAGCGTTAATTGTAAATAATATTCAAATAAATTCAATTTGTCATCTCGTTTTTCAATGTCGAATTCAATAATCAAGGTTATATCAAGTTTAACGGGATTACATCGAGGTCAATGACATTATTGTTCCTCGGAAAAAATCAATACTTTCGCGTCTGCGCACATCTCACAATTCACGACCTAGAACAAGGTCACTTTCGATCTTGTCAGATACAAATAAAATGTATACATCTGAATAATTTCAAGTTAGAAATATGGTCGAGCATAAAAAGAAGTATGAAACTTACCTATAATGGTAATTAAGACGCTCGTATGAATATTATGAAACTCGCTTGCGCTCGTTTCATAAATATCCATACCTGCGTCTTAATTACTATCATTATAGGCTCGTTGCATAATGTACTATTACCTAATATCTAACTTACATTAGATCTCAAGAAACATTCCACGAAATTTCAAGGAAAAATTGTTCACAGTAGTTCCTGGGGTAGCTCAGTCGTGAGAGCATTCGTGCGCTCAGCGAAGGGTCCCGGGATCGATACCCGGCCCCGAAACAATTTTTCCTTGAAGTTATTCAAACCTGCTTTACAGGGAGCTACTACCTGAAAGCCAGATTTGTATAATTCTACGAAATGTCGATGTGTTGATGATCGCGCCATCTTTGTATAAGTTATCTTTGGTCTTTCTTCCTCGGGATCGTATTAGAATATCAACTTCGGGGTTATTGTTGTTATTATAATAAATAAATAAATAAATAAATAAATAAATAAATAAATAAATAAATAAATAAATAGATAAATAGATAAGTAAGTAAATAAATGAATGAATAAATAAATAAATAGATAAATAAGTAAATAAATAAATAAATAGATAAGTAAGTAAGTAAATAAGTAAATAAATAAATAGATAAATAGATAAGTAAGTAAATAAATGAACGAACAAATAAATAAATAAATAAATAAATAAATAAATAAATAAATAAATAAATAAATAAGTAAGCAAGTAAGTAAGTAAATAAATAAATAAGTAAATAAATAAATAAATAAATAAATAAATAAATAAATAAATAATCTAGTTTCGGTACGAAAGTCCTACATCTGTTTATAACATGTTAAGCCATTTAAACATTTTTCTTTGTATAATTGATTTGCTCATAACGATGATAGAGTATGCAAGATTAACTCACCTACATCAATAGCGGAGTAGTTGGCATAGAAGCCACGGTTTGACACGGAGCCATCTGTGACGAATTTCAGCCACATAAAGTTCAACTGTGAAGTGACACACGGTGCATGACTCCCACAGAAGTGACCCAAAAGAGTCGCATTCTCATGTCCGTCTCGGATCTGTAAGGCACCACAGTTCCATCCATTATCATTGTAAGTAGTAACAGTAAATTAAAAACATATATTTAGAAGGAACACATTTCAACTAGCAACAGAATTTGAAAAGGCAATCTTAACAATATAGTCACTGTTTTCTTTTCACACATACGTGCGGCACTTAAAATCTACCGTTAATTTTCGTGTTTTTGACGTAGAATAAGTCTTTTTCCGCACCGAATATGGTCACCCGTTCTGTGATCCGTAGTGAAACAAGAGGTGACAGAATTGTAAATTCTCAATGTAACAACAATGTGTCCACACCTGTGGAGTACTGTCAGCGCGTCTGGCCGCGAAACCAGGTGGTCCGGGTTCGAATACCGGTCGGGGCAAGTTACCTGATTGAGGTTTTTTCCGAGGTTTTCCCTCAACCCAATACGAGCAAATGCTGGGTAACTTTCGGTGCTGGACACCGGACTCATTTCACCGGCATTATCACCTTCATTTCATTCAGACGCTAAATAACATTGATGTTGACACAGCGTCGTAAAATAACCCAATAAAAAGAAACAACAATGTGAACCACAGCCGAATGCTAATGTTATTTATAGTTAGGCTATGAATCAATGTAACTTTTGTTACCATGCCAAATGGCGCCACCTCCCTTCGCTACGTGTATGAGGGTGGGTATAAATTTAGCCTTGCCGCGCGATCTATCTCCGTACTCGGCATCGGAAGCAGCTACAGATCTGCGCTATCATTCGTTTCATTTGTATTCGCGAGTTCTGCAATATTAACGTGACAATAGACGTACGATACACACTGATTGAACCACAGTGAAAAATTTGTTGTGTGCTAGATCTAATAGCAGAATGTGGCTTTATATGAAGATAAAATATATTGCATACCCTTCAGTAATTTCATTTTTTGTAGGCCCATATTCTTCATTCGTAAACCGAAATAAAAATAAAACATTAAAATTAACACTATTTTCATTCCCGAAACTAGGTGATGTATTCCATGTACTGACGTAGGATAGAATTTTTTCAAGTTTACACTGCCATGCAAAGAAAATTACTTTACGTAATAATACAAAAACTCCAAGGATCGTCAATTTATATGTAAATAATCTTGTATTTTTAATTGTAGTATTTTATACTGCATGCATCATTTGTATAGCCTTCATTTCACAATGTCAACATACTGTTCCTCGATGGAAAGAAAGCTACGGTCATATATCGCTGCATTTGCTACGCTGCATTAGAAGACTTCTTTTCCTCGCTTCATTTATAGACATCCTATTCAGTAATGGGCCCGAATTGTAATGTCTTTGTTAAGTCAAATTCCATAAAATCAATATTTTTACATACTAATAGAGTCAGAAAGTACCGGAACTTGGGTGGCAACGCCATGCTCTATAGGCAATTTCTCTGCCTTGTCTATGTGGTATGTGACCTACTCTCCAGGCGTATAGATTCAATGTTGCAGATGGCATATAACCATTTACACAACACCGTCTTCGAAGTACCACCCCTGACACACTTCTGCAAGCGTCCATACCACTTCTCGAAAACATTCCTGCAGCCCATCTTTGGTTACTTCCCTCTTCGGCTGACGCAATCACCACCCCTTGAGTAAGGATTTGATCTTTGGAAATAAGTAGAAATCTGCTGCAACAAGATCTGGAGAATATCGTGGCTGTGGAAGGACAGGTATTTTGTCTTATGTGAGGAATTCGCTCACCAAGAGCGACCGATGTGCTGGAGCATTGTCATGATAGAGAATGCAATTCTGTCCTTGCCGCGAGTGGAACTTCTTCGTCGAACTGCATCACGAAGACGTCGAAGAATTGCAACAGACGCCTTCTTACTGACAGTTTGATCCACAGGAATAAACTCGAAATGTACGAGACCCTGGATATCGAAGAACATTTCCAGCATTACTTTCCCCTTTAATCGGTCGGCACGGAATCTCTCTTGCCGTGTGAGCCGGGAGATTTCCACGTTGAAGACTGCCGCTTTGGCTGCGGGTCGTAAAGGAAACACCATGCCTCGTCACCTGTGATCACTCTGTGCAAGAGGGTTGGATCCTGGTCCATCCTGTCACTTAGGTCTCCACTAACCAGTTGCCGCACTTTCCGTTGCTCATCTGTTAGGCTTCTTGGAACAACGTGCTCACACACACGTTGAATTTTCAAATCATTGTGGAGAATGGACTGCTCAGAACCATGCGAAATGCCTAACAAAGTAGACACATCATCTATTGACTCTGCGGTCTCATCTGATTTCTTGTGCAACTCGAGCTATCATTTCTTCCGTTCCCGCTGCTCATTTGTTAGGCTTCTTGGAACAACGTGCTCACACACACGTTGCATTTTCAAATCATTGTGGAGAATGGACTGCTCAGAACCATGCGAAATGCCTAACAAAATAGACACATCATCTATCGACTCTCTGCGGTCTCATCTGATTTCTTGTGCAACTCGAGCTATCATTTCTTCCGTTCCCGCTGCTCATTTGTTAGGCTTCTTGGAACAACGTGCTCACACACACGTTGCATTTTCAAATCATTGTGGAGAATGGACTGCTCAGAACCATGCGAAATGCCTAACAAAGTAGACACATCATCTATCGACTCTCTGCGGTCTCATCTGATTTCTTGTGCAACTCGAGCTATCATTTCTTCCGTTCTTGACGATTTGGGTCTTCGTGAACGTGGATCATAATCCGTCGAAAGACGGCAACTTGTGAAGCGCTTGTGCCACTCATACACTAGGTCCGAGACATTGCTGTTCCTCCGTACGCTTGGCGCATGAGTGCCAAAGTCTCAGTAAATGTTTTACGGAGTTTAACACAAAATTTAATGTTACCTCTCTGGTCTTTCAAGCTCATTTTACCACATAGAGCTGCACTGTATTTCGATTGGTTCTCGGCTATGTTAGCCTTCCTCATTCGCATGCGCAGCCGCACTGAGTCTATAAGCCTGAAGAGTAGGTCACATGCCACACGGACGAGGCAGAGAAGTTGCTTATAGAGCATGACGTTGCCACCCAATGTTCCGCTATTTTCTGACTACTAGAAATTACAAATATAAACTAGTAACTACTGTCAATAAAACATGAAATGAATAATGAGAGAGATAATAGTTGAACATGTCTGCACTTCACAAAAACAGACCAATAAATCCTCAGTACAAAATACTGCGCAATTCGCGTACTGTGTGTGATATGTGAACAACTTGAAAATTAAGGGCTACCGAACCAGCTGTTAGCTACATTTTCCTGCTGTGTTCAACTTAATAGTACCGAAGTGTGAACAGTGTTCTCAGGGTTTCAGCCGCAGCATTTTTTTATATTGGTTTTGTTTAAATTTTTCCAGCGATTACGAACAGTATTGCCAATAATACTTTATTCCGTTTGTTCTTACATATTTTAGCGTTTGATATGATTAATATAAATTATTTATTGAGTGGAAGAGAAGGCCTTATGGTCTTAACTCTGCCAGTGAAAATAAAACATTATTATTATTATTATTATTATTATTATTATTATTATTACTTACTTACAAATGGCTTTTAAGGAACCCGAAGGTTCATTGCCGCCCTCACATAAGCCCGCCATCGGTCCCTATCCTGTCCAAGATTAATCCAGTCTCTATCATCATACCCCACCTCCCTCAAATCCATTTTAATATTATCCTCCCATCTACGTCTCGGCCTCCCTAAAAGTCTTTTTCCCTCCGGTCTCCCAACTAACACTCTATATGCATTTCTGGATTCGCCCTTACGTAATACATGCCCTGCCCATCTCAAACGTCTGGATTTTAAGTTCCTAATTATGTCAGGTGAAGAGTACAATGCGTGCAGTTCTGTGTTGTGTAACTTTCTCCATTCTCCTGTAACTTCATCCCGCTTAGCCCCAAATATTTTCCTAAGCACCTTATTCTCAAACACCCTTAACCTATGTTCCTCTCTCAGAGTGAGAGTCCAAGTTTCGCAACCATACAGAAGAACCGGTAATATAACTGTTTTATAAATTCTAACTTTCAGATTTTTGGACAGCAGACTGGATGATAAAAGCTTTTCAACCGAATAATAACACGCATTTCCCATATTTATTCTGCGTTTAATTTCCTCCCGAGTGTCATTTATATTTGTTACTGTTGCTCCAAGATATTTGAATTTTTCCACCTCTTCGAAGTATAAATCTCCTATTTTTATATTTCCATTTCGTACAATATTCTGGTCACGAGACATAATCATATACTTAGTCTTTTCGGGATTTACTTCCAAACCGATCGCTTTACTTGCTTCAAGTAAAATTTCCGTGTTTTCCCTAACCGTTTGTGTATTTTCTCCTAACATATTCACGTCATCTGCATAGACAAGCAGCTGATGTAACCCGTTCAATTCCAAACCCTGCCTGTTATCCTGAACTTTCCTAATGGCATATTCTAGAGCGAAGTTAAAAAGTAAAGGTGATAGTGCATCTCCCTGCTTTAGCCCGCAGTGAATTGGAAAAGGATCAGATAGAAACTGACCTATACGGACTCTGCTGTATGTTTCACTGAGACACATTTTAATTAATCGAAATAGTTTCTTGGGAATACCAAATTCAATAAGAATATCATATAATACTTCCCTCTTAACCGAGTCATATGCCTTTTTGAAATCTATGAATAACTGATGTACTGTACCCTTATACTCCCATTTTTTCTCCATTATCTGTCGAATACAAAAAATCTGATCAATAGTCGATCTATTACGCCGAAAACCGCACTGATGATCCCCAATAATTTCATCTACGCACGGAGTTAATCTTCTCAAAAGAATATTGGACAAAATTTTGTACGAATTATTATTATTATTATTATTATTATTATTATTATTATTATTATATCAGCTACTTAATGAACTGTACAATACATGCAGTTGAAATTAATTTTTAATCATCGTAGCATAGTTTTAAGCAGCAGAATTGTCAACATTGCTACAAAGAATTGTGCTATTGGTTATCATTGAAGTATAATGGCGTTTTTTAACAGCTTGTAATAAAAATAATGTCAATTTTGAATGCTAGTTAGTACAGATAAATAAATAAATAAACTTGAACCAAGAGTGTTTATGGAAATTGCAAATGCAGACTGCCACAACAAAAAATAAAATACAATCGACGTTAGACGAAATTGCTAGTACACTGTACATTTCAGAAGATAATGTTAAAAATAAATTGGAAACTCTTCTGGACCAATAGAATAAAAATAATAATCTTCCTGATACTCGCAAGGTTATATAATATTATTCATCCCTTTCATAGTAGTTCTCTACTTTCATTCTTTCTTTGACCCAGTACCTTCCCTTTTGTTCTACGTTTTATAATAATTGAAAATGATAAGAAAGCTATCGCTTGGGTTTCATCATCTGAAACCCTAATTCGAACATAAGCACAAAGTGCATTGAAGAATCAACACAAATGCAACAATGCTGCTATATTGCAGCCGCAAAATTAGCGCTTTGTGTGCGAACAAACTCCAATTGTAATTGTGGCAGCGCTGAGATTACAAAGCACGAGTGAACACGACACGCAACATTTGCAGCTGCAGTACAAAAGTTGGGCAGGAAAAGTAGTTAAATGTGATCCTACAAGCTATGGTCCGAGAAATATTATATAGCCCACTTGCAACTTTCTGTCCTTCATTTAACCCCAAAACTTGTAGTTTTTTTTTTTTAATTTACAATATTATCTGCAGAAGAAGACTCGATGACCTCTTAAATACTGTTAATTTTAATATACAACTTCTAATTTTGCAATACTAATTTTACCATGTTTTGTATTCATGTGCGCAGAAAGATGTAATCATATGTTACCACGTCTTATGTAACCATGAGAGACAAAGTTCATTCATGCGAAAAACAAATTAGTCCAAGATAATACAAGCAAATATATAGGACTATACACATTTATTGACTATTCTTTGAATGTTTGTGTATTACTATGTAAAATAATTTCTTTTTTCTGTGTAAATAAAAAAAAAACAAGATAATGACAGATAAGTTTTAAGTGTCACGGCCACGAACTATGTGATCTCATTATAGATGCTATTTGGATCTCTGTGTTGTCAGTATATAGCCATGTACAAGAATTACTTTGTTATGCAGATATTTCTCATTACCAGATTTCATAATATTAATTTAATATAAATAACTGAATCGCTATTACAGCGACAAGAACTTGTAGCTACCTTGTCTTATGACGTCGAATAATTCGCTGCTTCTCGAATCTTCCCTACTTACGCAATGTCTGTATCATTTGAGTACTAACACTTGAATCGTGTTTAAATGTAAATGCCTTTTTTTCTGTACATGTTAAAGTAAGTTATTCGTTCAAATCAACCTCTCTTTTAAACTACACCGGCTGTTCAGAGTAAATGTCACTATAGTGTAATGATAACGACAGGGAAACGAAAGAGAAAATCTGTTCCATAAAAATTCTTACAACATAACTCTCCAAACTGTTTGCTGAGAAGATTAAAAAGTTACAGCTTGTCCTATATGATGTAAGGTCTGTTGTTTGTTGAGACGATTAAAAAGTTACAGTTGATCCTACATTATATGAGCTCTGTTGTTTGTTGAGAAGATTAAAAAGTTACAGCTGGTCCTACATTATGTAAGCTCTGTTGTTTGTTGAGAGATTAAAAAGTTACAGCTGTTTCTACATTATGAAAGCTCTGTTGATTATTGAGAAGATAAAAAAGTTACAGCTGGTCCTACATTATGTAAGTTCTGTTGTTTGTCGAGAAGTTTAGAAAGTTACAGCTGGTTCTATATTATGTAAGCTCTGTTGTCTGTCGAGAAGATTAAAAAGTTACAGGTGGTCCTACTTTATGTAAGCTCTGTTGTTTGTTGAGAAGATTAAAAGTTACAGCTGGTCCTACATTATGTAAGTTCTGTTGTTTGTCGATAAGATTAAAAAGTTACAGCTGGTCCTCCATTATGTAAGCCCTGTTGTTTGTTGAGAAGATTAAAAAGTTACAGCTGGTTCTACATGATGTAAGCTCTCTTTTTTTGTTGAGAAGATTAAAAAGTTACAGCTGGTCCTACATTATGTAAGCTCTGTTGTTTGTTGAGAAGATTAAAAAGTTACAGCTGGTTCCATATTATGTAAGCTCTGTTGTTTTTTGAGAAGATTAAAAAGTTACAGGTGGTTCTACATGATGTAAGCTCTCTTTTTTGTTGAGAAGATTAAAAAGTTACAGCTGGTTCTACATAATGTAAGCTCTGTTGTTTGTTGAGAAGATAAAAAAGTTACAGTTGGTTCTGCATTATGTAAGCTCTGTTGTTTGTTGAGAAGATTAAAAAGTTACAGCTGGTTCTACATTATGTAAGCTCTGTTGTTTGTTGAGAAGATGAAAACGTTACAGCTGGTTCTACATTATGTAAGCTCTGTTGTTTATTGAGAAGATTAAAAAGTTACAGCTGGTTCTACATTATGTAAGCTCTGTAGGCACTTACCTCCACGTAGTCAAACCTACAGTCATCGTAGTAACTGTCCTCTACTGAGAAGTCCTGGAAGCAGAGCCGCACTGCCTGTCCGGGAGGCAGCTCTATTTCGTAAAGGCAGATACGGTTCGCGGGGTATACATTTGGGTAATATGGAGACTTGATCACGCCATTAGTTCCACTGAACCTTCCTCCACATACTGGAACAAGTGAGACCACTGCATTAGGATCTTGGTTAACAAAATACTTATATCAATATTCCCTGCTCCAACCTTGAGAAGCTTGTTCGAGTCAGACTGTCAGCATGCAGTACTAACTCGATTAATTGATGTGACAAGATCGA